>NC_137971.1:51800343-52300622 GCF_963924665.1 Micromys minutus | reverse complement strand
GGCCATGCTTGTGCTTAAGAAGCCCTGGCTGGTACAGGGCAGAACAAACTAAAGTTGGGGAAAGGCCAGAAGCTAAGCCAGGGTCCCTACGAACAGCTGCCAGTAGGCAAGTCCTCAGGCAAAAGAGATGCAAGTCCAAGGTCACAGATCTCTGGCACAGATCTGGCAAAGATGACCCATAGCTGGCAAGAAGGCCCATACAGAGAAGCTGGGACACCTTGCTTGGGCCCCCACTGTATGATTTTGTACATAAGGCTCCTCAGGGGAAGCTGCAAGTAAACAGAGCCCCATAGATTGTGGACACTTGCCTCTGCCTCCTGAGTGCTGGCATCAGAGGCACGCACAGACACAGGTACCAAGAAAGAGGAGGAGGACAAGAAAAAAAGAAAAGAAACATAGGGACAGTTGAGTATAGATCAATTGTATTGAAAACATTTTCTTGAGACAGGGCCTTATGTCTTAGGGTGGTCCTGAAGTCAATGTATAGCAGAGGGTGACCTTGAATTTTCTCTCTCAAGTACCATTGCTCCACCAAGCCCTGTTTTTATGGTGCTAGAGATGGATCCAGTTGAACTTCATCCCCAAATGGGCTCTCATGTAACCCAGGCTGTCCCCAAGTTCACTATATAGCCTAAGATGACCTTGAACCTCTGATGCTGAAGTACAGGCATGCCCCACATGCTTCTTCATGCCTGAAACATACTTTTCTTTTTTCTTCTTCAAGTGTCTGTGTATATATGCTTGTGGGTATGATGTGTGTGTGTGTGTGTGTGTGTGTGTGTGTGTGTGTGTGTGTGTGTCAGAGGTCAACACTGAGTATCTTCTGTCAATTTGCACTTTATTTTCTTACTTCTTCCTTTTCCTTTTTTATCCTTTTCATGTGTATTTGAGTGTGGTGTGTGTGCCTGTGTGTGTGTTCATATGCATGGGCACATGTTTGTGGGGGTCTGAGGTTGATATCCAGAATTGTAACTGCTTTCACTTTAGTTCATTTTAGAAAGTATTTTTATTTATGTGTGCTTGTTAGAATGCATTTGCGTATGTGGTACCCTTTGAGGCCAGAAGAGGACATAAGAGACCCTGAATCTGGTCCTATACATGCAGTTGTGAGTGGCTGGATGTGGGAACTAGGAAAAGAGCTCTGATTTGCTGCTCTTGCAGAGGAGCCATCTCTCCAGCTCTTCCACCATATTATTTGAGGCAGAAGTTCTAAAAACAAATCCAGAACTTCTGGACACTGGCCAGTGTAACTTTAATTCTTTCAAAACCTATTTTTAATGATGGCTCTTAAACACTTTAACCTCCTTTGTAATCCACCACCCACCAGAGGTAGTGAAGAAAAAAGAAATGATGGGGGTGAGGTTAGAAAAGTCCTTTGGAGCAACTCCCATCAGTGCTGTCTGGAAACCGGCAGTTTAGCTCACAGGTTAGCAGGTAGTGGCAGCTTGATCCACTCCCAAACACTTCACAGATATACCAGCAGTCCAGTTCTGTAGAGTCAGGTTAGCAACAGCGGTGACATGAGACAGGCCTCGGTCTTGGTACAGGTCAGTAGGAGGCACCAGGGGGGACACCAGGAGAAATCCTTGGCTGTGCCTCTCTTGGGGGGTGAAGATCAGCGAAGATTCAAGACCCACAGGCACTGCACAGCCAGTGGTGCCAGCAAGCTGAACTCTGTCTCCGTCACTTCCTGAAGTCCTTTTTATACCCTCCAAACATCACCTGTCCTCCAAGTGTGGTGCCTCAGCACTGGTCTTGTCTTAGCATGTGTATCCAGTCAGCCAAGTTCACGAAATTAACAAGAAAATTTTAGTACGTTTCTCTCTACAGAGTCTTGACAAATGCTGAACATCACGTGTATGTTGATTGTAAAGAATCATCACATGTCCTTTCATGGGCTTGCTTTAGCAGAACATTCTCTCTCCCGAGTCTGCTTCAGGGAACCATCCCTTCCTGAGTCTGCCTCAGCCTTTCACCTGTGTCCACTTTAACGAAAAATTCCTTCACATGTTTGCCCAGGCAAAAACCATCCAACTGACTTTCCAAAGAGCCCTTTAGTTTCCACTTGAAGCCAGCTTTCTCCTGGAAGTCCCTGTCTCCTCCTTCCAAGGCTGGAACTGCAGGTGACTTGCCACACACACCTGATAGTTCCTGGGTTCTGGAAATCAGAATGGTGACCTTGTTCCATCCACAAACACTAACTGAGCCATCTCCTCAACCATCTTCCTTACTTTTTCTTGAGACAGGGTCTCTTACTGAGCCCTCTATTGATTGAGTTGATTAAACAGTGACCCTCCTGGGATCCCTCCTGTCAGTGGGGTACAGGTGCTGCCATGTTCAGATTTTAGATGGATTCCGGGCATCTAGGCCGGGTTCCTATGCTTGCACAGCAGGCTTTACCACACTGTTATTTCCTCAGCTCCTTTCCTTCAAATCGTTCTTTTAGTTGTATTTATTTTATCTTCTATGCACGAGTGTTATGTTCTCATGCATCACAGTACACCATGTAATAGTGCCTGGTATCTGTGGAGGCCAGAAGAAAGCAGTGGCTCCCATGGGACCAGAGTTATAGATGGTTGTGAGCCACCATGTAGGTACTGGGAATCAAACCTGAGGCCTCTGCAAAAGTAGCCAGTGCTTTAACTGCTGGGCCATTCTCCCTGCTCCCCTCACATCTTTTTAAAAGAGTAAACCTGCAGCCTCTTTATTTACAAATATAACAACAAACCTAAAAGGCCGTCCTAAAATAGCAGTGAGTCAAATGCAATAATGTGGTCAATACACCATGAGCCTAAGTACATGAGGTGGTACAGTTTGGACTATTAGGAAAGTATGTCTTTCTTCACAGTAGCAGATACAGGAGAAAACTGCATATTCTCTATAGATACGAGAAAGTGGTTAATAAAACAAATACTCATCACAAACATTCTTAGTAAATAGGCAGGAGATGAAGTTAACCTGATCATGGGCATGAACCCCAATTTAAACAATCTCCTGGAAAACTGTTAGTTTGTGTGACTGTTTAGGAAAGGTCATCAGATCCTCTAACCCACACACTTTTCTTTGTGTGGTTTGAAAAATCAAGAGAATGTATAATCTTGAAAATCTACCACTCCTTGTGGGAGACTGGTTACAACAATGTCCCCTAATCCTTTCCTTCTCTGTGGCTACATCCTTGCAACTGGACTATAGCTTCCTCCAGTGGGAAGAACTGGGCCAGTGGGATAACTCAGCAGGAAAAAGGGCCTGCTGCCAAGCCTCACTACACAAGGTCATCTCCAGGACTCACGTGCAGAACAAGAGAACCAGCTCTGTCAAGATGTTTGTTCTCTGACTTTCACACTCAATCCATGTGAGGCACTTGATCACAGACAGAGACAGACATACAGACAGACAGACAGACAATGACACACACACATTTAAAATGTAATAATACAGAAGCAGAATGATGGGCACTCAGATGGTTCAGCAGATAAAAGATATCTAAAGACCCATGATGACTCCCAGAATCCCACAATGGAAAGAGAGACCAACTCCTAAAAGTTGTCCCCTGATGTTCATATGTAGGATGTGGTAGGTGCTTGCCAGGAATCATACACACAATGATAACAAAGATAAATTAACAGAAGATGCAGGATCAGGGCTGGGGCTGGGGCTCAGCTGGCAGCATGCTTGCCTGGCATGCACACCGCTCTGGGTTCAATCCTGAGAACCACATAGACTCTGCCTGATATCGCATGGCTATGATCGCTACTTAGGATGTAGAAGCAGTAAACTGAGAAATTCAAGGTTATCATTAGTTATATAGTAAGTTGGAAGCCATCCTGTGCTGTAAGAGAACCCATTTTATAAATGAACAAACAAGTAAATAAATACTTAAAGTAAACCTGATTTTTTAAAGAGAGGCTGGGAATGTCATAGGACCCATTGGGGAAATTGTTTGCACCCAGATCTGTCTTAGTCACTGTTGTACTGCTGTGAAGAGACACCATGATCAAGTCAACTCTAATAAAAGAAACCATTTAAGTGGGGGCTTGCTTACTGTTTCAGAGGATTACAGTCGGTGATCATTCTGGTGGAGAAGATGGCGGCTGGCTGGTAGGCATGGTGCTGAAACAGTAGCAAAGAGTTTGCATCATGATCTCCAGGTATAGCTCAGAGAGAGTCAATGACACTGAGCCTAGCATGAGTGTTTGAAGCCTCAAAGTTTGCCTAGTGACACAACTCCTCCAGGAAAGACACACCTCTTTATCCAAAACAATCCAGACTGGGAACCAAATATTCAAATATGTGGACCAATGGAGTCCATTCTCATTCAAACCACCACAAGGTCTCACTATGCAGTGAAGGCTCGATTGCAGATTGATATGGGAACAGGCTGGTCTCAGACTCAGAACACTAGCTGCCTCTGCTTACTAAGTGCAGGGATTAAAGGTGTGTACAACTACATAGCCATGCACACCGTCTGTGTTGTTTTGTTAAGTGGACATGGTGTATTTGTCACAGTGCCATCTAAATATTTCTGCTTATGCCCATAATTACTGCTCCTCTCATCTCTGATCAGAAATGAGATTTTTAAAATGTGTGTGTGTGTGTGTGTGTGTGTAGTGGGTAGCTGTTTCTGCAGAGTTGAGGCTGGACACACTGAAGAGAATAAGTGTGATTTTAATGGATAGCCCTAAATGTGACATCTACATCGCCACCTCCAAGCTCTGGAACTCTCATAGAAGAGGATGTGGAAGGGAAGCAAGAGCTGGAGGAAGCTGGTGTGGGGCACCATCTTCCTGGTGTGACATGGTCATTGCATTTTAGAACTCTCAGCAGCTGTGATTCCTTGTACAAGACAGGTACAGCGTTGAGACACTCAGTTATAGAAGGAAGAGGACTTATGAAGTCCATTTTTATCTAAGGACTTACAAATAGGGAATAGTTGCTGGAAGAAAGAGAATTTTCTTTTTTGTTTTTATTTTGTTCTCAGCTGCCCTGGAACTTACTATGTAGACCAGGGTGGCCTTGAACTCAGAAATTTATCTGTCTCTGCCTCTGGACTGCTGGGATTAAAGTCATGCACCACCATACCTTATAATGCTTTCTTTAAAAGTAAATTGCCTTGGTCATAGTGTCTTGTAACAGCAATAGGAAAGTAACTTGTACAGAAGTTGGTACCAGGAGTGGGGTATTTCTATGACAGGCCTGATCATGCTGGGGTTTGCTTGTTGAATCTGGAAGACATTGAGATTTTGAGCTAGAAAGTGATTGAACAGTGTAGGTAGAGCATGGGCTATCATAAGAGGAGCTTGAAAGACAGTAGTGCTAAGAGTTACTCAGACTGTAGACACCCAGCTCAAGAGATTTCAGAGGGAACAGTGTTAGCAATTGGCCTAGCAACTATTCTTGAGACAATTTGGCAAAGATTATGGTTGCTTTCTGCTTAAGGATTTACTTGAGGCGAACACATCTGGTGCTACCTTCTGGCCTCCTTCATACACATACATACAAGCAGGCAAATCAAGAATAAATAAAAGTCTCTTTTAACAAAGCTAATGTGGATGAGTGTTCACCTACATACCTACTTATGTACTGCATGGTGCCTGATGCCCTTGGAAATGGGTATTGGATCCCCTGGAACTGGAAGTACAGACAGTTGTGAGTTTTCATGTGGACGCTGGAAATCAAACTCAGGTCCTATGCTGTAAAGTACTAAGGCATCCCTCAACCAACCTCTTTTGTTTGATTGTTTAGGTTGTTTTGTTTGTTTGGGGTTTTTGTATTGTTTTGATTTGATTTGTTTTGGAGTCAGGGCCTTGCTATGTAGCCCAGTCTGGGCTTGAACTCCTGATCTTCTGCCTACAACTTCATAGTGCTTATATTACAGGCATGCATCGCCATGCTGGGTTCTAGCTTACCCTTAGAACTTTGATATTTTACTGTTTGTCTATGCAGAAGATATCCCTGTGGTTGCTATGCAGCAGAGGTGAGTCACAAGTATAGCTCCAGACTCTCTAGCAGACTGCACTACCAGGCTGTGATGTTAGATGTATTGGGTGTTTCAAATGCATTTTTAAACATTATTTTATTATTTGTACTTTATATATGTGGGAGGGGTGTCCTGAGTGTGTATACATGTGCACTGTATGAATGCAAGAGACCACAGAGGCTAGTAGAGGACATCAAATCACCCTAAATGGGAATACAGACAGATATGAGCCACCTGGTGTGGGTGATGGGGACCCGACCCATGTCCTCTGTAAGAACAGCAAGAGCTCTTAAATGCTGAGCCATCTCCCAAGCACCAGCATTAAATAAATCTTTATAGTTTGACTTAAACTATATGGGTTTATCGGGACATGACCAATTATAAACAGAGCATCTGTTTATGGACATACAAGAGGAAGTTTATTTTAGGAATTGTCTTGATGGAAGAAGAGTTCCTTTGTTGTTTGAAGATGTTGCTGTTTATAACCAGCCCTTGAACTTCTGGAAATCCTTCTGTCGTTGCTTCTCATCTGAGTGCTGCATTTACAGGTGCTAGTACTACCACAGGATCAAGCACTACCTATGAGTCATGTCCTGAGACAGAGTCTGACTGTATAGTTCACATTGGTCTGAAACTGGATTTCCTTCTGCCTTGGCCTTCTGGGAGCTGGGATTACAGGCATGGACCACCACACCTAGCTAATCACTTTGTTCAATCTACTTACTGATTCTGTGCTGATTTCTCCTAGGAACCCCCTCATGTGAATACTCAGAAATGGCTTACCAGCTGTCACAGCCCTTGAGCCATATGTTGGCATGTAAAACTGGTAATTGCTTGTTCACTGATGAATGCCCTAATTATTATAAAGATGGAGCTGCACATATCTTCCTGTTCCTGCTTGCTGCTGTCATTGTTGTTTTGTTTATCTGTGTTCAGAGTGAAAGGACTGCGCCCTACCGTAAGTCTGCTTAGCTTTTTCCAGGCGAACTTCTTTCACCCCTCAGCGGCTGCACTGCTTCACATTTTCACCTGCAGTGCATCACGGTTCAGCTCTCTAAATCTTGTCCTAGCTTGTTATCTGTTTTCTGATAAGGCCATCTTCCTGGGCTCTCAGATGGCCTTGTCTCCCTGAAGGCTAATGTTTCAACCATCTTTCCCTGATGACTTATGTTTCCTTTGGAGAAATGTCAATTTAAATTCTGTATCCATTTTCAAATTGTTTAGAGGTGCTGTTGGTCTTGTTAATATTAGTTACTGCTCCCTGAATAGTGAACTAGAGAGAGCTCCGTGGCTAAGAAAGGAAGAAAGGAAACTTGCTGCTCTTGCAGAGGACCGGGATTCAGTTCCTAGCACCCATCTTGGGTGAGTCACAATGACTGCGTATGAATTCTCAGTTGGATGGTCTATACAGTGGGATGGAGTCTCAGGGGACTTCTCATAGCCAAAACAATCTGAAAAGAGAACAAATTTGGAGAAGTAACACTTCCTGATTTCAAAACTTACTACAGAGGGACAAGAGTGCAGTGGCATAGTGTGTGTGGGAGGGTGTCTCGATGGTTTGGGGTGCTTGCTCTCTCGCAGAGGAGCCAAGTTCAGTTCCAATCACCCACAGTGGGTGGCTCTCAGCTCCTTGTAACTCCAGTTCCAGGAGTTCTGCTGCTGCTGGCCTATGAGGACACCCAAGTGTGCACATTCCCACACAAACATACATACACACATTATTTTATTTTGTTTTTTGGGGCAGGGCCCACTGTGTAGCCTTGGCTGGCCTGGAACTTATAGAGACTGATTGATCTACCTCTGCTTGCCAAGTGCTGTGACTAAAGGCATGTACCACTATGCCCAACAGTTAAAAAAATAAATAAAACAGGGCCGAGTGATGGTGTGCACCTTTAATCCCAGCACGTGGCAGGCAGACTTAGGAAGGTCTCTGTGGTGAGTATGAGGCCTGCCGAGCCTACAGAGAGCATCCCATTCCAACAGGGCTACAGAGATCTGACCATGTACATAGCTCTTTCTGGGCGGATACTTGCTATATAGGAGAGACTGGCCTGGAACTTGCATTGAATTTTATGAAAAGAAATTACCTATTATTTTGCTGATTGTGTTTTGTGTCATAGCCAAGAAATTATTGCCAAACTAATTAATTAATTAGTTAATTAATTTTGAATATTGTGTTAGTTTGGTTTCTATTGCTATGATGAAGTGCCATGATCAAATACAACTTGAAACAGTAAGGGTTTATTTAATCTTACAGTTTTTTGTCTATCATCCAGATAAGTCAGTGCAGGAACCTGGAGGCAGAAGCTGATGCAGAAGCCATGGAGGTATAGTACTTTGCACTGAAAAGGTGAATGAGCCATTTCTAGGGGCAATGGTTTTCCTAAATCTCAATTAGAAATAATGCCCAGGCTTGCCAGGGTGTCTGTGCATTGCTGCAAAGGCTGCCATTGGGTTCAGGAGTGCAAGTCCAAAAAATATATTTAAGATAATTTCTTACATTTGGGAAACAGCATTGAAGGCCTAGCTCATGGCCCCACTGCAAAAATTACAAGCCTCTTCAGCCAGAGAGTAAGCTACAGACTGAAAAACTTCCATTCCATGTTAGAGATTTAATGCACGCTAATGCAGGCAGTGCTTTTCTAGACTTGGCCCCAGATAATCACCTTACTCTATCCCCTAAAAGTCAATGTTATAAAGTAACTGCTGGTCCCTTACCCTCAGAGACAGCAGGGATGAACTTGGAAAGGAGTGGATTGACTTCCCAAGGATTTATTGTACATCCAGGAACTATAGATGAAGATTTTTAAAGTAGAAATTAAAATTATGACCTATGTAAAAAGAAAGATGCAAACACAGGTGATAGGTTTGCCCAGCTGCTACTGTTCCCCTCCATCAATGTAAAGCCACTCCAGTAGAAAGACCAGGAGGGCTTGGAAGAACAGGAAAGAAGTGTTCTAGCAAACAGTTGTTAAGTAAGGAAATGGTATTGAAATGGAAGGTTTGGTGGATTCAGGGGTTGATGTAACTATCATTTCACATAGATCTTGGAATCCAGAATAGACGCTTTAAAAGGTTTATGCCCAGTTTCTAAGACTTGGAAAATTATCTCAGATAAAACAAAATGTATGGTGGGTTAAATGTGTGAGACCAGAAGGTCAGTCATATGGGAAAGTTAAGGCATTATGTGGCTGACATAACCATACATATATGGGAAAGGGGTCTTTTACAACAGCAGGGTACTCAGACTAATATTCCTGCAATCCTAGAAACACCCCGTGATGAAATAAGGGGTAAAAATGGTAGATGCTTCTGAGAAAAATAATGATATATGCCATCAAAAACAACCCTATGTTGTGCCAATTGTCCAAACACAGGGTATAACACAGAAAGACTCTCCAAATTTAAAAAGGGGGGCAGTTCTGAAGTACCAAAGGCCCCACCCCTAAAATGATTAACTGATAAACCTGTCTAAGTAGAACAATGGCCCTTAACCAAAGAAAACTTGCAGGCACTTGAGCAGCCAGGAAACACTGGGGTATAGAAAAAAACTGTGGAATTAAATAAACCTATATACTATAAGGATGTGTTAATATGAGAATGGAAACCAGCAAGTTTTGTTTTTGGGACATGGGTTTGTTTACCACACACAGGAGGTAAAAGATTAGAACTGAGGCAAGGTCTCCTGCAAACCGTGGCCACTGACCTGAGAAACGCTGATAGTTTCTATAATTGTGTGACTTTTGGAACTCTGGGAACTTTTCAGAGAGCATATAAATGTTAAGTCCCTGATGTTAAGACTGGTGGTTGGTGGCTGTTTAGGATATTGGTCTCGGTTTGTTGGTAACTGTGGTCAAAGAAAAACAAAAGAATCTCTCTCTTCCTCGCTCCTATCTAGTGATGGGGGCTGAAACGAAGGGGATAAAGGATGGGGAAAAAGAAGAACCCACAAAGTAGCAAAGATTCACTTCAGATCTCTCCATGTTTGAGGCTAGCCTGGTTTACATAATTTGAGTTTTTGAATAGCCAAGGCTATAGAGAGAAACCCTGTCTCAAAAATGCAAGGGGGGGAGGTGCTGAAGAGATGGCTCAGCAGTTAAGAGCACTAACTGCTCTTCCAAAGGTCCTGAGTTCAATTCCCAGCAACCACATGGTGGCTCACAACCATCTGTAATGAGATCTGATGCTCTCTTTTGATGTGCATGAAGACAGCTACAGTGTACTCATAAAAATAAACAAATCTTAAAAAAAGAAAGCAAAGCACCTGTCATCAAGCAAGCCTGATGGTCTTGGTTTGATCCCAGTACCCACTTAGTAAAAGGAATGAGTCTGGCGAGCTCTCCTCTGACCTCCACATGATGGTGGGTGGAGGCTCCCACACAGACGCACACTGCTGTGTATGTGGATAGGCTTTTCTTTAAAGGGAAGAAATCTGGATAAGAGGAGCCTAAACTCTAGGCATAAAAAGGCATGAACCGTGAAGAGCACATTTGTGGGATGAGTGACATCAGTGTCCTATGCATCCCTTTCATTTTGACCCTTTTTGTTTCTGAAGTACTGGGGATAGAAACCAGAGTCTTTAGCAGCTAGGCAAGTGCTATAACTCTGAATTCTGCTCCTACCCATCTTCCCACAAAATTTCACCATGTAGCCGCTGCTGGCCTGGAGCTCTCTATGTAAACAAAGCTCTGTTCAGTTTTTGTTTTGAGACAGTCCTGGCTGTCTAGCAACTATGTATAGACTATGCTGGCCCCGAGCTAGGAGACTTCCTGACTCTGCCTCCAGAGTGCTGGGGTTAAAGGCCTGCACTATCAAGCCTAACTCATATTTATCTTTATGTATGTATGTGCACATGAGAATGCAGCTGCTCTCAAGAACCCAGAAGAGGGTGTGAGGTCTTCTGAAGCTGCAGTTAAAATTGCTCGTAACTGGACTCTGGTTCTCTGCAAGAACATTACTTTACTGACTTAGCTTAGCTGGGCCATCTCTCCAGCCTGTAGCCGGCCTTATTTATTTATTTTTTTAGGAGTGTTTTCTGGATGGATTCAAACTATATAGAGGAGAATGACCTTGAACTTCTGACCCATGAGTGCTGGGATTACTGGAACATCCTAGAGCCAGGGATCAAACCCTGAGCTTCCTGCAATGTTAAACAAGAACTTTACTGAGTTGCCATTTCTAGCCCTTATTTTTTCAGTAAGTACATTAGTATTCAGATTAACTAAATTGTAACTATATGTCAGTTTTTAAAAGTGGTTCATGTGAGGATCAATGATGGCTGTGTGCCATTAATAGGAGATCATAATTCATCCTGTCGCCTTGACGTCCGCCCCCGCAAAACATTAAACTGCTTTTTCTAATCTGCGCCAAGTGAGAAACTGAAATGAGTGGGAGGGGCGGTAACTATTTTCACTTTTGTCTTCCTGTTTTTTCAGAGCCTGGGAAAGCAAGTCAGAATTTCCAATCTTTTCCAATTCCCACATGATTTCCTAATTTAGAGAAAACAACTCTTTCTCCATGTGCTAAAGCCTCTTCCGACCTCGGAGGAGCCTCCATTGTGAAGGCAGGCTGCTGTGTTGAGTCCTGAGTCCCCACACTCAATCTGCACACCTGCCCTCAGGGGCTTAGATGGCAATTTCATCTCTTGAGCCTGGGCTCCCGGGAGGCCTTTAAGGAGATCTCAAGTGGTGTGACCCTGGCTGGTTCCGGAGATCCCTAAGGATCTGAACCTTAGCAGACACCATCTATCTGCGGGACTCTTCCAGCATTCACTGCTCTCAGGGACTGTTAGAGGTACAGGTGTCTTCGGTCTGCACCTCCACCCCAAGGCCTCAGTGACGTCTTGATGAAGCAAGGTCCGCGATGCTCTCTTGTGTGCAGCCGGATCTAGGCCGGGGAGCATACGGCCTGTGACGCGCGGCGGTCCCCAGAAGGCCCTGCACGAGTAGGAAAACGTGTAGAATTCAGTCACTGGCCTCCGCGGGAGCAGCAAGCCTGGGCCTCACCCTGCGTAGGGCGAATGGACTCAGCCTGCCAGCAGCCCTGGCTCTGCTCCAGACCAGGCTAGGGTGACATCACCAAACTCCTGCGATCAGAGCGGGGCGGGGAAAGGGACCCGAAATCCCCTAAAAACAGAGTGAGTAATCGCGGGCCCGCCCTCCAGGCGGGGCCGGGACCCCGAGCGAGCCGCGCTGCGCAGCCCCGGAGCGGCTTGTAGTCGGGCGGGCCTCGGGACGAAAATCCTCGGCGTCCTCCCGCCGCGCTCCGGTGTCCCCGCCCGCGCGCCGCACACCTTCCGCGTCCAGCGTTGAGTGGCGCACCTGCTTTCGGCCTCCACGCGCGTCGGTGGCGGCGGCGCAGCGCGCAGGCGCGGCCGGATTCCGGGCAGTGACGCGACGACGGGCGCGCGCCGCGCATTTCCGCCTCTGGCGAATGGCTTCGCTTTAGCGCGCCGTGGGCTCAGCTGCGACCCCGGCCCCGCCCCCGGGACCCTGGCCATGGACGGTGAGGCTGCCCTCTGGCCCTCGGGATGGCTGCCCTAGAGCTCCGGGGTCTGCGGCGGGATCCGTCTCGCGCCGTCTTCCGCCCCTTTCTGCGCCGCGGGTTGCTGCGCAGGGAGCGGCAGGCCGGATGGTAGCACGGGGCGGGGCGGGCTGCGAGGGGTCTGACTCAGTTACCCCTCTCAGTGGAGGGCGCTTGAGTCAGTGTCCCTCCTGGGTTGGGAGTACGGATGAATCTTGACTCAGTTTCCTCCGGCTTCCACCCCCCCACCCCCATGTTGATGCGATTAGTTCTGGCTTCCTTTCCGTGTAAGGGAGAAAGTATCTGACTCAGTATCCCCTGAAGAGGAGAGGGACGTAGTACCCTTCTTCATTGTCACTTACAAACATAAAATAGGCACTGGCTCAGTTTCCCCGGGGAAAAGGAATGCCTGTGTCCCTTTTCTCTAGTAGACACTTCTGCCTTCTTTACCTGGCCTCTTTCGGGGTAGGTTGCGGGGTCTTGGCCCAGTTTCTTTGGGAAACTGACTCTGTCAGGCCTTCCCTGGTGTGGGTGCGTACTGGAGTTTATTGACAATGTGCCTTGTCTTTCCCTTTCAGATTTGTTTCCCCTCATCTTTCCCTCAGGTAAGTGAACCATCCTTCCTCAATAGGTAGGGGCTGTCCTAGAATAGGGGCCGTCCTGGAGTAGAGGCCATGGGGGCAGCACCTGACGGCTGACTGTCACCCACAGAGCCAGCCCAGGCTTCTGGACCATATGTGGAGATCATTGAGCAACCCAAGCAGCGGGGCATGCGTTTCCGCTACAAGTGCGAAGGTCGCTCAGCAGGCAGTATTCCTGGGGAGAGAAGTACAGATACCACCAAGACCCACCCCACCATCAAGGTAAGCAAGAGCCCCCAGGGGTGTGGGTGACAGATGTAGTAGAAGGCACTGTGGAGCTCCAGCAGACTTGCCTCCTTGCCTCCGTGCCCTGAGTCTAGGAGCCAGATTTGATATTGCTGGACTCTAGAGTACTCTGTACTTTGGACAGATCAATGGCTACACAGGACCGGGAACAGTTCGAATCTCCCTGGTCACCAAGGACCCACCTCACCGGCCTCATCCACATGAACTTGTGGGGAAGGACTGCCGGGATGGCTTCTATGAGGCTGAACTCTGCCCAGACCGCTGCATCCACAGGTGAGTTCGGTGTAGGCTGGAGATACGAAGTCTGGATAGGAGGCAGGGTTGGAGCAGGCAGGCCAGGCAGCTGTTACAAAGTTACTCTTTTCTAAACACAGGCAGAAATCCAGAGTCCTTGCTCTGTCTCTAGTTCTGCAAACAGACCTCCTTTGTCTTAAGCTCTCTATGGGAACTCCTTATCAGCTTGGAGGGGCAAATCCTTTATGGCTGGACAGCCCAGTCCCTTAGGCTCTTGTATCAGAAAGATGTCCATAATGAACTTTCCTTGAGCCTAAATACCAGTAGGTAAGACCAGGGGATAATTGTACAAGCAGATAGACAAGATACTAGTAGAGAATTATAATTTACACAATGAAAAGAAAACACAGTAATAAATTAGAAGGAGGAGGCTGGTCTCAGGGCATCGACAGGGCCTCTTGCAGTTCAAGATGGCTTTGGGCTCACTAGGCTTCACCCACCTCCTCTTCTCAACTCAATGCTAATAGGCACGTCCATAGACGGCTTCTGTGCTAATACTTAAATGGTGAGGGAAAGCAGACAGGCCCAAAAGAACATGCTAAGCACAGAAAGGAGTAGGTTGATCTTGAAAGGGAGTAAGATTGGTGTGCTTAGGAGTGGGGGGAAGCCCGGTGGCCCAGGGTAGGACACTGGCTTGCAGGCTTGCCTGTGGGGAAGGAGTGGGCTCATTGCAGCACAGTGGGAAGCCTAGACCTGTGAGCTGGGGAGTGGGAAGGGAAGAGGCTCTGCTGGAGACACAAAACTAATATTTGAGGCCTCAGCTTCCAGAACCTGGGGATCCAGTGTGTGAAGAAGCGAGACCTGGAACAAGCCATTAACCAGCGCATCCAGACCAAAAACAACCCCTTTCAAGGTAGGAGCAAGGGGCAAAGACATAGGCCTGCCCGTGGTGCACACATCTCTGTCACCTTCCCTGCGCCTCTGACGCTCATCTCCCTCCATGACCAACCCAACAGTACAAGTAGAAACTTACTGCCAGCTTGGTACACACTCACATTCTACTGTTGAGAGTCAGGTCTAGAGAGGAGTTGTGTATTCCAGGTCACAGTAGAGCTGTGGCTTCTTCCCCTTAGACTTCTGTTTTACATCCCAAATCACCTTCCACTTCCCTCAGAGCTCCCTGCCTTCCCTAATGCCTTTCACCACTTTTTTTTTTCTTTTCTTTTTTTTTTTTTTTGTGACAGTTCCCATAGAGGAGCAGCGTGGGGACTATGACTTGAATGCGGTGCGTCTGTGCTTCCAGGTGACGGTGCGGGACCCCTCAGGCAGGCCCCTCCGCCTGACACCTGTCCTCTCGCACCCTATTTTCGATAACCGTAAGTGGCCGGAGAGGGTGGGCTTGGGAAGAGGATGGGCTGGGGTGGGTGTGGCCTGTGAGAAAAGCTTCGGGCTTCCTTTAGTCATCCAGCTGTGCTGCAGGGGGCGGGGCAGAGAAGACCCAGAGCTGCCCTCTGTGTGAAGCTTACAGGATGCCCAGCAGCCTGCTGGGAAATGACTGTTTTCCATTTCTTGTGTTGAGATGCTGGTGTGCCAAGAGCTGTGCAGATGACTTTAGGAAATTAAGCCCCCAGAAACCAGATAATGCTAGACATCAGGAATTGAACAGGAGCAGCTCACAGGAAGCTCTCACATGACCTGGGCTGACACTGATGGATTGCAGTGTTTAGCAAGCAGCAGGGTAAATGAAAATAGAAGGGCTTCAGAGTCCTAAGGACCAGAAACCAGTGTAAACTGAAAGTGAGGAGGAAAGGACTCAAGGCCAAGGTAGGGATGAACCAAAAGCTGAAACTGTGCCATTCAGGTAGAAGGACACAGGTGTGGTCGGTGTTTCCTTTGGACTAAGTCTGTGACGGACAGGGAAATCCAGCCTTCTGTGTCCCTCTTACCCAGAGCATGCTACACACACTGCAGGAAGACTGGTTGTGACCGGCTGAAGTGTAGTCAGCAGGCTATGGGTGACCTTGACACAGGACTGGGCTGGCGTGGCTGTTACATCTCCTTCGGGGTACCCTGAGACCTCTAATGTTTCAGGTGCCCCTAACACTGCCGAGCTCAAAATCTGCCGAGTAAACCGAAACTCTGGGAGCTGCCTTGGTGGGGATGAGATCTTCTTGCTGTGTGACAAGGTGCAGAAAGGTACACACTGGACTCTGCACACTGAGAAGGAGGGGCAGGGTGGGGGCAGGGCTGAGCAGGGGTGGTCAGTGCCAGCTACCTCAGTGGCTTCGGGGGAATTGGGTGATGTCTCAGGGAAAAGCATCAGGTGTTGAGGGTCTGTTGGGGGTCACATGTACTAACCCGTCCCTCCACTGTCTCCTGTAGAAGACATTGAGGTATACTTCACGGGACCAGGCTGGGAGGCAAGAGGCTCCTTTTCTCAAGCTGATGTGCACCGGCAAGTGGCCATTGTGTTCCGGACTCCTCCATATGCTGACCCCAGCCTACAGGCTCCTGTGCGAGTCTCCATGCAGCTACGGCGGCCCTCTGACCGGGAGCTCAGCGAGCCCATGGAGTTCCAGTATTTGCCGGACACAGGTGTGAAGCTGGGGAGGGCAGTACCAAAGCCACTGTGCCCCAGATAGGAGAAAGATCAGGGCTAGATGTCTGGGGCCAGCACTAGGGTTTATACAGGCTATAGTTCATAGCACGTAATATTTCTGTCGAAGACAGACCACACATGCTGTGGAGGTCACATAAGACTATTCTGTAATGACATAGGTATCTGAGTGTAAGTAAGTATACTTTAAGATGTCTATGAAATAAGCTGGGTGCTCCAGCAGCATGTGTGACCAGAATGCCGTGCCTGGAGAGAGATGGCTCTGTCACTAACTGTTGAGTCAGCCTCTCTGCATCAAGGTGCTCCATATTCATCCAGAGACTGGGCATGGGGTTGACCTTTAACCCCAGAACTTAGGGTAAATCTCTGTGAGTCTGAGGCCAGCCTGGTCTACATAACAGGCTCCAGGCAAGCAAGGGCTACATAGTGAGATTTTGTCTCAAATAAATAAATACATAGATAGATAGATAGATAGATAGATAAAGTGGTTAGAGCTGGAGAGGTGGCTGAATGGCTAAAAGCACTTGCTGTTCTTCCAGAGAACCCAGGTTTCATTCCCAGGACCCACATGGTGGCTCACAACTGTCTCTAAGTCTATTCCAGGGCATCTGACTTTTGAACTCCAAAGGCAGCAGGCATGCATGTGTTGCACATACACACAAGCAGGCACAACACTCATACACATAAATTTGTCTTGGAAACAATCAGGTGAGAGTGGTAGAGGAAGATACCAGTATCAAGCTTTGGCCTTGACATGCACAAGTACACATCTGCACACACACGCATGCACCTCCATGAACACCACAGACACATATTATACTAAGATATGTTCATACAATGACAGATTTGCCAAGCAACATGTCTAAGGATGTGTCCCCATTGTTTAAGAACATGTAATTACAGTCAGAATTCACTTTTTGTTTAACAGTGACACCCACCTTACTTAGCTCTGTCTGCTAGATCTGCCCTGGGTGAGCGCTTCTATACATGACCTGACTTCAGTCTCTCAGCACTTTTCACGGGAAAACTTAACTGAACTCACCAATAGTTAGTGCTGCATCCCAGTCAGGGTCACTTGGCTCTGTGGACTTTTTGCCACCGTGTATCTCTTGTCACTGCCATATGACCCTGCTTCATTTTGCTTCAACCCAAATAAACCCATTCAATGAAAACACAACTCAGTAACTAGGAACACAAGCTTCGTGCCTGTATTGGGCAGATTTACCGCTACACTGTCTATTCCCTCCTAGGAGATCCCTTATCACTTTCCATTAGCCATTCTCCTGTTCCTCTTCCTTCCTCCCCTTCTCCTCCTCTGACTCCTCCTCTTCTGTTTCCTGTCCTTTTTTCCCACCTCCTCTCCCTGTCCAATCACGTATTGACTTAACATAAATCTACATACAACCATGTGCTAACATAGGAAATCAAATGGGACAGTAGCCGGAGAGATGGTTAAGAGCACTGGCGGCTTCTTCCAGTGGACCCAGGCTTAATTTTCAGCACCTACATGGCAGCTCATAACCGTGTATAACTCCAGTCTCAGGGCTTCCATGCATATGGTGCACAGATGTGCTGACAATACGCCATACACAAACAAAGTAGTAGTGCTTTTTTAAAAAGTTTTATTTATTTTATGAATGTGAGTACATTGTCACTGTCTTCAGACACACCAGAAGAGAGCATCAGATCCCATTACATATGGTTGTGATCCACCATGTGGTTGTTGGGATTTGAACTCAGGACCTCTGGAAGAGCAGCTAGTGCTCCTAACCACTGAGCCATCTCTCCAGTCCTGCTTTGTTTGTTTTAATGGGACAGATGTCCTTCTCTTCACAAGCTCAGATATGTGATGTACCAAATGAGAAAGTTCAGGTATGAGGGCCATGGTGTCACTTACCTGGGAGGAAAACCTGAAGTCTGTTTTTCATGCTGGTGGCCTAGTTCTGTAAGGACGGGGTGTTGGGGAGTACACCGCTTGTTCGGGGACATTGTGGTGGACTGAAGACTGCCTAAAGCTGTCTTCAGGCAGTGAGCAAGCTCAGACGTAGGATGATCCGTTAGGCTCAGCCATGTCTGAGGTTTCATTCTGAAAGCAGCAGGGATGCATTTAAGATTTCCAAGCAGAGAGTTGATGTGAGCAAATCTGGAAGTTTAGTCTGACTGCTCTGAGCAGAGTATTAGAGATAGAGAGGAGGTGGGGATGTAGCTTAATGAGGGCTTGCCTAGCGTGCACAAGGTCTTGGGTTCAATCCCCAGTAATCCTCAAACCAGGCGTGGTGCTGACACTTGTAACTCAGCACAGGGGAGGTGAAGACAGGGGGACCGGAAGTTCAGGGTCAGTCTCAGCTACACAGTAAATTTGCTGCTGTCCACGGCTACATGAGATCTTGTTTCAGAAAAGACAGAGAGTTGACAGATGCTCTGAGTAAAGACAGACAACCAACCTGAGGACCTCTGTTGAATCCACATAATCAAAGGAGATAGTTGACTCTCATGAATTGTCTCTGACCTCTTGCTATAATACACAAACACATAAATGTTTTGGGTTTTTTTTTTTTTTTTGGTTTTGTTTTGTTTTTTGGCAGGGTTTGTCTGTGCAGCCCTGACTGTCTTAGAACTTTCTTTGTAGGCCAGGCTGGTCTTGAACTCAAGGGATCCACCAGCCTCTGCCTCGTTAAAGGCATATAGCACCAATGCCTGGCCATACACACGTAAATGTAATAAAGTAGGTGGTTTTTTTCCCCCCTGTGGAAAAAGTCAGACTTTGTGGGGGGCATTGAGACAACTTCACTGCCCAAAGGTTGGACATGGGTTCCTGACACTCTGTTGTTTTTGTTTTGTTTTTGAGATAAGGTTTCTCTGGATCCTGGTACTTTTTAAGGTCACCTTTTGATAATTAAATTTCCCATCCCCCTCAGTGGCTAGGAGGAAAGCCAGCACATAGTAGGTGCTTGGCAAGTTGTGTTGAGTTAGTGTTGGAGGATTGAAAGAAAAAAATGATATTCAGGATAGTTCTAGTTTCCAGTTTTGGTGCCAGGACAGACAGGGGCTGGGGGTGGGGGAAACAGGGAGAAAAAAAATAGTAGTTTGGTATGAAGTTCACTTAGGAGGCGTGCAGCTGAGGAGTTCTACATAGTCCTGAAGCTTTAAACCAAAGGAAGAAACCATTATCTGAGGTGAGTCTAGAGCCCTTAGGCTAGCCTGAGATAACTGAGATGATTCCCGAGGTCTTAGGCTAGCTGGTGATGCCCTGCCCACAGTGCTTCCCTCTCCACCAAGGTGGATGCTTAGGTGAGCAGCTCACGTGGTATGCTCAGACTCTTGTCCCCAGAGTAGGGCTTCTACTTAGCATCAAGATCAACCAACAAGGCTGTTGTGGCACACACCTTTAATTACAGCACTTTGGAGGCAAAGGCAGGGGAATCTCAGTCAGTTTAAAGTCAGCCTGTTCTGGTCTGTATAGTTCCAGGACAGCCAGGACTATATAGTGAGACTGTCTTAAAAAACCAAAGAGGGGAAGAAGAGTCAACCAACAGATCCTTCTCTGAAAGTCACACATTCCTTCTTAACTGGTTGGGAGACTAGGTCTTAGAAAAATATGACCCCACTACCCTCCTGAAAAGCCTGTGGGAGAACTGCAGCCCAGCTAAGGAGAGTAAACCCCACTGTTCACACTGCCTTCCCAGATGATCGCCACCGGATTGAAGAGAAACGCAAAAGGACCTATGAGACCTTCAAGAGTATCATGAAGAAGAGTCCTTTCAATGGTGAGCTGTGCAAAGCCTGAGGGAGAGGAGTGGCAGGTGGGCCAGGCTCTAGAATCAGGGAGAAGGGACCTGGGTCTGAAAGCTGACATAGCTTTTGCCCGGTAGGACCAACTGAACCCCGGCCTCCACCCCGGCGTATTGCTGTGCCTTCCCGAAACTCAACTTCTGTCCCCAAGCCAGGTAAGGAAATCCTTTTGTCCTTCTAGAATGAGGGCCTTGTTTGTTCAGACTGAAGTATCCTAGAAGGGAACCGAATAGACATTGGTCTCACCTACAGAGTTCTGAAACCTGCTCTCTATGGGGCCTGTGCTTCTCAGGGGAGGCCTAGGTCTCTGCCAGGACCATCCAGGGAGCAGTGCAGATGTGGATTCTTGGGCTCTGTCACAGGCTGATAAACTCAAGGCTTTGAAAGTGTGGCACAGAAATTAGTCATTTCCTGAGGGTGCTAATGTCCACAGAAGTCAGAAGCCGTGCTCCAGTTAAACCCTGAGCCCTTTCCCCTGCTACTCAGGATAGTGTAGCAAGAGGGTCACAGGTTCAAGGCCATCCTGGACTACAAGGTTATTAAATTTAAGGTCAGTCTGAAGAACCCTGTCTCAAGTTTGGAAGTAAAAACAGGGAGAAAGTTCATCTCAGAGGTAGAGTGCTTACCCTACAGAGGACCTAGATTCAATACTTGGTACCAAGGGATTAAATAATTGATACCTTGAGATCCAGACGTTGGAAGTGTCTCTGCCCTCAGCTCTGGCTCAGTGAAGGGCACTTGGTTTCTATTCTCAGCACCCGCACAACTGCTCACAACTGTCTCCAGCTACAGTGCTAGGGGAGCCAATGCCCTCCTTTGCTCTCTGAGGGCACTGCATGCATGTAGTGCACATATATAAAAGCAGGCAAAACACACACAAATAAACATTTTTTTAAAAAAGAAATAGGTTGTAAGTTCTGATGTGTTGCTCAAAAAGGTAACACATGCCCTTCACCAAGCCTGTCTGTGTTCCATGGTTTATCCTATAGCTGGTTTTGCAGCTATAATGTGAGAACTTTACAAAGTCAGGGGTGAGAGCTTTATCACCCCAATAGTTAGGGAATACCTCAGTGTGGTCCTTGAAAATGGACCCTACAGGTCTGGTCAGATTTTGGTTCCCTAGAAAGGGAACGATTCTAAGTACCATAGTTCTGGGCTAAGTGGTGGCAGAGGGGCTGTGTATGTCTCTCTTGCTGTTTCTGATCCTTTGTCCTTTGTCTTTCTCTCCAGCCCCCCAGCCCTATACTTTTCCAACACCCCTCAGCACCATCAACTTTGATGAGTTTTCCCCCATGGTGTTACCATCTGGGCAGATCTCAAACCAGGCTTTGGCCTTGGCACCATCATCTGCCCCAGTCCTGGCCCAGACCATGGTCCCCTCCTCAGCCATGGTACTAGCTCTGGCTCAGCCCCCAGCTCCTGTCCCAATTCCAGCCCCAGGTCCTCCCCAATCCCTGTCTGCACCTCTTCCAAAGAGCACCCAGGCTGGGGAAGGCACGCTGTCTGAAGCTCTGCTACACCTGCAGTTTGATGCTGATGAAGACTTGGGGGCCTTGCTTGGCAACAACACAGACCCAGGAGTGTTCACAGACCTGGCATCTGTCGACAACTCAGAATTTCAGCAGCTCCTGAACCAGGGTGTGTCCATGTCTCACTCCACAGCTGAGCCCATGCTGATGGAATACCCTGAAGCTATAACTCGCCTGGTGACAGGATCCCAGAGGCCCCCTGATCCAGCTCCTGCACCCCTAGGGACCTCAGGGCTTCCCAATGGCCTCTCGGGGGATGAAGACTTCTCCTCCATTGCGGACATGGACTTCTCAGCTCTTTTGAGTCAGATCAGCTCCTAAGGCACTGATGGTGACCCTGCTCAGACCAGGGCACTGAAGCCTTCCCAAAGCATGTACAGATTCTGGGGAGTGTGCTCCAACTGCCCCCAACTTCTTTGGGTGATATCTCCTGGGGGTGGCACATTTTATTCTTTTATTGGCAATATCTCACTCTTTGGAGGTGCTTAAGCAGAAGCATTAACTTCTCTGGAAACGGAGCTGGGAGAACTCAGGTTCTTCCCCTATGTTGATAGTCAGCTCCTTTTTTGGTAGGGAACTCTGAGATCCTCTTCCATCCTCCAGCTTCTAGCACTCTCTAGAGAGAGGGGCAGACTGGAGCTGTGGCCTTAAGGTCATAAAGCCTTATTATCAAGTGTCTTCCTCAACATGGATTCCTGTACACCTTAATCCAAAGCAATGCTCCCAATAGCAGCCCCTATGTGGTGCTGCCTGACACCAGCACTTGAGGGGCCACTTTTCTGTCCTGTCAAGCTCCAACCCTGCCAGCCCTCCATGCTGACCTGTGGCTGAGGGGAGCAGGTGGGACATTGCTGGCCGCCTTCAGGATCATGAGGGTGTTTGGTTTGAGACATCCCTGCGCCCCCTTTTCTCAAGTGCCTTAATAGCAGGGCAAATTGTATAGAGTCAGGAGGGCAGGCTAGAAGCTCAGCCACAAGACACTCTTTACTGAAAAAGCTATTGGACTCTTGCTCTTTCTAGCTCAGAACTAATAAATGTGTTTCCACGCTAGCGAGAGAGCAGCTGTCTTTCAGCAAACACTGAGCAGCACTCTGCTGGTCACTTGAGGTTGGACGATGGCTAAAGAATTGACTGTGTACTGTTATCCGGGAGCCCGGGGACCCGAGGGTGCCTCCTTGCAAAAGGCCTAGTAGGGGTGGAATTCCTTCCCATAATCTAGATCCCTCTTGCTCCGGGAATTAGATCAGCAGACACATGAACAGCCTGGTAGGAAGGGTGACGGTGAGACCATCCTGGGAATGATGAAGAACACTGCACAACGGTTGGGATGTTTTTCCATTAGCTCAGGCTGAAACAAAACAGTCATTTTGTATCCCTAGTGATCAAGGTCATTTTGAGAGCTTACTGAATTTGAGACCAGCCTCAGTTACATGCCACCCTGTCTCAAAACCCCCGTTCACATCCCTACTCCCAAAAAAACCTAACATGGTGGTGCATGTCTTTGATCCTAGCCCTTCAGAGACAAAGGCAGAAAGATTTTGAGTTCAAGATCTTGTCTATTCAGGGAGATCCTGTCTCAAAAACAAATCTGCCTCAGTACTTTTGATACCATGTACAGGAGGATAGCTAAAACCTTAACCCACAGCCTCAGAAACCTAAACAGAGCCTAAACGTAACTCACATGCTAAAGCTAGACATACTTCCGGGTTTTGTCTTGTAGGAGCTTAGCAGCTAAATGGGCCAGTCTTCTCGGATGCGCATGCGTCCTGCGAGCTCTCAGCGTTGGGTGGCGCGGCAACGGGGTGGGGAATCCCCTATGTTGAGAGGTCTCTAAGAGCATAGAGGGTGAGCTGCAATAGTTAGACCCTTGGGAGTAGGCCCTTGTGTCGAGCCCGATAGATGGTCCCTGCGGAAGAAGATGCGGTGGAGCAACAAATATTGGGGAAGTAGAAGACATCCACACTCTCCTAAACACAAACGGTGGGTGCACATGCTTGGGGGCGGGCCCAGAGGCGGGTCTGAAGGAAGGGTGTAGAATACCTGAGGACCCAGCCAAATTCAGCTCCTGATGGGGCGGAGCCCGGTCGCCTTGGCTGATCTTGGAATCAGATCCAGGCGACCTTGCCTTGTAGCAGTGCTGGGAGTGGGGACTCCTGTGAGTGAGGCAGCTTGAAGCCCAAGGGCATCCTGCAGTGGTGCTTAGTACAGATTCTTAGCCTCAGTTTGGGCAGTGCCTTGCTTTTGGCTTTCTCATTGTCTGCAGTGGCCTCTGGTGATCCCCGGAAGCCCTCTTTTAGTCCTTCCCACACTCCCTGAATGACCTCACCATAGTAATGGCTCATCCATCCCAAATCTTTGTTTTTAGCCCAGACTTCTGTCCCTTGGGTGCTAGCCACTGGACAGTTCGACTTTGACGGCTTCCAAACTCATCCCATTCCAAGTGGCCACAGTCATCTCAGGCTTTCCTCCTCCTTCCTCTCTGTCTCAGACATTACCCTCCCACCCAGCAGCGGCTCCAGCCAGAAACTTGGCCATCACTGTGGATGCCACCTCTTCTTCCTTACCACGAGGTCCTGGGAAATCTGCTCAGTCCTCCCTCCAGGACCGCTGCTACAGCTTCCTTCTTCACTAGCCTACCTGCAACCAAAAAGCTGACACCTAGACCTTCCTTACCACTCTCTCTTTAGACATCTATCAACCACAGGGTCAGATCCCGGGTCTCTGCAGACACATCCCGAGTGACCAGGGCCTTCCCTCCTCCCACGCTGCCTCAAGAGGCTGCTCACCACAGTCCCTGTGATGATTAGGCTTCACTGTCGACTTGTCTGGATCTCAGATACCTAGAAGACCTAGAAGACGCTTATCTAGAATGCTTGTGAGAGATTCAAAAGAGGTTTAACCAATGGAAGACTGAGTGCCATCAACCTCTATAGTCCCATAGTGACTAAAATGAGGGTGAAAGTAGCTGAGTACAGCGTGGATTCTTCTGCTCCCTGGCTGGATACAATGTATCTGCTCCCACTAAGACTTCTCCACCATCATGGACTGAATCCCCTCAACGCAGAGCCAAAATAAAAACCCTCTTCCTTATGCTGGTTTTTTTTTTTTTAAACTTGTTTCATTTTGTTGGTCTGTATTTTATCCCAGTAATAAAAAAGTATGTTCAACCAGGAAAAGCTAGGTCACATGTAAGAACTGCTGATCTGGGATCCCTAGTGTACCTCCCATGGCCCTTTTTGACCCAGTCCAAGCCTCTTTAACCCTGGATTCCTTTATGTACCCTAATTTCAACCCAGTGGCCCCTAGAGTGGTCCTCCTGGAATAGCTGACATTTGCTGGTGAACTCAGTCCTCAGATTAGGCTTCCTTGTGCTCATGTCCCATACTGTTACTTGACCACACTTATCCTGTCCTCTCCCAGGGTCTGGGCTTCAGCAGAGGAAGCCCTAGGCAAAGGCTGATGAGGCACTGGGGCCTGGATTAGGTTATCTGGTGGTAGAGTCAATGATGCTCTGAAGCTCAGCTCAGTGGGGCCAATTTAGGGACTCCATACAGCATGGCCAGAATCCATCCCTTCCTTGGCCTGCTCCACAGCCTTCCTGTATTCCTACTTCTGCTCTAAAACAGAGAGGCATGAATTATGGCCACCTGCCTTCCAAGAGGACCCAATAAATGAAGAGGGGCCAAGAAGTATTCTATTCTCCGAGCCCCCACCCTCTGCTTTGTGCCAGACTAGTGCTAAGTCAATGTTCCTGGGACCTGTCCTTACAGTTTCTAGAAGCTTCATATGACCTTGGGGGGCAGTGACCTCCCTCCTTCATATCTTGAACACACAAACACAAATAGTTGTTTGGTTTTTTGTTTGTTTGTTTTAAACTCTGATGTCCTCTTTTCTATACAGAATATTTACAAACAGGGACAGGTATTAGCCACCAAGTGGGCTAGGAAGTTGGGGCAGTGCTTAGACGCGCCTCAGTGCAGGGAAGAAGTCCTGAGGAAAGGTACTAGTATGAACCAGTTGCTCTGAGGGGCCAGGTAGTCCCAAGCAGGTCCAGATTCAGACTGGGACTCAGGCCAGGTCAGTAGTGGGTGAACCCAGCTGCTTAGAGGCCAGGAGCAGGCGGGTGGCAGCATTCTCGGACTCCGCGAGCAGCCTCTGGTTGTTGTGTCTGAGGCTCCGAACCTCTTCCTCCAGGGCTGCCCTGTCCGCCTTCTCCTAGGTTGAGGAACCGTAGTCGGTAGTCAGAACCCTTTCCAGGGGCAGCCCTGTGCTTCCCTGTTAGGCTCTCTCCTCACCTTCTGCAGATCCTCCTGAAGCCTCCTCAGCATGGACTCTAGGTGAGAGACCTTTTCTGACAAGCTCCCGGGTTCTGGCCTGAGGACATGAGGTCAGAACTCAGAGGAAACACTGCAGGCTCCCAGACACTCCTGACTGATAATGAACCCAACCCTGTCTTCTGGGACTTAGGTATCTATGGAAACAGAGTCTAGATAACATTCAACTCCAGTGGGCAGGCAAGGAAGGGGACACACACACACCACAAGGTGAGGATGGAAACCTTACTCAGAATCACATTTTGAGGCTTCCTTGGGGTCTCCACCCTCTGGGACAGGCTGCCCTATGGGAGAAAGAGACTGTGGGCAGGTCTGAAAGGGACACACAGCACTCCGCCTCCTCTCCCCTGGGCCCTAATGGCCTCACCCTCCCGGGACAGTGACTCCAGAATTGTGTTGCAAGTGGAGGCGATCTCTGAGATGGACTGCCACTCATCCTCCAGGGTCTCACTGCCGGCTTCTGACATAACTGTGACAAAGGAGAAAGGCTCAGGGGGAGGGGCTGGAACTGTCTCCTCCTCCTGCCCTAGTCCCTGGCTCCAGACTCACTCTTACTGATGGAATTCCGCAGAGACAAGGTTCTGGGCAGGATGGAGGCCCTCAGTTCTGGTGTGGAGTCACTGGTGTCTTCATGGCTACTGGGGCTTCCCGACTGGTCCTGGGGGCATAAGTGAACAGCAAGGCAGTAACACCCAATGTCACCTCTACAATGAATCTCTAGAGCCTTGTTTCTGCTTACCTGGGAAGGGAGTGTCTCTCTGTCAGTACCAGGCGCTGATGGGTTGGCAGTGGTGACAAGGAGGAGGTCTGGAGTGGTGTTAGGCAGGATTGGCACCTCATCAGACATGGAGCTAAGGAGGGTAGGGGTGGCTAAGAACTGAGAGCTGTTTCCCTAAAGCTGTGCTCCCAAGTCCTAAAAGGCTGGCCCAGAGGGTGTACCTTCGAGGTGACAGGGAGTTGTGGCTGTGCAGGAACTCTGTCCTCTCCTCAGTCAGATCCCCAGGCCCTGGAAGACTGCTACTGTCCTTCAGGCAAAACTGTAGCAGCTGCTTCCCAGGGGGCAACATGACCAGCTTCACAGTTTCATCTTGTACTGGCTCTGGGACCCCGCGCCGGCTGGGTTCCTTCAGAGACAGCATATACAGCTCTGAAAAGCTCCTGGAGGATGGGGGTGGCTCAGCATCAGGTAAGGGCCCTCAATCCACTCCACAGCATCCACCCCATCCAAAGTACTGCCAGAGGCTACCAAAAGGAAGAGGGCTCCAGGCTTCCTCCTATCAATGTTTGTCTGCTACAGAGCACTGTCCAGACTCTGTAGCAGAGAAATATCACTGCTAACTTGTATCCATAGCTGTCCCATGGGTCCTAGGCAGGTCACTCTGTTGGGTTTTTTTTTTTTTTTTTTTTTTTTTTTTTTTTTTTTTGGTCAAACATATGTAACAGTACTTTAAGCAGGCAGTGTGAGTTTAAACAATGTAACGTAAATTGATTAATATCCACAGTGCAATGCCTGCAGCCAAATCCAGCCTATGCTTCTTCTATTGGCACACACACCAGTTTTTGAAACTCCTATCTGCCAAGAATAGTTTTTAGATGTCTTAAAATATAATTTATGTGTATTTGTGTGTAGCTGCCTGTGGAGACCAGAAGAGGGCACAGGACTCCTGGATCTGGAATTACATACAGGCTGTTGTGAATCACCATGTGGGGCTAGGAAGCCGACTCAGTTCCTCTGCAAGAGCAGCAAATGCTCTTAATGGCCAAGCCACCTCTCTAGCCTTAGGTTTTGGATGTTTAAATAATGGGAAGATCTTAATGGAGTATTCTGTAACGTAAAAATTACAGTCTGAGCAAGCATAACGTGAATTTTTTGACCTTTCATTGGATTTACCAGCAAGTAACCTCTTCACAAGATAAAGAGCAACTATCTCAAATCCCTAAATTCCAGCCTCCGTGGTTTTAGAAGAAGCTCGGGTACACATTCATTCATTTTCCAGTAACTGTGCCAGAGTAGTGGCTCCAAAAGCCTAAAAATATCTACTATTTGGGGCTTTATGGGGAAAGTTTGCCTATACTGGGTTTAGGATAGGAAGTGACCAATTGGTGTGTACTTGGGATGGAGCAGCTAATATCTTGAAATAATAGAAAGGGCTATTTGACCTTTAGAGAGGGAAAGCACGACCCTAAACAGTTTCAAGTCTAGATGAGTGAAAATACAGAATCCAGCAAAGTCCTTTTACTCCCCCCAACCTCGTTCTTCTCCCAGTCCCCTGACCTTCGCGGCCGGCCGCTTTCGTCTGGAGGCAGGACCGTGACGCAGACCTTGGGCGCAGAGCGCAGCATCTGGGCAGCAGCTTCTGGACCCAGCTTGGGCAGCGTCTGGCCGCAAACTCGCAGCAGACGCGCTCCAGGCCGAAGCCCTGTGGTCTCCGCGAACGTGAAGCGCTCCACGTGCGTGATGAAACCCTCTGCATCTACCTCGAAGCCCAGGCGACCTTGGCCATCTCTGGGCAGGGCTAATTCTCTGGTCTCACAGCCGCGGCTCACCAGCTGCAGGGAAAGGTTGGATGAGAGGAACCCTTGAGGGCGTGGCTTTCCAGAGGCCACGCACTGGGCCCACCCCCGGCCTTGATTTACTTAATGCGGCAAGCCCGTGGAGCCCTAGCGACCCACCTGATAATTATGTGTTCAAATTGGAGACGCTGAGATTAGAAGTCACTTGTGCAAACCCCTTTCCCCACCACCGCCATAGAAGCCTAACGGAGTTTCCAATAGGTTCCACCCCCGATACTCACCAGTCCTGGGGAGGCCGGCGCCTTAGTTTTGGACTCTGGCTCACCTGCAGACGTGCCACGACTTCGCCCACGGCTTGCCCTGGAGCCCCGTCGAGCCGTAGTGTGATCGCTTCCCCGCGCCCGTGGTACAGATCAAGTTGGTGGTCTGAGAAGGTCCAGGCCAAAACATCACGACAGGCACAGTTGAAGACTACTCGGCCATCGCGAGGTGCCACCAGCACCAGCGTCTCTGCTGAGATGCCCAACAAGCAGGGCACCTCGGAGTCGTCCGGGCCGCCCGTTTCAGCTCCCGCTGCGACCCGCGCCCCTGGAGCCGCGCGCACACCCCACATTAGCGCGCCCGCCGCCTGCAGCTCCGCGCCTGGGCTCCGTGGGGTTGCCCGGCGCCTGCCCCCGAGAGATGGCAGGCCGAACCGCGAAGCCGAGTCCAGCGAAGTAGTGGTCACTTCATTAGTAGCCAGGTCCTGCAGGTACTGTTGGCGTGTGCGTGTAGCCATGGCGTGGAACTGGCGTGCATGACCAGCCGCTTGCTCACCATTGAGTGCCTTGGCCAACAGAAAGGCCCGGAAATCAGCATTGGCTGGAAAGGGGCCTCCGCCTTCTGGCAGCGCCGGCCCGAAGGCAGGAGTGTCCTGTGTGCGGCTCACTGCCACCCTGCATGGAGGAAGGCTGTAGTGAGGGAAGAGAGGCGGAAAGGGGCGGGGAATGTGCCCAATAATTGGTGCCTTTGGGAGGCCTGAGATCACCCTAGCACCCACCTGTATGAGGTGTGTGGGGTGCAGGGAGCATGCGCGCGCACCACCAAGAAAACGTGCTGGAAGTGAGAGCGGATAGTCGTGGGACAGAAGGGCTTGCTACCCGGCTCCTGGAACACGATGGTCACGATATCGTTGCCGATGTGTCGCTTCCTCAGGAGCTGGGGGGGGGGTTAAAGATAGCCAATTAGAGATGAGCCTTGTGACCCCCCCATCCCTCACTTAGGCATGGCAAAAGCACCAGTGGTTCTTCACCTGTGCCTTGTAAAGGCCTGAGGGGAGGGTATTTGGAAGGTGGTCCCACTAGAGGGGCTGGCTGTTGGGTTCAGTGGAGCTTGCACCAAGGTTCTGACATCACTACTCAAGCAGCACCCTCCATAGCTTCCCAAAAGTCTGGCCTGTCCCAACCCCTCGCACACCTGTTGCTGGTTATTAGGCGTGTAAGGCAGCATCGTGGACACGTGAAACATGATCTCATGGTCTTGGTAGGTGGTATAGAGTGAGTGTGTGCCCGTGGAATCCGCTGTAGCCAGACCATTGGGGACACAAAGAGAACATGGGGAGTGTGGGTGATTTCAGTGAGTCCTCTTGCCTGAACTTACTTCTGTCTATGCCCCATCAGTTGTGGACCACCCTATCAAGCCACCGTGCCCAGGCCACAAAGTCCTTGGAAAATCCCCTCCCATCTCCCACAGGCTCCAGCACCACACCGGGGTGAAGGGGAATCAGAACAGGGTGCTGAGATAGAACAAACCCAGAAGTAGGACAATCTTAGAGAGAAGCAGAGCGCTGGATTGCTGTGGGCAGCTTAGACCCCATCCTCAGCCCCAGCCACCACAGACTAAGGAGTGCTGACAAAGTTCTGCCCTGCACCTCCAGTCCCTTCTGAGGGGCCTCACTTTTGGTATCCAGCTGGGCCCGGTAACTCTCAAAGCCTTTGAGTCGAACCACATCACCCAGCAAGGTCAGGAACTGCATGAAGGCTGCCCCGGCCTCCTGGTTGTTGTACATCTCTTCCTCGGAGCCCTGGCCAGCCCGGCAGTACAGGATGCCCACCTTTCGTTGGAAGCTCAGCTGAGGGGGTCATGGACAAAGAAGACAAAGGCTTCAATACCCTGCCAGCCCCACCGTGCTGTAGAGAATGGGGGCTGGGCTGCCCTGGTAGGAACTGAGTCATTTGTGTGTCTTTGCCTATCAAGTGGGGTTCCACCTGCCCCTCTCCTTGTGCTCCTGAGGGCAGGGAGGTCACAGGGAGGGGATGGAGGATTTAATTACTTCTCTAGCAACAAAAGGGATGACTCACAGAAAGGACCCTATACAACAGTGGTGCTCAACCTGTAGTTGTGACCCCTTTGAGGGTCCAATAGCCCTTTCACAGGGGTCACGTATCAGCAGAGATCCTGCAGTTCAAGTATTTATGGTACTGTTTCTAAGGGCTGCAAAATTACAGTTATGAAGTAGCTTAACAGTTTAATGGCCAGGGTCACCACACCACGAGGAACTGTAATACAGTAAAGGGCTTCGGGGTTAGGAAGGTTGGGAACCACTGCTGAGCACAACTTCACTCCCAACAACATCCACATAGCCTCCTCCTCAGCTCAAGGCCCCAACATGCTCCCCTCCCTCAACTCCAACATACCCTCTGAGGTTTGGAGCCATTTCTGTTCCCTTCCTGTTTGCCTTTTTGATAGGGTGTGATACATAGCCCAGGCTGTACTTAAACCCACTATACAGCTAAGACTAGCCTTGAACTCCTGAGCTCCTTGACTGTGTCCAAATGCTGGAATTCTAGACATGTACTTGCATTTTTTTTTTTTTTTTTGAAACAGGGTCTTGCTATGTAGCCAAGGCTGGCTTTGAATTCAGCTGCCTAATATGGGGATTACATGTAGACACCACTCTGCCTGGCTTTTCTGCATACTTTCTTCTAGCGTTTTCCAGCTGCAGATAGATATGCCCTTCTGACCCCATTGAAGTAATCTCATCTCTCAGTTCCAGCTCTCCCCTCCCTCCTTCATAGCCAACCTTTACAGCTGAGAGCTTGCCTAGCATGCCTGAGGTCCTGGCTCCTGTACCTCAGGGAGTTGTGTGTGTGTGGGGGGGTGCAAACAACAAAACCCACAACTCCCCCTGTAGACCATTTATATATGGCCTTACCTGGCACTCTTTTGGCACCGTTGGCCCTAGTATTGGAGGACAACAAGAACCTCATCGTCCTGGAAACTCTCCACCCATGTTTCCCTCCACATTTTGTAGCTTCTCCCCATGGCTGCTTCCAGTTCAGATCCTTTCCCCAAACTCCAGTCTGGCTCACCAGCTGCAGGTGCCCCCCCCCTTTTTTTTTGAGACAGAGTCTCTACATAGCCCCGGGGTATCATGAAACTATGTAGACCAGGCTGGGCTAGAACTCACAAAGATCCTCCTGCCTCTGCTTCCTGAGTGCTAGGACTAAAGACAAGCACCACCACACCTGTCTCTTTCCAGTATCTTGACCCCTCAACCACAATGTCTCTGCCCTCTGCCTTCTCTCCCTCCTTCAGTCCCTGGGCCCACAACAAAACATAACTCCCAAGGGCTGAGAAGCTGGGGATGTCAACCTTCCTCACACTTTCCCGTCAGTCACAAAGTGTTAGCCACCTCATTATTACCGGTAACCACCATGACCACCATGTCTAATTTGAACAATAACCACTGCTTTGGGCCTGTTCTTGGTCTAGCCTACGTCCTAGGTTGCAGCAAGAGGGCCACTGTGCCTCTCAGATCTGTCTGTCCTGGGTCCCTCTCTGCCTCTCAATATCTATGACACACACACACACACACACACACACACACGCCTCCCCATGTAAGTCCCACAAGCTCTCTACCCACAGGAAATGTCATGTGACATGAGGCAGAGATCTCTAACCATCATAGTAGAACCTTCTGCTCAGAAAAAAAAAACTTGTGAATCCTGCTTACCCAGAAAACAGGCTCATGCTGGTCTGAGGGCTTACATGTTTTTCAGTGTGAAACTTTGGCTGCTGTCAGTGCCATGTGTGTGGCCGCTAGGGACCCCTGTATTCTTGTCACCATCCTGTATTTCATCAGGGACCCTCTTGCCCATACTTAGATGTCTCAGCATCTGGTCTAGGGCCTGACGCATACCATTAAGGTATGAGATGTATTTGTTCAGTGACCACTGTAATAAACAACACAGGAGAACCAGGGCCAGTTGGCAACTATCAGCATAAGGTACAGGATCTCCGACTAGCACGAGTGTCCTGAAGTGGAACAGGAAGCTCTGGGAAGCTTCCCATATGGGGAGGAGACCAAACGGGCTGTGGGGGATGAAAAAAGAAAGGCAAAAAAAAAAAAAAAAAAAAAAAAAAAGTGAGGGAGCTGCAGAGGTCAGCCAGTACTGTAATAGGGGCCTACAGTCACCTTAGGTTTTTTGTTTGTTTGTTTTTTAATGCAGAGCCTGAGTAAGCCAGGGCTGCAGCCCCAGATTCTGCATTCCTAACATGCTGTGGCTGCTTTACAAGCCTTTGATTAAACACGTCTCCGGTGACCCTAGTTCTTTCTTGAAGTGCTGGAGGTGGATCAGCTCTCCTTAGGTCCTGTCAGATCAGGTCAGGATTAGGGAGACAGAGGAAGTTCAGACCCATCTCCCCAGAAGCTGAGCCCTCCTTCCTCCTGGGCACTCACCACTTGCTCATCTAGAGTAAGCAGCGTGCGCGGCACCTTGGGAGAGGCTGAACCCAGGCGCAGGCAGGTAGGACTCAGCCGTGGAGCCACGTGTTCCAGAAGCTTCCTCGGGGATAGGCCCCTCGGGGGGCCGGGAGGCAGTGCATCCTCCGAGATGGTGCCACGGAGGGTCCGGAGCTAAGGATGGGACGTAGGGACATTCAGTTTGTGTACAGGCTGTGGTGGAGGGAACCCGCCTCGGAGCCTGTAATCCCAGCCCACCTGCGTGGTCCGCACGATGACCCGATAGCTGTGTAGGGTGCCCCCTCCGCTGCCCTCTTTCTCCTCCCGTCGCAGGCTCACTGCCACCGGACCCAGCGCATCATCCAGCCCAAAGAAGTTCTGGTGTTCTGGGGTAGGGGGTTGGTAGGTGGCTTTTCAGTCAAACCCACAGACCACCTATCCCTTCTTGGCCACGCCCACCACAGAAGTACCGCCCTAGGTTCTCTCTCATCAAGCACAGAAGCTGGGAGAAGCTCACTCCCACCCGTTTGCAGTCCCACCTACTTCACACCTTGTCCCCAAGCCTAAGTACTCCTAGGTTAAATGCTGCCCTGCCTCCACCAAAGGTTCTCCCTTTCAAGATACGGAAGCTTCTTTTCCTGCTAATGATGAGAACGGGGTTTCATCACCAGATATGGAAATAGGAAATCCCACTGGCCTCCTGGAGGGTTATGAAGATGAGCCAGATGGAAGGGCACTCCCTGGCTGCAGGTGTGACACCAGGGCTTGGCCTTAGAGAGGTGGTTTTGAGCCAACACAGCCCCATTCAGCTCCTGCTCCTTTTCATAGGGAAAGGACAGTCCAAGAGCCTCCCACTGTATATAGTGTAGACCACAGGGACCTCTGACCCAGACCCTCTCCTGCCTCTCCTAGGCTCACCTGCCCCTTACCTTTGCCATAGAAGTACTTGCGGTAGTAGCCAGCACCCAGATCTGCGTGCTCCAGGCTGTAAGCTGTGGTCCGGGTCTGTGGCTCCTCCAGGACTGACACAGCCGCGTTAGGCAGTGCAGGGGGCACAGGTGGGGATATTGGCCCACCCAGCCCTAGCTCACCCTCACCACCAAGCTCGCTCACAAAGCCAGGTGCTCCGAGCAGTAGATCTGAAGTGGTAGTCTGGTCCTCAGCTAAGGCCGGAGTCCCAGAGTTAGCCTCTGTATGGCTGCCAGTCCCTCGAGGTCGAGGAGCCCAGTCAAAGAGCAAACTTTGCACATCGTAGTGAGCAAACCATCGGGGTTCTAGCACTGGTGGGAAGGTAGGCTCTGGCTCCTCAGCTGGCAACCCCAGCAGTGCCAGTGGGTCAGTGAAGAGCCGAGTAGGGGTAGCAGCAGGGCGGCTGGTATCCTCGTGGCTGTGGGCACGGGCACGGGGACTGGCTGGTGTAGGAGGTCGGACTTCACCAGCATCACTGCCACTGCGCAGGAGTGGGCCCCGAGCTGGCCTTGGCTCAAAGGTATGTGGTGTCAGTGGGGGCCGGGCAGGCTGGCGCAGCTTACGGGCAAAGAGGTCATCGGTAGGTGCAGGGGCCATGCCCCGCCGAGGGCTCCCCACACCGCCGGCCCACATGGGCGTACTCTGTGGGCCTGGCTCTCTGGGGGCCGGGCCGCATTGGTGGGCACGGGTCCTTGGTGCCCAGCCAGAAGGCTGAGGTTTGAGTGGTTCCTGTACTACAGGAGCAAGGGGCTGCTCAGATGGGCCTGGGGAGGAAACAGGAACTCAGGCCCCCAGCCCAGTCTTCCACCACCCCATTTGGCTTCCGGCCCCCTCCGGGACCATCAAAGCTGCTTCCGCTTTCCTGGCCACTTCCTTGTCTGCCTGGGGCTGAAGTTTCCAGCCCCCTCCCAGGCTTAGCACTGGTCAAGGCCGGGGACTGAGCTGTGATGCTTTGCCTCTGGGGGTCCTAGTGACTGGGCCTAGTGGGCACTCGGGCCTCCCAGCTCTCCCCTGTATACCTTAGCTGTGAAACTAGGCCCAACGTGAGGGTTGCCACCACATTCTGGACAGTTTCCACTGGGACGGAAATCAAAGCAGCCACTGGTGTCTGGGTCTTGCCCACTTGACAAAGGGAGGACGTCCTGTCCCCAGAGACCTTCCTCCCTGGCACCTCCCACTTCCTCCAGGGTCCCCAAAGAGCTGAGCACCCAAGGCCTAGACTCAATGCCCTCATTCCGCAGCCTTAATACCTCAAGGTTACAGGGCTCCTGGGGCAGCTGCCGCAGGACAGAAGCCGTGGTGAGAGGACTTCCTACAACACAGGAAGTGGCCCCAACTCAGCCCAGCCCCCTGCTTGGCTCCTATATCCTGAGGAAGGTGCTAGGGTCACAACAGCTCACTCATGGGACCCAAGACACCTAAGTCTAAAGGACAGGACTAATACCTCTCTCCTGAGGGTGAGAGAGGCTAATTCCAACCTGAGGACCCCTGAGGACAGGGAGGTTTGAACCCAGTGGGACAAAAGGTCAAAATGAGGCCCAGTTAAGATGAGCTTGCCTGAATTAGTCCCATGTTCAAATTAGAATGTGAACCTTGTCTCTGAATCTCTAAGGCAGTTCTCAACCTTCCTAACAGTTCTTTAGGCTGTGGTGACCTCACAGACACAAACTTATTTTCACTGCTACTTCATAACTGTCACTTTGCTACTGTTAAGAATTATAGATCTCAAGTGTTAACCCTGTGGAAGGGCTGTTTGACCCTCAAAGGGGTCACAGCGCACAGGTTGAGAGCCACTGAGCCTGGGCTTGGCAGAGCAGCACCTGTCTACTCTGCCCCTGTGTGCGTAGGAGTCAGGCGGCCTTGTGAGGGGAGAGAGGCTCAAGGCCTCACAGGATGTAAGGCTGAAACACCCAAGGCCCCAGGGACCTAAGTGTGAAAATGTGGTGAAGTTAGATTAGGCAGGTGCCAAAGGTGTGAGAAGGCAGAGCCCACCTTGGGTGAACTATGGATGGAGTCAACAGCTGAGGCAGGAGCATGGAGCCCTCACTGCAGGTGCAGGCCTCTGTTGGTAGTGTCATCAAGTGGGGCTAGGCCAGAAGGGGATAGGGAACAGTTCCATGGCACCCCTTAGCTGGGTCTCCAGAATCAAACAAGAGTAGAGCTCCTCCTCCTTGGGATCTTCCGGTCTTACTTTCTCCTAGGACAAACTCTGATGCTGAATGTCTCGCTTGCTTTGAAGACTGCTTGGAAACAGAAAGGGTGAAGCCAACTATGTCCATGTGTGAACTATGCAGGCCCCAGGTCCATGGACCAAGCTATGGGCACATGCAGGCTTGGATTTAGGCCAGAGTGTGGGGAGGAGAGTGAGAGAAACATGAGAGGGGTCTGTGAGGGCCCTTAGCCATGAGCTGAGCTCCGGGAATGTGCGCAGCCCAGCTCAGGAGCTGCCTCTTGTTCTGGCCCTGCCTTAAGGGGTGTACTTGGGCTCTGCCCCCCAGCCCACATCTTCACACAAGGTCCATTGAGGCCAGGACATTCCTTGCAGCCTGTGTCACTGAGGGGGGAAAGGGGGTGCCCCGCCCCCACAGATCCGGAAGGCCTGGCTGCCCCAGGAGGAGGCGCTGGATGCTTCCCAGCACATCTGGAGGTCATGACCCTATTTCTGTTGCCAGGGAGTGCTACAGATGTTTCCTCCCAGGCCAGACCCACTAATGCAAAGGCTGGGAAAGAGGTCACACTGGGAGAAGGGGAGCCCCAGAATAGGGGGAGCCCCACACACTCAACAGCAGGAGCAGTTGCCAGCACTGCTGAGAAAAGTCCAGAACCAATGAATCCACTCAGTGGAGCTATGAATCTGCTCATGCAGAGGAGGGAGTGGGAGCTGCCAGCAGGAGACGGAACACTGGACGTGCTGACTCGGGGCTGGACTGGGGCAGGAGGTTGGGTGGGGTGCGAGTAGTGAAAGCAGCCAATAGTCCCGTTCCTCCCCACATTACAAGGGTTCACGTCCAGGCTACTTTGTTGGGTATCTAGCCCGAACCTGTTGCCTCCCGATCCCTGATCCCGCCAGTACCTCTCCGGCTCTCACTGGACGCCGCTGCCTTCCGCGCCACGGTCCCGCTGCCTGCTCGCACCGCTCCCGGGGCCTCCGCTCCGCCTGGGGGCGGGGCCAGGATGGAGGCGGTACATTGTGGAGGGGCGGGACTACCCGGGAGCTATCTATGGCGGGAAGCACAGTGGGTGGGGACCTTCAGCAGGAACCTAGTCAGCCCCTGGACAAGGCGAAGTTCTCTGGACAGCCTGAAGTTCTCTGTGCCAGCCTCCAAACGCCCTTTTAATTCCCGGTCCTAGTCCAGTCAGTGACCTCACCCAGAAATGGGGAACAAATGTTCCTGCCTTCCTGACCAACTGGAGTGCTAGAGGCCACCTCATGTCTTGCTGTTGCCCAGCAGACAGCAGGTGTCAGGGCCAGAAACTATTTCACTCCTTAAGGGCTGGGCCTAGCTAACCGGTCTACAAAGGCTATCATTTATGTAGTGGTGAGCATCATTAAATCCAGCAATCTGGAGGAAGAGGCAGGTGGATCTGAGTTCAAGGCCAACCTGATATAAATAAGGGAGTACACAGTAAGACCTTGTTTCAAAAACAAAATAGAACCTTTTCTATCCAGTTGTTATTCTCGTTAGGCTAGGAACAAACGAGGTTGAGTAGTCTAAGATCAAGATCAAAGCTGATGAATGTGTGAACCACTAGGGCATAGAGGACTGTTTGAAAAGCAGAGAGGCTGGTGAGAAAGGCAGCGCGTTCCACTCGATTCCCCACTTTGAGGATCCAGCAGAGTCTGACCCCATAGTCTTCACCCTCTTCTGTGTTCATCCTCCCTGCCTTAGGCTCCTCTGCCAATCTCACCTAGTCCCACAGAAAATAAACTGCCAACCAAAATCAAAAATAGTGTTATTAATTTGGTGTCTCTGAAGCACAGAAAAAAAAAAGGAAAGAAAAATGACAAAAGAATGAACAAACCCACCCTTGCCATGTGTCAGGCCCCAGGCCCAGGCTAAGGAGGCCAGCCTTGTAGGCAGTGCAGGCCCAGGGGCAAAGTCAGTCCTGGCCATGGGCTCAAAGAGGGACCAGCCCATGGGTTTGGCTCTTAGGGCTGGCTAGGAGGCTACTGCCTCAATTTGGGGCATCCAGGCCACGGATCAGGAAGAGAAGTCTGGGTCACTCAGTTCTGACACTCTCTGAAGTAGCCAGGTATCAGGGTGCAGTGGTCCAACAGAGTCTGAGTCACTGAGTCCTGGGATAAGACCCAGCAGAGGACAGGCTACTCAGTACTGATGCTCCAGCAGGGGCTGGGCGGCTGGGCTCTCTCGTTCCTCAACAGGGACAGGCCAGTCACCTGGGGCGCCCGAGGGTGTGCAACTCTCAGGAATACTGCTGTCCAAGCAAGGAATGTCCTGGTTTGTTCTGGCGGGCGAGGCCTCAGAGCTGACATCAGGACTGAGGCTGAGGTCTAGAGGGGCCTATGGAAGAGAAGCGGATGAGCAGACAAGCTGACCTCAGAGTTCCTGGGGTTGTCTCCTTCCACAGGTCCCTTACCTGAGATTTGGGGGTGCCTCCTTTGGGGCTCCCTGAGGCTGGCTCCCCATCAGGTCCTCCCAGTCCCTTCCGACCCCCCAGACTCCACTTCCCACTGGGTCCCTCAGAATTGAGGAGACCAGGGCCAGGAGGTCTTGAGGGCCTGGGACCCTCAGTGGGAGCAGGTGAAGCAGGGGGTGGTCCAGGGAGCCGAGGAGGAGGCCACTGAAGCAGAGGAGGGGGCCGCCCATCACCAGAGCCACTGAGGGAAGGCCGTGGCCCCCAGCTAGGACCTGGTGGGAGGGGCTGTTCACTGCTGCCTGTAGGATACAGATAAGAGCAAAGACCTCAGCTGGGCTACAGTCTTACCCACAGGGTGAGCCCAGCTTTGCCTACTTACCTGCTGTATTTTCAGGCGTAGGGTGTGCCAAGGGGGGATTACTGCTGAGGGAGGTCAGGCCTCCACCACCACCACAGTCCGAGTCATCCACATTCCCACCACTATTGCAGCCAGCGCCACAGCCCTTATGTAGTCTGGGTGGAAAAGTTGGAGAAGTGAGGGGTTCAGGGCAGAGGCATTCTGAACCCTACAGAAACCATCTGACATCCAAGTTCCAGGAGTCTCATCTCTTGAGATTTTGCTGCCTGGTTTACTCTTTTAAACACTAAAGCCCACTCTGGAGAAAAGGGGCCTCTCTGAGTGGAGGACCATCTCTCAGGGTCCAAACTCACTGACTCCAGGACTTCATTTCTGTGACCTTGGAGGGAGCTGCTTCATCTCTGTGCCCCTGCTTCCTGAATCCCAGAGCATCAGGCCCTCTTATAGCTTCCCAAGCTAGGGAAGCAGCTGAGGCTCACCTCTCCCAACTGTGCAAGAGCCATCGGGCAATGGCACCCAGGCTGACAGGACCACCCCACAGCGCCCGCAGTTGGGGGTGGCTCCCAGCCAGAGATGTGGTAAGAGGTGACACATAGATGGGATAGCCCAATGGCTGGTCACAGGAGGAGTTGATCATGTTGCGGAGCGCCTGCTTGGCATTTTGGATGCTGCCACGTTCAGGGTTGCGGTTGCGCAGGAACACCAGCTCTTGTTGCTGCCCGGCCCACAGCCCACGCACACATTCTCGGTTTACCTGTGGAGGGCCACACCAAAGATCAGAGCAGTGACACCGAGGAGAGGCATGGGCTGCAACATGGAGTAAGACCATCTGCCCCACCTTGATGACTCGGAAGCTGAGGTGGCGCCGGTTGAGCATGATGATCTTGTACTCATCAGAAGCATCATCCATGACATGGCGCAATGCCAACAGGGAGGGTGTGTTGCTGAGGATGGCACTGCGCCAGGCAGGGTCCCCCTCATGTGAGATGACTAGCCGCTCCTCATTGGCCGCAATGGCATCATATAGGGCTGCTGGTTCCTCATACTCATCAGGAGATGTAAAATGGTCCTGGTTGGAGGAGAGGACACAAGTCAGGAACCGCTGTCTTAGAAAAGGCTTCACCTCCCATCTGCCTCTTACTCTGCCTGGAGACATTCCTCCTACCTGGTGAAGCTTGAGGGCCATGCGAACCCCAGGTGCCACCACTCGGTGAAGCAGGTCCATGTCAGCAAAGACCCACTCGTCACGAGGGGAGGTGATGCGAAAGTCCCCCTTGAATAGGGCATGCAGGCCATAGAGGAAGGGCTCCAGGCTGCATGGGGAGAAGACATCAGCAACAGGAAAGAACGAGAAGGAAGCCAATCTCTTCTTCACAGAGCAGTGCAAGAGCAAGGTCAGGACTGCTAAGAGTCTCATCATGTGAGAGGAGATCACCAATAAGAGCTCTTCAGGGAAAGGCAGAGGGAGAGCAGCAGGCTCAGCTGGCTGTGGGCACTCACCTGGCAGACATACTGTGTGACGCTGTTCCCAGGGCCCGGCGACCCAGCACACACAGGCCAAAACATAATGTGACCAATGGTGAATTCCAGTCTTGGTCCACGGGCTATGACACAAAGACCCCAGTCAGCACAGCTCAGTGTGGAACTGGGGTCCAAACGGAAAGTCACCAAGTATGAAGGGAGTGAGCAGGAAGTCTCAGTCCCTAGAGTCTGGGGTGGGGCAGATCTAGGGGAAAGGTAGCCTGACCTGGCTTCGCCGAGAGGCACAGTACTGGATCCACTCAAGGTGAACAGCGCAGAAGGATGGCAGCGAGAGGCCAGAGAGTCGAAGGTCATAGTCTTCATCAACACTCAGTGAGAAGGTAGGGTCTGAGTCCGCATAACCAAGGGCTCGCACAGGCCGTAGAGCAGCTGCGATGCCCTCATGGTTCAGCCAGGTCTCTAGCTTTGGAGAGCGGCTCACATAGTAGATGATGCTCTGGGAGAGGAGGGGCAGGTGTCAGGGACAACTCAATCCCCAAACCCCAGCAATGGGGAAAACACATTGCAGCCTGAGCCACAGTGCTTTCTATGATACAGCTTCTGCAGCTAAGTAGGTAAGTAAGTGCTTCCTCTCCTGGGACAAAGAGTGTGAGAACCAGCAGGAAGCACCCCACTTAAGAGTGGTCCTGCACTTGGCAGCAGGATCTGCTTCTTGTCCACTTCTTGCCATCCCAAGAACCCAGCCCATCTGTAAGGGGAAAGGAGGCTCACACTGATGACAATCTTGCCTAATGTCACACAACAGAGCAAACTGGGCTGGAATGTGCAACATCTACATCTCAGGGCCAGGAAGGTCAGTCAGGCTGAGACAGCATGTTGCTTACAGCCCAGGTAGCCTACATGATCTGAGTCACAGGTCCCGTTTTTCAAATTACTATGACAGACATAAGAACTTCTCTGAAAAAAAGCCAGAGGCATACACTTTGTATCAAAGTTCAGGGCATCTGACTATTCTTAAGGGCCTTCTTGGTGTTTAAACAGGGGCTGGGCAAGAGGAGAAAGGCAGCTGGCAAAGTTGGGACAGCAGCTGGCAGGCAGCAAGGTCATGGGAATTCCATGTTCTAGCCTGAGCTGAGGCTGATGGGGCTGGCCCTCTGCCTGGCTAAGCAGTGGGGAAGCCCAGGCTGAGGAATGTCGTGTAGCTGTTCATGGACAGAGAGGACCTAGGCAATAGAGAGAGCAGGATGACTGCATGAGACATTGGGCAGCTAAGAGCCTGGGCAAAATGGCCAGGGTACAAGCCAAGAAGAGCTAAAGCTCAAACAGATGTCGGAGCGGATGACTACATGGCAGCACGTGGTAGGATGTGTGTGTTGGGGGGTGTGTCCTTCAGTCCCCTACACAGATGTGGCCTTGGCAGAAATCAATGAAGAAGTAGTGTACTGAGAGCTGCCTGCTGACTTAGGTGTCACTAAAAGGAAGAAGTGATCTCTGGTCTCTAGACTGACCTTCATGCCTAGAGAGCGTCTGTGAAACCCAGGCACCACCATATCCACTAAAAAACCCAAAAAGCATTGCTTCTGGGTCAAAGAGGAGCTGATCTGAAATGTGTTGATGTGGTTAATTTTAATACTGACATTGTGTTCTATGACACGCCCTCTGTGTGATTCTCAAGATGGCACTGAAGTTCAAGACTTTCTAGGAAGAGCTCCTGTCTGAAACATTCTCTGTAGTTGTTTGCCTGAGTACACTTCACTGGCCATGAGTGGGGCTCAGGACCATGGCGCTTTCCTGCACTAAGCTCACTGGCATCACACAGGCCCCACCTTTCCTAAAGTTCACTAAAGGATGCAAGATGTAAAAACTGAAAACCTCAAGGATGGGGCTTGACTGCAGGTGCCTGGGAGCTGGTGGCTCTGTGGCCAGAGAGACTGCATATCATCTCATACACACTATTAAGTGATGTTCACAAGAAGGGCAATCTGTGAGTAAAAGGACTTAGCACGGCCAGAGCTGCACAGAAGGGCAGTCCGGGCTGGCCCATCTAGAAGACCCAAACACTGCCACAGCCTGGGCTCCTAGCACAGTTGTCCCCAGCCCTGGGTCGTCCTTAAAGCTTCACCCCTCCATGCCTTTACTATTTCTGCCCAGCTTGTCAGCTACCCAGGCTGAGGCACACTGGCTTCTTCAAGGGATAGTCAAGCTGACAGGGTCAAGCTCATTTTAGGCTACCAACCTGAGCCTAGCCAGTACTGGCCACAGCAGCCTGGGGCACATGCAGCTCTGATGTGACTTGTGGAAAGAAGCAGGGTGACCTGGACAACTGAGTGATCTGGGATTGGAAATGAACCTCTGGACTACTTCTGGCCTGCTTCTCAGCAAAGTGAAATGTGGGCATTGCCTTACAAACTCCTAGGAGTGGTGCCACAGACAAAAGGAACAACTCAGTTTTTCCAACACATGACTCTGAAAAATGTCCACACTGCCTAGGACAAAAGGACAGACTTGGTGGTACGAGTTTGTCTTAAAGGGAACCTCTGTGAAGCAGGCTCATCTAGCTCTAACAGGTCAGCAGAATTTCAGGGCAGATCTTAAGAGCATGTGGGATTGGACTGTGACCACTATGGTGGTTTAATGAGAATGCCCCCGTAAGTCCATTTGAATGCTTGGTTCTCCCTTGGCAAACTTTTAGGAAGGATTAAGAGTGGCCTTGTTGGAGGAGGTGTGTCACTGTAGACAGACTTTGAGGTTTCAAAAGTTCTGGCCACATGGATAAGCCATAAGCCCTCAGCTACTGCATGCCTGACTACTACAGTGCTCCCTGTAAGGACAATGTCATGCACTAACTCTCAAACTGTAAGCCAGCCCAATTAAATGGTTTCTTTTATAAGTGGCCTTTGTCATGGCGTCTCTTCACAGAAACAGAACAGTAACGAAGACATTCCCATAGTGCCCCTCTCTGCGTGTCATAGAACCTTATTGTTCCTAACATCCCTCAAGCCTGCAAGCCTCTGTTTCTCGAAGTGTAAACTGAGCTAGGACAAAGGAAGCAATATTCTAGGTTGCCTGAAAACCCTACAATTTCCGGCCCAGAGCTCCTAAACCTCACTGTGTATCACCACTTTCAACAGGTCTCAAGACTCTCTGGCCTGACTTGAACCCCCTCCCTCCCACCCAGAACAAGGCAAAAAACCTAGTGATTGACATGCCAGGCCTGAGCTAGAGCCTGACTCCGTCACATTGGTTTTTTTTTTTTTTTTTTTTTTTTTTTTTTACATGACTACACTTTAGCTGTCTTCAGACACACCAGAAGAGAGCATCAGATCCCAATACAGATGGTTGTGAGCCACCATGTGGTTGCTGGGATTTGAACTCAGGACCTCTGGAAGAGTAGTCAGTGCTCTTAACCACTGAGCCATCTATCTCTCCAGTCTCCTGCAACATTCTAATGCCAAAACTTCAAGCAATTACTTCACCTCTACAAACAATGTGTGTCTGTGTGTGCACGTGGGGACCAGAGGTTGACACTGAGTGTCTTCCTCAGTTGCTTTCTACTTTATTTTTGAGTCAAGTACTCTCACTGAATCTGGAGTTCACCAAGTTGGTTAAACTATTTGGCCAGTAAGTCCCAGAGACCCTTCGGCTTTGGGATTAGAGGTCACGCTAGGGTATCTAGCTTTCACGGGATCTGAATTCAGGTCCTCACGATGGTTTGCATGGCAAGCATCTAACCAGCTCCCCCACCCTACCCCCTTTTTGAGAGTCTTTCATGTCGTCCAAGCTAGCCTTGAATTCCGAATCCTCTTGCCTCCACCTAACAAATGTTTCTGTGCAGGACATCTTGGCTTTTCCAGGTGTATGACAATCCAACCGGATCAGGTGAGGTGCATAGCACAGACCCCACCATCTTCAGTATACAGCTCTGCTTGGCTCCTGTGGTTATCCCCCATGGCCACTGTTAGCAAGCACCATCATTGTTAAGCTGGGAAAGGCTAGTAGGTTTGATTCTGGTACTGTGAGGTGAGTCTAGGGGCTCAGGCATGCTGGGCATGCATTCTACCGCAGCACTCCTAGCCCTGGAATGGTGGTCCCGAAGACATACCTTAGCCACCTGCCCCAGCTAGACCCAGCAGCCTGGAGGGGACCCATGAATGTGCTGCCCACCTACCCTCTACACTGGGGACCTGAAACAGGCATTCTGGAAGGTGCAATAGGGAGGTCCTACTCCAGGGACCTGTTCACCAAGGCCTCTGTGGCCTAGCGTCTGAGAGTAGCACTGTGAAGAATGCTTAAAGTGAATCCTATGCTTCCCTTGACCAAAACAGCCTCTCTACACCCCAGACAATGGACAGCATCAGCATGCTTGCATAATGACAATCCACCAGGAGCTGCCACCCAGCCCCAGACCCCATACCTTGACATAGTAGGTGACGAGGATCTTGCGGAGATCAAATACCTGCAGCATGGAGGCTGCGTTGTTATCACTGATGCTGTAGCCTTCCAGCACATACTTGCTGGCTGTCACCTCCCAGGCCAGCCAGCGCTGCCCAAAGGCAGCATTGAAGGACAGGACCCGGGGTAGGTGACCAGGCTCACAGCAACAGCAGCCCTCATCTTCCTCCACACCTTCCGTGATGGCCTCCACCTCACGCTGTTGGCAGTAAGTGCCTGTGGGACAGGGCTGCGTTGTCAGAGCTACCAGGATTATCCCTACATGCACTAGCAAGTGCCCAAAATGGCACTAGACACTCTGCCACTGGGCTCCTACCCTAGACACTAAATAAAGGTTACTAAATGAATTGATTAACAAAGTAAGACCCTTTCTCCTCATAATTCCAATTGCCAGAGGAGGGAGTCAGAGAAAAATGGGCACACTTCCTCCATTTATTGAGGCAAAGACCAAAACTTATTTAAAAAGTGACTTTCTCAAGGTCATGGTGCTCATGTGCTGTACTTGGAGCCTCTATCAATGCCTCTAAGGGACTTAAGATGCACATAACAGAGGAGCTCCCGGCAAGGCTGTGCTGGCACGCTGCTTGTCAGCGGCCCAGTTAGGGCCCGGATAGGCCGGAAGTTGGTGTCAGAAAGCTCTGCTTTCAGCTGTAATCCTTGGACTCTCTGAGAGGCCAGAGGTGGTGTGTGCATGTGTGGGGGTGTCACTAGAGAGTGGGTAGCCAGTCTAGGACACCTAGGCTCAACAGGAAGAGAACCTTGCCTGAGATCACCCAGTAGCCTGAGATCTGGACTAGAATCCAGTCTCAACAAAATGCTAAATGTTGTGTCCCAGCCCGGGCCTGCCCTCTCTGCCCCCTACTACTCTCCCAGCTCAGTCCTGTGGCTCACCCCGGAACTCAAGGCCACGAAGCTGGAAGGTGACGAGGCCATTGCCAACCTCAATGAGGTGCACCAGCGCGTTGAGGTAGTCAGAGGCCAGGACAAAGCAGTCTCCAGGGCTGTAATTGCCCCAGCGGCCCAGCACCAGATCCCCACACAGCGTGTGCTGCAGCGAGCGTGTCAAGTGCTCATAGAAGATGGAGTTGAGGTTGTTGTCATCAGCGCCTGGGATACAAAATAATATAAACAGGCAAAGTGTCAAGTAAAGTGGGCACCCTCCACGAGACAGCCTGTGTGTAAGCTCCTGGACAAGTAGCTACCCACCTGGGTTCCGGTCCAGCTGCGTCACTAGGCGAGTGTTGGAATGATCCACACGTTTAGTGCTGTTCAGGGAGCAACATGTATGGGTCAGGGTCAGGCAGCCCATCAGCACGTTCTCTGCCCAAGCTCCACCCTGGTCCTCTCTGAACCCATATCCCTGAGCTGTGAGTAGATGCCGCCTGTGACAGCCCACCGTAGCTGACAGATAAGGAGGCTAAAACTTATGGACATGAAGGGGCTCACACAGGACCACAAGTGGAGGCGAGTGGGTTCACAGAGGCTAGATGATCCCATGCGGGTTTGGACTACTTGCATGTTTGGCCTTCACCAGATTCACTACAAGTGTCCTCACCAAAGCCAAGCACTTTTGGTATCCGGAGGCCCTTTCTGGGTGGGTATCTTCTGGCCACGACTCCAAGGCCTCACTTCCCTGCTAGTCACCAGCTCCTACCTCTCATGAGACTTACTTGTAGTCCCTCTCCCAGAACTTAAGGGGCCTTGCGTAGGACATGATGAAGACAGCGCTGCCCAGCAGGGGGTTGAGTGGGGTAGAGAAGAGCCCCGAGAGCAGGGCCTGGAGGAACAGCATCGCTGAGTCTGGGTACAAGTCAAGGAGGTGACAGGCACATGGGACCTTCTGCCTCCCTCTCCTCTCTCTGCAACCCAAGGCTGCTGCTCCCCCCCCCCACCCCACCCACAAAGGGATAGCCAGAAGCTGGATACGTGGTACAGCGAAGGGCTGGGCAAAGGCATGGAAGGCTGAGCCCCAGGTGATCTGCCATGGTGCAATGTAGGTCAGAACAAACCGAAGCTTGTACAGCAGGTCCCAAAGCTGCAGGGGTCATCAAGGTCAAGGTGATAAAACACACACAGTCACACATGGTGGTGAGATCTAGCAGGCCTCCAGACAACAGTCCCATGGGGATGAATCTGAGACCACTCCCAACCCTTTCTTTCTAGACTTGGTTTGTAACACCTGAAGCCATGGTAACTTCTAATTGGCTTCAAAAAACATTAGCCAGTTAATTCCCACAATGACAGGGGAGCTTCCTACTGCTCTCCATAGTCCACAGATAGAAAAGGCCCAGTTCAGACAAAAGCAGAGAAGGCAAATGACTTGCTCTGGTCGTGTTACTCAATCATTAGTGAGGATTTCAAGAGATGACCCTAGGTCTTGCCTTCAGAAGGGTCTAAGGCAAGCCTGGTGGGTCAGGTCTCTAGATTCCAGGCTCAAGGCCCTGGATTCAAATTCCAGTAAGTAAGTAAATAAAGCAAAAGGGTACCTAGTACGAAAGTTTTCTAGCAAATAAAAGCCAAATATGAGAAAATCACTCAGAGAACAATGTGGGTCCCAGTACCATGGCTGGTGGTAGGCCTTTAGGATGTGAGAAATGGTCCTTTGTTCCATGTGAGCTCCCATCCCTGAGTGGGGGATCCCACAGCCCAAGAAAATAGCAATACACCCAGGCTCTAGGATGTATTCTCAACTCTGAACCCAGCTTCAAGACACCAGCTAGTGGAGGGGCAGAGCTCAGAGGCTTTACAGCATCCAGAAAGCAGGGTCAGGCCTTAATCTGGCTGATCCTGAGGAAAGTGGTTATGAGATCAGCCTGGCCACCAACTCTCAAGAGGGCCCAAAACAAGTTTCCCTCAAAGTCTCAACTTGTTCTCTACAGGGAGAAGTGGAGGAACCCCTTCCTCAGACCACTGCAAAGGCCCACAGTGAACACAATGCAGGTCTATATGTCCGCAGGTCCAGGACAGTTTTCCCTCTGACAGAGCCTGGGTCTGAGTCAAAGCTGCCAGCTTACCTTGCTGCAGAGCAGGGACATGAGGAAGTAGTCAAGCAAAAAGCCCTGTGAGAGCCTCGGGTAGTCGAAGTGGAAGAGCAGCACAGTGAAGGCCAGGGTCAGGTACTGCTGGGGTGGGCAACAGAAGGCCGAGCGTAGCAGCTTCAGCCCCGCCACAGTCATCAGCAAGGCCCGGCAGCTGTGGGTGGGGCAGGCATTCAGACATGGCAGGGCCTTAGGGAGGAGTGGGCACAGACACACATCTCTCACCAAAGGTTTAAATGCAAACCTAGGCACCTGCTGTCTACTAGAATGGTCCTTGTTTTTTTTTTTTTTTCTCTTGGGGGGGGCAATACCTCTGAATGAGGTGAAGGGGGACACGTTTGCTCCAACTGATAACTCATTAAGAGCTGGGATCCAGCTTTGGTTTGTTGCCAGTCTTACATCCTACCCCCTCCTCGGTGGAAATTACATGAGGATGTACACAGAGAATGGCCAGGGATAAAGGGGTGGTCCTCACTAGAGGCAGAATTTGTCTGGGTGGTTGACAACTGTGTGGGCGTCCACTGTGAGAGCGTTGAGAACCACAGCAGGGTAGATGAGGTACTTCTCAACACACTGCAGGCCTGCATAGAGCTTCTCAAACCACATCACCTGGGCAGCACCTGTAACAGGAAGGCAGGTTGTCAGCGAGCATGTGGTCTTCAACATGACGCCTCTCTGGAGCCCAGAGAACTAGGCATCACAGGGCCAGAAAGCACCCAGGAAGATGGGCAAAGCAGCCATGCTGTCCTGGGTTCCTGGAGACTTTGGCTAAATGTTTGGAATACTGCTAACAGTTCCGAATGAGGATGAAGAACCCAACAGGGCAGGGGCTCCACACACTACTTAGCATGTCACAGGTTTGGGGGAGGGGAGCTTTGCTGTTTTGCTGTCTGTGGAAACAAAGGTGACCAAAAAACCCTCCTAGACACATACCAGATAGGCAAAGGTCATACTGAATAGGCTGTGGGGTTGGGATGACTGCAGGCTGCAGGCCCTTCTGAGGGGAAGCTCTCTTGGATTAAGGCAACAACAAGAAGACAGACAGAGATGCTGACCCAAAGAGCAAAATTTCCCATTGTTTGAAAAAAACAAAGACTACAAACAAATAACATTTTATGAACTGTATGTGTAACAATAATTAAAAAGGGGCGGGGAATCTGAGAGAGCCAGAAGATGGGCTCATGGGAGGAGCTGGAAGGAGGGAAGGGAAGAAGGAAAACAATATCATTTCATTTAGAAAGGAACAAGGATTTGCTAGTTACTGAGACTGATGAGTTCGACTCCCAGAAGCACAGAGTAAAAAGAGAGAACTCCAGGAGGTTGTTCTCAGACCTCCACACGTGTGCGGCGATGTGCACACACACCCAAAATTCTGTTACTTAAACACAAATACTGTGATCTTTGCATCACCAATCAAGAGTCTTTTCTGAAAAATGTATATGTATGGGTGTTTTGTGTGCATACATGTCTGTACTATGTGCATGCAGTGCCCACAGAAGCCAGAAAGGGCATGGGATCTCTTCAAACCGGAGTTAACAGCAGATGTGAGCCAACACCTGGGTGCTGGGGACCAAACCCAGGCACTCTGAAAGGACAGCCGTCTCTAACTGTTGAACCATCTCTCCAATCACACCAACCTTCTGTTTGTTCTGAGGCAGGATCTCACTATGCAACCCTGACTGGCCTGGAACTCACAAAGATCCACCTGCATTTGCCTCCCAAGTGTTGAGGTTAAAGATGTGTAAAAAAAGGTTTTTTAAATATTGATTTTATTTCTTAGAATTATTTATTTATTTAGTACACTGTTCAGACACACCAGAAGAGGGCATGAGGTCCCATTATACATAGTTGTGAGCCACCATGTGGTTGCTGGGAATTGAACTCAGGACCTCTGGAAGAGCAGCCAGTGCTCTAACCACTGAGCCATCTCTCCAGCCCCAAAAATATTTTTAAATACACCCTGTGTATTTTTTAAAAAAGATTTTTAAATGCTGCCAGCAACAAGCACTTGATGGCGCTGACCCCACTGGTGGCAAGTCAGAACATAAAACCCCTTTTAAACGTGTTAGATTCCTCTTCCATTAAAGACAGCAGGAAGCAAGGCAAGGGCAATGCCCAGGAGTATAGCAGAGACTATCCCAGGGCAGTGGAAGAAATGGGCACAAGAGGCTGAGAGCTGGATGGGCAGCAGGCACTCACTGACATCCTCAGCCAAGAGGAGCACCCCTCTCATTAGGATGCCCTCCAACCTGACTCTTCCATCAGGCAGTAGGAAGAAGGACCAGGGGGCACTCACCTCGCACTTCATACTGGCTGTATTCCAGAGGCTTCAGCACAGGCTGGGAGAGGCAGAACCAGGGGAGTTGTTTGCGGAGCTGCGGCAGCAGGTAATGTGTGAAGAAGCCCACAGCTCCTGCCAGCGCATACAACACGAAGCCCAGAACTGACTGCAGGAGGGAGAGAGGCCAGAGGCTTAATTCAGCCTGGCTCAGCCCACGGGGTAGATGTGGCCAACAGAGGGGCTCTTAAGTGCAGCAGGCGCTAATCAAAATCTGTATCACACAAACCTTCAGGGCAATGAAGACAGTGCTGGCGCTGATGGCAAAGGTGAGCACAGCGATTACCACGCACATCACCAGGTCAGAGTGCAAGACTTCACGCTGCAGGCCAGGAGAAACAGCTTCACTGCCTACTGCATGGGTTCACATGTCCTTCCCAGGCCCAGACCTGCCAGAACCCCATACTCCTACACCCTCACCAGCCCCCAGCCCTTACCACTGACTGACGCATCTTCTCTGGCAGTGGGTCTGGGGGTTCAGCACGGGCCGTCTCTAGGCTCCGCTCCTCTAGCTCAGGGAAGAGCTTACTTCGGACTAGAGACCTAAAAGGAAGAAGAGTCAGAGGCCAAGGCAGGCACTGATGACCCTTCCTCACACAGATAATGTCAGTCCCAAGTGCACACACACACACACACACTCAGAGATTATTATGTACGGATAAGCACACACTCAGAGTACTCTATGTACACAGATAGGCACAGCCAGCACTCACCAGAGAACAGTGGGGTCACTGCTCTGCCGGCTCAGATGGTAGGACAGTGCCACCAGGAGGCCACAGAAGACTGAGAAAAGGACAGGGACGTGCTGCTCTGGCCAAGGCGTCTAAAAGAGAGAACCCATGCTGGTCAGGGGTAGTGAAGTGTTGGAGAAGATGAGGGATGTCCTATGTGAGAAGCCACTGCTAAACCCAGTTCACGGCCCTGTCCCAAGAACCCCACGGGGCTCGAAATGCCCAGCTCCTGTAGACTACTCATACCTTGATGGCCCCAAGACAGAAGCCATAAAGCAGGGCAGCAGCCAGCAGGCTCCGGGTGAGGCTGAAGACTGCAGTGAGCGGGCTGGTGGCAGCTGTGAGCAGGGAGAAACGGATACAGCCCAGCTCTGACCTACAGGCATCACCTCTCACTGTCTCACTCGGTCCCACTGCTCCTCAATTCCCACAGACCTCCCATGATACCACCCTTCTCCACCCGGCCTTCAGAGCTTCTAGTGTTCTGGGATGAAACCACTCGCCTGGGGAAGGGAGGGAAAAGAAAAGCAAAGGGGATAAAAGAGGACAGGCAGAATGGAGCCCTTGCAGCTAAATTACAGATGCAGGACAAGGCTCTGTGAGAACCAGAGCTGCAGAACCAACATGGGGTTGACCCTCCTGGCTGAACAAGTCACCTCTGGACACCGTACCTGTGCCCCCAAAGCCGTGCATATCTATCTGCTCCAGGAGGTACATGAGGCAGGTGTTGACCTGGGGGAGGAGGCCCAGGAGGAAGACGAACGGGAAACATAAGGTGAACACTGTCCAGAAGTAGGGAGTGAACGACCAATTAGCCTGCCAGCCTCTCCTTGGCCCACCCTCCAGACTCACTCCCTTGGGTCAATCTTGCCCTGCCTCACCAGTGGCCACATCTCGGGCGCAGAAGAAGAAAGAGGCAGAGAAGAGTGTGAGGCCATACAGAGAGACAGGTGGGAAGGGCTGAGCGGTCCCCAGGGCGTCCAGCAGCCAGATGAGTAGACAGCAGATGCAGAAGTAGACAGGCCGGCTGTACGCAATCACCCAATTGTGGCCCTAGGGAGTGGGCCAGTGAGGAATTGGGCCTACCCCACTGACCTCCTTGGGGCATGTGCACACATTCAACATGCCCCAGACTTGACCACATCCAAGCTGGAAAACTGGGGAAGATGGGAGCAAAGCGGGTGGTGAGGGAACTCTGCCCCTCTCCCACCATGGCATCGAATTTGGTCTCAGACCCTCCCAGGGCCTCCTGGCCACAGCACTGCCCCACAGGTACTCACATGCATGGGTGATGCTGCATCAGGTTGCACGCTCTGGAAGAGACAGGGCTATGTTGGCAACAACAACTATGTCCACAGAAAAAGAAAGACATTCAGACCAGCTCCACCACTGGACAGCAGTAAGTGACCAAGGCAGGACCCTGTACTGTCCTGAGCTTTAGTATAGTACAGATGGGTAGCTGGCTACAGGGGACCTTAACCAGATTATCCATACTCCCCTCAGACCTGAAACAAGGGAAAGCTGATGGCCCAGGAAAGTTGTGGATTTGGGGAGCCAGGCCTGACCTTGAGCAGGGAGTACTGACAGGAGGCGATGACCAGACAGAACTGGAAGACCCAGATGTCAGTGAAGAAGCCCTTGAGCAGCAACAGGTATCCCAGGAAGGCAACCAGGCTGCTCAATCCAACACCAAAAATGTTCTCCATTATCCCTCGAGTCCTACAAAGACAAGTGAGTCAGGGCACAGCTTCCTGCCCCAGTTACTAAGGGGAGTTGGGGAGACAGGACTCTGCCCTAAAGATACACCTCTGGGCCTTGAAAAGCCAAACCTCTGACCTCAGAGGGAAGAGAGCAGGTTGCACTTGCTCTGAAAAACCATCTTGTTGCTGCCCTGAGCCCCAGTCTTTGGCCACTTAGACACTGAAAGTTCAAAGCACTGTTATTCCTGGCTATGTCCATTTCCTGCTCATGCTGGCATGAGTTATGGTGTCCACACAGCAGGAGTGCCATGTGTACATGGGCAGTTCCCAGTCACACAAGTAAAACAAGGCTGACGGACAGGACGCCAGGATGTGAACTAGCGCCTTGACGGCGTCTTTATCTGACTTTCTGGCCTTTTCCTCTATGGAAAACGGAAAGGTTTTGAGACAACCAGGTTTATGAATGTACTTAGGTTACAGCACTCAGACAAATGGAAGAGAAAGAAAGAAACTCTCCTGGAGTTTAGTTTGGAAAAAGAGTCCCAACACTTTCTGGGGATCAGGAACTAATACTTGTAGGTACTCACCGGTCCAACAGAGCCAGCAGGGCCAGCCGCTCATAGCGCACAGAGGTCCAACGGCCAGGAAGAAACCAGTACTTGTAGCTGTGCTGGGCTCGGGGTGGTGCCTCCTCCATCAGTGTCTGCTCCTGGGATTCGTGCAGGGAGTCCTGGTCCAGCAGGTCAAACTGCAGTCCCCACAGCCGCGTCCATCAGCCCCACCACCCCATTGATCTAACATCACCCTTCCCCCAACACTGATCTGATGACTAGACATGTAATTCAGCACATCAAAGCACCACTGTCTAGTGACCTTTTGGCCTGCCTTGACTCTCCATCACAAGGGCTTGCTCCTAGCTCTGGGTACCTAGGATACAGTTGGATTGTTGTTATAGATTGCCAGGTGCCAGAGTCACCAAATCATGTCTGTCTTCTCAACTCACGCAGAATATTCAATAAGTCTACTTTGTCCTTCAGGACCTAGCACAAATAATATCTTCTCTAAGATGGAGCCACCACTGTCATTGTGACAACCTCACTCAGGAACACAGAATGTCTGGTTCAGAGGACAGGCTAGACCTGAGAAAGTACTTAGCTTTTTAGGTTGGATGTATCCTTCATTCAACAAGTGTTTACGGATTGTAGGGATGGCTCAAAAAAAGCACCTGTCACACAAGACTGACAGCCTGAGGCCAATCTCTAGACTCCACAGTAGGAGAAGAAAACTGACTCCTCCACATGCATACTGTGTTATGCCTGTATGCACAGGCATAAATGTATGCATACACTCACAGACATGCATGCGCCCACACACATGTACATGTACACACACACACACACACACACACACACACACACACACACACACACGTGCATACATACACACAACATCTACAGGATACAACAGAGAGCCCAAAGATGCCCAGCTCTGGCCCTTAAGCCACTTTTAGATTGCAAGGATGCCATCTATCCCATATAATGGTTACATAAAATAAACAAAGAAAGAGTAGCGAGGCCTGGCAGCAATGGCCATCTTAGGTAATTGGGTGGCTGAGTTAGGGGGACTCCAAATCAAAGCCTCCCTATGCTACAGAGTGACGTTAATGCCAGCCCAGTCAACTCACTCAGATTCTTGTCTCAGGTTAAAAAAAATAACGAGACAGGGTTGGGAAAGTACTTTAACAGAGGCAGGATCCCTCCATGGTGCAAGGCTGGCCTTCAATGCCTGGGCTCATACAGTATCTTGTCTCAGCCTCTGGAGAAGCTGGGATGATAGTCAAGGTCAAGTTTTACACTCTTCTTACTCCTGTTAACTACTGAAATCACTGCATTAGTGACCAACGATTAGAAGTGAAAAAGGACACGGTTGATAACCACCCTACCGTAAGGAGCATTAACAGATAACGCCTCAAGCAATCACACCTGTAAGTTGTCAGGCACAGGACAAACTGAAGCGCCCCTTCTGCAGGGATCACTGTGAAACACCCATTATCCTGCTAGGTGCTCTGCTCTGAGTTCAGACACATTACAGAGTAAGTAAACATGATTTAAGGAGCCATTCAGCTCCAAGCCTGTGCAACCTCTACCAAGCCATTAAAGATGGGAACACAGTGGCATCCCCCAAGCTCCTCCTTAGAGTGATCTAGCCCTCTTGGGATGCCTAGGCAGGCTATCTACCCAGACCAGCCTCAATCATCTGCTTACACGCACCTTATCCCACACAGCCCTTTCAAAGCTGCTCACCTCTGGGATTTCCAGGGGCACCCTGCGCACCTGCATACCCTGAAGAACCACTGGCCTCGGCTGCAATAGGCTCAGGCCTCCTGTGGCCTCAGGCACATCAGCTGAGTGGAAGCTGGAGGAATGTGAGTGGCGGTCCCTGTGGATACAGCATTGATGAGAGTGAAGGACATGGACAAACCCTGGATTTTGGTGAGACAGGAGTCAAAGCCTGGCAGGTGGGGATGTCTGCCCCATGGCTGGGGTGCCCAAGGATCAGGAGCACTGGAGTCAGAAGGTAGATTGCCCAAGTATCTCTTTTGCAGGTCCTGGCCTACTTGAAAGCTATGCTTCCTTGCCCTCCTCCCCAGAGGCCAATACTATGCTTCCTAGAAGACTTGGAAGCCTAACATAACCACATGTCTCATTCTCCTCACTGTCTTCCCCTCACAGACTTTTGCTGCCCCATCAGAGCAAAGAACACTAGGTTCAAATGCTCTCAGAAATGCAGCCTGCCAGGATCACAAGAAGCCCACCCTGGAGACTCACCAGGCTCCATTGGCTGCCTGCTCCCCTGGCTGACTCACAGGATTCTCGTAGCCACCTCCAGCTAGGCCAAAGGTATACGACCGCCGTACACCTAGGACAGAGGTACAGCAGCACTGTCAAGGCCCAAGACTACATGGGCATCAAAGCCAACAAACAAGGAAGAGACCTGTGGTATGTCCCTTGTCGTAACAGTCCAGCTCCTGGGGACCAAGTGTTAGGTAGGGGCCTACAGATCAAAAGCCTAGGTCCTATGGTCAGTCTGCCTTGGGTAGGGCTCTGTTCTACCACTAGCTCAGCCTGTGGCTTCAAGTGTGACTTGGTTTCATCAACAGAGCAGGGATGATGATACCTACACCTCAGAGATGCTGCAAGGATGACATGGTGTAGCACAGGTAAAGCACTTGCCACAGAGCCAAGGGAGAAATCATCGACCAACAGAGCTATGGGGTGGTGGGTAGCCACAGATGCCTGTGGAAGCACAGCAGAGGTGCTAGGCAGGCAGGCTGGGGAAGGGCTTACCGCTCTCATCGTAGAAATAGTGCACAGCACCCTCAGAGGTGTCATCAAAATTGCTGGCTTCATGTACGTTGGGGCCAGCTCGGGTGAGCAACAGGGAAGAGGCGAAGTGCAGAGCAGAGGGCAGAGTCAGTGCCCGGGAGTGGGAAGCAGCCCGGCCCCGCTGAGCCTCCTGTAGGCTGCTGGACAGGGTAAGCCCTAAGTTAGCATCAGGTAGAGCCAGTCGGCCCTTCTACCCTGCAGCCAGGAGGCAGATGCTCACCTAGGTGGCGAGCCCATGACAGAGGCTGGAGGCGTAGGGTTGCTGCCTGCGTTGTGTCGTCTCCGGATAGCTTGAGCCCTCCTCACATTGCTTGTGCATTCCCGCTGACCTGTTTCCTCAGGTGCTGTCCAGAAAGAAGCCCCAAGCATAAGTGACAGGCTGAGCTGGGCTGGGCTGGGACGGGACTGGGACAGGTACTCCAGGATGGAATGAAGTTAGACTTAGTACAGCAACACTTGGTCTCTAGCCACTCACACCTCAGTTTTTTTTTTTTTTTTCATCTGGAAATAAGAATGACAATCATCTGCCCTGCCCCACTACTGGGCAGATGATGTCCGCAGGGAACAGAGGCTCAGTGCTAACCATGGGGCCTGGAGCCAAGAGGTGTGGCCCACATTTCTTAACCATCAAGTACATGTCCATCTGCCTCCTGAGATGGAGGGTAAGCTGACGCTGACAGGTCTGCTGTAGTCTGTCCTTTACCCAAACTCAACCCTCCCAGGTCTCTTTTTTCCCCCTCACTGCTGAGGCCAATACTCACCTCCCCCCACAGCACCTTCCTCCTGCAGTTCCCCCCGCCAGCCAGGCTGGTTGGCAGCAGGTCCCCTACGGGCTTCAGGAGGCAGCATAGCAGGCTCACCAGCAGCCAGTTCCATTCCTGGCTGGGCCTCCAACTCGGCCTTAGAGCCAGCCAGGGGAGCCCTTAAGACATCACCCCCTGCCCCATCCATGCTCAACACACGTGCATGAGTTTTGGCACTAGCAGTACTGGGTGTCCGCTGGGTCCCATAGGGTCGCTTAGGGGGCACAGCAGTTCCTTCTTCAGCCCCGTGAGGGGCCCGCCGCTTCCGAGGACCCCCTGCTGCACCCTGGGAGCTCTCAGGGGAGTAACAAGAAGTAGATGAGGAGCTATCGGTGCTATAGCGACGCTGAGACCGGAGACTGGATGCTGGACTCAGCTCACTACCTTCACTTGTGTCTTCATCTTCAAAGAAGCCTGAACCCTCAAGCAAGGGCCTTCTTGGGGCATGAGCAGGTGGGGAGTGTCCTCGCATAGGGGGCCGTCGCTTGTTAGGCCGAAGCAGGGCCAAGTCCTTAGGCCTCACAACCAGGAGCGGCTCAGTTTGGCCTGGTGGTGTCCCTGCTCCAATGACTGTGTCAAAGGAACGAAGTGTATCATCTGAGGGGACCCCAGCATCTGGAGAGGCAGGCAGCTCAGCCTCAGAAGGAGGGTCTGTGTCACTGCCCTCAGGGGCATGCCCACCAGGGGGACTGTCCAGGTGCGTAGAGTTGGTCTTCTCACTCTTGAAGCTGCTCAGAGTCTCCCTGTCAGTACCACTGAAGCAGGAGTCTGAAGAGCCAGCTTTCTGGGGCATAGGGTCACCTGAGCCCCTCCGGTCCAGGGGCTGGTAGCCTCCAGTTCGACATGGTTCCCTCCGGCTACTGGTCCTCACTAGGGCCCGGTCAGGCCGTGTCAGGGTCAGAAAGCTCTTGCTTAGCTCCTGGCTGAGGCTCCCTTTCAGTAAGGGGCTCATAGGAGTGTCAGCCACACTGCTCCCACCCCAGGGAACACCATCTCCAGCCATGGGAGAACGCTCGGAAGAATCCGTACTGGGGAGAGAAGGGTCTGGGACAACCCCTGGGGGTGTCTGGGGAAGGTCTCCAACTGTTAAAAGAAAGATGAGATGAGAGAAGGGCATAGGACAACACAAAGCAGTGTAAGGGGATTTCACAACCTCCATGTCCTACTGAGGGTATGGGCACAAGAGGAACACCAAAGGGACCCCATCTAGGAGCCCAACAATGGAGCCAAATTTGGGATGATATAATCACAAGGCATCTGCTCTTCCTGCCAGACCCCTGCCCACTTACTCAGCTTCTCTTGAGAGCTGAGCTTCAGCGTCTCTCGGTCGGCAGAGGTCACAATCACGTTGTTGCTGCCCTGCTCCCGTACCAGCTCCTTGATGTCTACAACCATATCATCAGAGTTGTCACAATGACCCTGGGGTCCTGTCCCACACCACCACAAGAATAGCAGCCACCTACCTCTGAGGGGCCCAGAATCCTCCATTCGGGGCAGCAATTCCTGACAAGACAGAGGAGTACAAATAAACAAACAAGCAGGGCAAGAAGCAGGCTTGGAGCAGGCCCACAGCAAGGACAGCAGCAACAGAAGCCTGAGGTTGGGTTACTCACCGAAACCTGATTGAAGCCAAACACAGAATGCTGGGAACTGCAGCGTACAGGGGGTGTGGAACTCACTTTCCGGAACACTGTCATCTCCACACCAGGGTCCCTACAAACAGAACAGCTGAGCAGAGGCTCTCAGTACTGTTTCTTCTCACCTTAACACTCCCTCCTCCTCGAGGTTCCCTTTTACTGCTCTGACTACAGGAAGTTCTTAGAGTCGATGTTCCCTCAGCCTTCTCTATCTTCCAAGACACAGACCCAACCACACACACAGAGAAACAATGTCCTACTCACCTGGGAAGACTGCTCTCCCCCTGGACAGCCTCTTCTTCCTGCTCCCCCATGGTAGAGTTTCGCTTCTCCACAATCTCGCCCTGGTCGAACATGGCGTGCAGGCGATAGTTCACGGTCTTGATGGTAGCAAAGATGATAGCTACCACTAGGCAGTACACGCCAGCCACCATCAGGCTGGGGGGCAGGACCTGGGGATGACAGTTAAATTGGATCCTTTCTCAGAAAAACCTAGCTCCCTTGAGGGTGTACCTGCCGTCACCATAAAGGACTGGGATTCATTAGTTTTCAAAACTTCATTACCCCTTCATGGAATAGTAAAAAACAAAGCCCCCTGTTAGGAGAAGTCCTCTGTTTAACAGAACAGATGAAACGAGGCATTCAAGGTCACTCCCTGTAGGAAAGACTTGGTCTTCCCTCTATATAAAACCAAACCCTACAGTGACTTGTCTTACTCCACACCCCAGGACTCAAAATGCCCATCCCTCCAGACAGCCCTCCCTCACTCCAGTAGTTACAGGTGGTAGTAGCCTCTCACCATGTACAGCAAGAAGGGAAAGATGAGCAAGAAGATCCAGACATAGAGATGGAAGCAGTTGGAGAAGGTGCTCTGATGCGGATCGAAGAACCAACCGCCAGTGAGCGAGGCCCACACCCCCTGGCGCAGGATCTGCAATACTTGAGACCCCATGGCCCAGCCGCTGCTGCGCACGCCCTCCTCCCGGGACCCTCATGGGGGCGGCCCCCGGCCCATGCCCCGCTGGCGCCCGAGGGTCCCGGGGTCCGACTTAGATTTCACGCCATGGCCTCCCCCAACGGGGGAGGGGATTGGTAGGGCGAGGGCACAGGCAGGGGGCGGGGCCGGCCTAGGCAGTCAGAGGATCAGGCCGGGATACAGGGGTGGAACTGCATCAGAGGCGGGGCCTGGGTCCCCTCCGGTGGCCCAGAACTGTTGTAAGGGGCCGAGCCTGAAGGCAGGCGCAGGGCACGGGCTGGGCACCCGTCGGCGACATCCAGAGGTGGGCGTGGAATAGGTGCTCTCGGAGTGCCAGTGATAGGTCCCTTGGCTCCGGACCGGAGAAAGCCTTGGGACCCTGAGGTCCACTTCCGGGGTCGCAGGTCACTCGGTTGGGGCTCTGCGTTCGCCCCGCTTCTACCGGTGCCGGCGCAAAGGGAAGGCCGGAAGAAGGAGCCGCGAGCTGCCAGCCTGCATTGGCGCATGCGCCCGTTAGAACCTGTTGGGACCCGGAAAAGGAAAACCTAGCGGCAAAGTGCGCAAGCGCAGAGAAGTAGTGAAGTGACAGGATGCAGAGTGCAGGGATGTCTTAGGCGCGCGTGCAGTCAAGTTCCAGAGAGCCCAAAAAATGGGAAATGAGTTGGCCCATGCGCACGCTCGGATGAGTCGCCATTGGGTAACGACTTAATGACTGGCGCAAAACTTTTCCAATGCGTTACAGGAAGCGGGGAAAAGCTGGAGGCTGGAACGCCTCACGGCTACTTCCAGTTTACGTTACCGGGTCACTCCCCCCCATTTGGGCCGTCTCTCCTAATGTTAGACCGTAAGTCAACTCGTCGCAGGCTTACGCCTCTACTTCCGGGTCAGAGCTTAGCCGATGCAGAGGGATCCTGATCAGACCTGAGTAGTCAAATAGGATGACATCGCCTTTCTTAAAGTGACAGACCCAAGACGAGTGACGAACTAACGAGGAGGTTGTTGAAGGCCTGTCAACTCTGTATCTAATCCCGGGCAAAGTTCTGAACAACAGTTTCAAGATTTTGCCTCTTGGGAAAAGGACACGAAAAAGTAGATTGCCTCTCAGGTGAAAGTAAGATAATTTAAAATAGTTGCAAGAGCTTGATGTGTAAGTAAAATTTGAAGTTCCAAACTTCTGTATTCACATCTCCCTCTAGCACTGAAAAGCAGGGTATCTTGTTATTTCATATATGAAAAGAATGAAACTCAAAGAGTTCTTCAACTTCGTAGCCAAGACCAGATTTGGGTTTTGGTCAATCGTAAGGGTGATTTTTCTGATGAGGATTCAGACACAAGGTCTGTCTTTGCAGACAGACATCCACTTCAGCCATAAGCAGCGGAGCTCCTAACCGTAAGTCTTTTCTTAGAGCTGTGATGGTGTGTTTGGGGGCGGGGGAGGCAGGAGGAACTACCTTGCCCGCCTTCTACCTCTCTTGGCCAACCTCCCCGGGAACTCCTGGGCACAGCTGCCGGGAGCCTCCGGGAGGGGAGCGGTGCAACCCGCCCGCGTCATCTGATGCTGTTTCCTGCAGGAGGGAGAAGAGCGGAAAAAAGTGAAACTCCACCCTCCACCTCTGCCTCCCGCCCCCGGGGCCAAAGTACAAAGGGAGGAGGAAGAAGGGAACGGGGTCGGAGCTGTCGGGGCCAAAGGCGCTATTAGCCCGGGAAGAAGTAGCATCGGCTCAATTGGGGACTTTCTCTTACCTCTTGTGCCTAAAGACAACAACCAGAGTCCAGACGCTGACCCTGGCAGGCCCCACCTCACAGTAGGCGGGCGCTGGAGCCAGGTTCCCAGGACTACTTCGGGACGGAGGGACTCTCTGCCGCTCCAATTCAGCCATGGTGAGGCGCCGGAGGCCAGTGGGCCCCACCCCTCCAGCCTGACCATACTGCCCTTGGTGCCCTCCTCCAGAAGCCCGAGATGCGGGGGGCCGGGAGGCGACACTCCTGGCTCCCCAGAGAGGCGTGGGTCTGGGGCTGAGGGCCAGGGCCCGGATGCCCAGGTTCCGGCACTAGGGCCTCACAAGCCAGCGGGGGTGGATAACACGGGCACCCGAAGAAGGTCCCCCACACATTCCAACGCCGGCTCCCTGCCATGGAGCCCTTGAAGAACCTCTTCCTCAAGAGCCCGCTGGGGTCATGGAACGGCAGTGGCAGTGGGGGTGGCGGGGGTACTAGTGGAATCCGACCGGAGGGGTCCCCGAAGGCAACAGCGGCTTATGCCAATCCTGTCTGGACAGCCTTGTTCGACTATGAACCCAATGGGCAGGATGAACTAGCCTTGAGGAAGGGTGACCGTGTGGAGGTGCTGTCTAGGGATGCAGCCATCTCAGGAGATGAGGGCTGGTGGGCGGGCCAGGTGGGTGGCCAGGTGGGCATTTTTCCATCCAACTATGTATCTCGGGGTGGAGGCACACCCCCCTGTGAGGTGGCCAGCTTCCAGGAGCTCCGACTGGAGGAGGTGATCGGCATCGGTGGCTTCGGCAAGGTCTACCGTGGCAGCTGGCGAGGGGAGCTGGTGGCTGTGAAAGCAGCTCGACAGGACCCTGATGAGGACATCAGTGTAACAGCTGAGAGTGTTCGACAGGAGGCCCGGCTTTTTGCCATGCTGGCACATCCCAACATCATTGCACTCAAAGCTGTGTGCCTGGAGGAGCCAAACCTATGCCTGGTGATGGAGTATGCAGCTGGTGGGCCTCTTAGCCGTGCCCTGGCTGGTCGGCGTGTGCCCCCCCATGTGCTGGTCAACTGGGCTGTGCAGATTGCCCGAGGGATGCACTACCTGCACTGTGAGGCTCTAGTGCCTGTGATACACCGAGACCTGAAGTCCAACAACAGTGAGTTTCAAGGGGTATGAAACGGGGACGGGGAGGCCAAGGTGCACACATTTCCTATCTCAGCTAAGCCTAGTAAGGAAGATGCTGGGATCACGAGCTCCTTCCTGAGAGAAGTATTAGATATCCAGGGAATACCCATGTGGCCTATCAGTGACCCCAAAACAGGAATCCCAGGAACCTGGCAGAGTTCTGCCTCTGTCTTAGAAGTTCCTTGTCCCAGCCGTTAGCTGAAGTTTCAACAACTTTTAAAAACTGAGCTCTCTCAGGTGGGCCTTCAGCACCCTGCCTTACCATGGTCACAACCTCAGGGAAGTTTCCTGGAAGCTGCTACTCCAGTCTTCCCCTTCCCTGAACTATATAAACATGGTTGCTGCTCTCCCTTCCCCTTAGGTAGCTCCTTCAGAACAGAGATCTCAGAAGGGAAGACCCTCCTCCCTGCTTGGATGGAGATCAAGGCTGGTCCATCCCACTCTTTCCTGACTACATATTCTCCAGCTAATTACTTTAACTCAGAACCCCAATTTCAGCCTTCCTAGAACAGGAACAATGAGGCCAGAGCAGCTTAAGGACTTTCAGAAGCCCTGACACAGGATGTCCAGCAAGCAGTGGGTCCCCCATGCAGGGATGCAAATATTTTCAGGCAGTAGAGCTGGGAATGCTTAGTGAAGCTCCATTGCTCACTATCTCAGACTCCCATTTGCTGCCTGTCATAGCCCAGGAAAAATTGGTGACAGGTTCAGACGGCTTCCTGAAGTGGGCAGGCTTCAAGCCATTCCAAAACAGGCAGCATTTAGTGAAGTACTTGGTTGGGTGGATGTCTGGGCAGGGCCTGACCACAGTGCAGGCTCAGAGGCAAGAGTCCAGCAATGTGGGGACACCAGGACCTGGGTCTTCTGGACTAGAGGGCACAGGCTGGGAACAGTAGGGAATGCGGTGGAAGTGGTGCTCCGTGGGATGACCAGAGAAGAAGGGTGTAAAGATTGTTAGGGGCATCAGCACGGACATTTTGAGCCTCTTGGCCTCGGCTTACTGTAAATCAGGGGCTAGAGAAAAACAGCAATAGAACCAGGGAGCCCCAATTCCTTGCCAGTTGAGTACCCCCTATCATCTATAGAGCAGAATGGGTGGGCCCGAGGCATACAGGGACCCCACACATGCTCCCTCCACTAGCCTGAGGGGGATTCCCCGAAGGCCCGGGGGGTGGGGGCTCCTGTCTTCTGTTTTTCCTCCGTTCTTTCCAGAAAAAAATGGAACAATAGTCCAGGCCCCTGCTCCCCACCCTCCACACCGCTTCCTGTGTTTCCTGCTGCCCCTGGGCTGGCTTCCTGCCCCAGCTCCAGCCCCTGTTCCCTCCCTGGCCCAGCTGCCTGCAAGGGAGGAAAGAGCTGGGGGTGGAGGGGTTTCAGGAGAGGAAGGAGCCAGGGATTGTGCGTGCCCCCCCCCCCCCCGCCCCAGGCCCTAGTTCCCCTGTTTCTCTCTCAGAGTCTGGGTGGTGGTGAAGGGCAGGCAAGGTGCCCTCAGCCTCTGAGCCTGGCATCCAACTTCACAGACCCAGTCCTAGGCCCGAGTTGCTGTCTGTGGGATTGGGGTGGGGGGAGTCCCTGAGCTTGTGGGGGGGGGTATCAGGCAGGAAACAATGGCATGATTTTCCTGGACAATGAGGGCCTTGTGAGGAAGCCTGGCTGGAGAGAAGGGGGAATTCTCCAGGCCCACGAGTCACAGGACTGACCAGCCAGCCCGGCCTGGACCTGACCTCCCCCAATTTGCCCCCAAAAAACACCCCCCCAAGTTGGCCCGGGCCTCCTAGAAAGGAGAAGTAAGGACCATGAGAGGAAAGCGGAAGAGGTGTGAGCTGGCCAGGCTACTCCCTAGCCTGACAAAGGCCAGGAGGGGGTGGGGGACAGTAAGGAGATGACCATGAGGCTGCCCCAAGTTTTGGGCTTTCTCATCTCTCTGGGTGGCCCCTGACCTCCCACGCCCATGGTCTCCATTGAGCATCGCAGTAACTCAGATCTTAAGGAACTCAGGACCCAGGCAGGATGCAAGACAACAGGGAGGAAAATCTGAGGATGCAGAGGTGAGGTGCTGGGCAGATACTAGTGTGAAGACAGGAGGGAACACAGTGGCCATAAAGTCCTGAGACACTGAATTACTGCCTCCACAACCAAAAGTGAGGCAGGTTGGCTCCCTCCTAAAAATACACTGCAGAGTGTGCTCTGCCTGTGTGTGGGCACCCATGTGTGCTAGAGACCAGGCTAGAGGCAGTAAAAAAGTCTTCAGTGGAGGGTGGGTCCTGGCTCCAGAGAGAACCTGTGCTCTTTCCTCCTTCCTGCCCCAGCCTGTTGGGGTTTCTCCTGAGATGAGCTTGCACAGGCCTAACAACGGGTCCCTGCTGCCTTTGGCAGGCTGACCTAGGACTAGAGGGCGGAAGTTAGGATTAAGGGTGGAGAGCAAGAGTGGGCTCTGACAGACGTGAGATCTCTACGCCAAAAGACAGAACAGTTCTGCCATATGTCAGGACCCAAGTTGAAGGCTTTTTAAGGTCTGAACTGGTCTAAGACTCCTCAGCAACCCTGTGAGGTATGTTTGTTGCCATCCTCTGCCTTGTCTGAGCCATTGCAGATGAGGGGCAAGTGGGGTTCAGCACTACTCTCTGACCTAGGAGAAACTGAAAGGAAGTCTGCCAGGAGTGAGAGCATAAGAAAGCCATGCAGGGCATGTTGCTAATAGGTAGAGCATGTCACTGCTGTCCTGCCTAGAGTTCCAAGTTTAAAAGGTGCCATAGAAGTGTGGGGGTGGGGGTAGATGGAGGCAGCCCAGAGGTGACAGAGTCTGAGCTCTGAAGAGCACCAGAATTGAAGTAGCTGAGAGTGGGAGGGGCCCTGAAGGAAAAGAAGAGTCAAGCAGGAGAGGCCCTGGGAATGGATGGTGTGGGTAGGGGCTGGGCAGTAATGTCTAATCACCCATGAAACTGCAGGGCTTGGCCAGCAGCAGAAACACGTTCCAGCTTCAGGCCTTCAAAGATAAAAACCTGGTGTGATTCCTCTTCCAAGAAGCCCTCCCTGGCTCACCTGGCCACATAGGTGCCCTCCCCCTCTTCCTTGCACTCAGTACCTATCCCGTCCCAAGTGCAGCCTTGGCTGATACCCAGTGTAAGAGAGCTAGGGGGTGTGCTTGCCGTGTGTTCACAACAGAAGGGATCCTTGATGAGTCTGACTTTGTCCTCTGCTGCTCTAAGCTTCTCACGTGAACTGTTTTTATCCTGCCTCTCTTGTTCTGAGAGTGGTAGCCACACTTGGATCAAAACTAAACACCCCTGCCAAGTGTGACCAGAACCTTCACCCTCCCTCTCTCTTCACACCCATCTTCCGAAGTCTTCTGCTGTGAAAGAGTGAAAAGCTGTGATACAGTGCTGTGACCTCCAGATCTTCTTTGTTCATTAAGGTCTTCCCTCCTGTTCCCTAGCCTAATTCATACTTCTGCCTCAGCAAAGTGGCAAGACTCAAGGACTCTCTCTCCTCTTCTGTCTCTCTCTGTCTCTCCCTCCCCCTCCTCTGTGTGTGTGTGTGTGTGTGTATGTGTGTGTGTGTGTGTGTGTGTGTGTGTGTATACAGAGTTTCTGTGTAGCCCTGGCTGTCCTGAAACTCCATTTGTAGATTTGGCTGGCCTTGAACCTTGAACTGAGAGCTCCACCTGCCTCTGCCTCCTGAGTGCTGGGATAAAGGAGTGAGCCACCATTTGTGGCTCAGGTTTCTCTTGAAAGCAGAGCCACCAACACTGAAAACCTACCACATTACAGTTTTCATTCCATTCAGTGTTAGGAAAAAGCTAGAACATTAGCTTCGAAGCCATGGGCTGAGCAGAATCTTTATTTGCTGTGACCTTGATTATTTCCCTGCTGCTTCCTTACCTGTACAATGATAATTCATGGGTTTGTTTCATTTGGTTTACTTTAGTTTGTCTGTTTTAGTTAGAACTAAGTGTAAAAATCTGGCCTCTAGTACTCAAGAGGCAGCAACTTAGTAATCTCTTGCCAGTAAGTGTGTGCCAATTGTTACTTGAGTAGTTGGGTCTCCCCCAACCCCCAGTTGTGACCTTCTCAAGGCTGGATCCTCAGCAGCCCCCTCTGTGCACTCAGTACCTGGCTAGGCTGTCTGTCAGATGCACGTCCGGGCTCTTCTCCTTCCCACCACCACAATCCGGCTCCACTTCTTCCCCAGTCCTGCTGCTGCAGCCCATTGAGGGTGACGACATGGAGCATAAGACCCTAAAGATTACTGACTTCGGCCTCGCCCGAGAGTGGCACAAAACCACACAGATGAGTGCTGCGGGGACCTATGCTTGGATGGCTCCTGAGGTTATCAAGGCCTCCACCTTCTCAAAGGGCAGCGACGTCTGGAGGTACAGCCTGGGTTGGGACTGGACAGTGTGGGGCGGCAGAGGGTGAGAAGGGGTGCTTAAGACCAGAAGTGGTCAGACAGGCTGAAGCCTAGACCCCAAGCCATTTAATTCCTCCTTGCTTTAAGCTGAACATACAAATCTTTTGTGTCCCCTACAGCTTTGGGGTGCTGCTGTGGGAACTGCTGACTGGGGAGGTGCCCTACCGTGGTATCGACTGTCTTGCGGTAGCCTATGGTGTGGCTGTAAACAAGTTAACATTACCCATTCCATCCACCTGCCCTGAGCCCTTCGCACAACTCATGGCTGGTAAGATAATAAATAGGGCTGGAGAGGTGAGGGGCAGAACTCCCTGGGCCAGACACAAATACTCACAGACCTCTTATCCTGCACCATTAGACTGCTGGGCACAGGACCCCCACCGCAGGCCTGACTTCGCCTCCATCCTGCAGCAGTTGGAAGCTCTAGAGGCGCAGGTGCTGCGGGAGATGCCGCGGGACTCCTTCCATTCCATGCAGGAGGGCTGGAAACGCGAGATCCAAGGCCTCTTTGATGAGCTGCGGGCCAAGGAAAAGGTGGGAAGAATGGGGGACACAAGATGGGATAGAGATAAGGTGGGAGGTCTGGGTCAATGCCTAGTTAACTTCACCTCCTTTGCTGTTCCGAGCATAGGAACTGCTGAGCCGCGAGGAGGAACTGACACGCGCTGCACGCGAGCAGCGGTCCCAGGCAGAGCAGCTGCGAAGGCGCGAGCACCTGCTGGCGCAGTGGGAGCTGGAGGTGTTCGAGCGCGAGCTGACGCTGCTGCTGCAGCAGGTAGACCGAGAACGGCCGCATGTGCGACGCCGCCGCGGCACCTTCAAGCGAAGCAAGCTCCGGGCAAGGGACGGAGGAGAACGCATCAGCATGCCCCTGGGTAAGGGGCGGGGCTCCGGGATGCTTCTCTGCCATTGGCTGTTGGCGCCAGGGCGTTTGATCAAGCAAGTGTACTGGCTTTGGCTTTTGGTGTCTTGACCAGCTGGAATAAGAAGGGGTTTATTTTGGGGTTGGGATTTTCTTTTGCGTCTCTGGGCGGGTCCTGACAGATATTTGCATGTCAGGCTGCCAGTGGTGCTTCGAAGAGCTCTGAGGACTAGAGGGTGGGGCCAGCCTGCCCACACTGTAAACTTATTTCTTCACGGGTTTGTGCTGGTGATGGGGACCAACCACTCGGCTCTCTTTACTGAAAGCCGAGACTGGACTGTAGTGAAGCACCCCCAAGCACACAGCTCCTGTTGCCACTGTGGGAGAGGTCTAGGAGCCTCTTAAGGGTGCACCCTTTGAGTACTTCCTTAAAACCTTTATTTTCCCAAATCCCAGATTTCAAACACCGCATCACTGTGCAGGCCTCTCCTGGCCTTGACCGGAGGAGAAATGTGTTCGAGGTTGGGGCTGGGGACTCGCCCACCTTCCCTCGGTTCCGTGCCATCCAGTGTAAGAAATGGTCTGCCTTGCCTTCCCCACAACCCCTAAAACTTTCCCTAATGTCTAGAGATGGCTCTGCCCTCCTTCACCGTACCCTGTTACTATATACTTTCCCTCACTGTGCTCTGCTTCCAGGCTTCTGTCCCCTTTATCTAACTTTTACCTTTAAGTTCCCTCCAACCCCCACACCAAGTAATTCTATCATATCATGCTTTTGGGGGGTTTGTTTAGTTTTTGAGACAGGGTCTCAACTTTGTCCGACCTAAATGCCAGTATTAAAGGCCTGTGCCACCGCGCTTGGTCACATAGTCTTTACTTTTCTGAATGCTTTGCAAATATTAACTCACTTCTAGTGGATTACTGAGTGTTGGTGAGAAATGTGAAGAGTAATTTGCCTCATGGCCAGTAAGTGGCAGAGCAAATATTCCTGACTTCCTCATTACTAGCCCAAGTCCTCACCCATCTAAGCCCAGCCCACCCCACCCATCCTAGCTGTTAGGATAAAGGAGGACAAGGATGAACTCTGAGCTACAGCGTTCCCTTACAGTGGAACCTGCAGAATCAGGCCAGACTTGGGGTCGCCAGTCCCCTAGACGTCTTGAAGATTCAAGCAATGGAGAGAGGCGTGCTTGTTGGGCCTGGGGTCCCAGTTCCCCCAAGCCTGGGGAGGCCCAGAATGGGAGGTGAGTACCTCAGTGCCCCACACCCTGTCGTTCTATCTTAGAGGCCTAAGACTCATAGTGTGCTTCGTCTCCAGGAGAAGGTCCCGGATGGATGAAGCCACGTGGTACCTAGATTCAGATGACTCATCCCCGTTAGGGTCCCCTTCTACTCCCCCAGCACTCAATGGTGAGTAAGGACTTTGTCTCCCCATCAGATCTTGCTGAATTCTTTCTGGGGGCACTAGGGTAGACTTTAAGCCAGCGACAGAAGTGACTTAAGAACTCAAGACAAGAAAACGAAAGCCTAGGCTGCATAGAACTAGACCTAGAGCACAGCCACCAGGTCTCCAGGCCCACAGAAGTGGACTTACCTGAGGCCTCAGGGCTTCTAGAGACTTGTCCTTCTGTTAAGGACTTTTAGTGCCCTGTGCAATATTGTACCCTCAGCAGGCTCTGGGAAGGACAAGATACAGGGAACGGTTTCTTCCACTGGTACCCAGAAGAGATCATACTAACAGCTTCCACGGTGATTTTCCTAGTCCCTTCTGAGGAGTCTATGGGTGGAAAAGAGGATAAGGAGACAGGAAAAGACCCAGGACCCTCATGTACATCTGAGGATGTTCAGGACCGTTTTGTTCTCTGTGACGATAACAGCCTCACTGGGAGGGAGATAATATGTCTGACCCCTAAGTGAGGAGCCATTGTTCTCCCCATTTTAGGTATAAAAGATAAGACTAAAAGAAGGGTGTAAGCTACCTCAAACCTCCAGCTAAGGACTTAACCAGAGATGATGTGGCTTCCACATACTCAAAGGGCTTCCTGGGAAGCTTTTCTTCTATACAGTTGGGGTCCAACCTCAGAGGGATGAGGGCTCAGCTCAGCTCAACACTATGCAGTCTCCACAGAGTCAAGAAAGTTGTGATTTGTCTGGGGGGGGGGCTCCAGCCCTACCTGCTGCACACAGCAGAATGTAGATCCAGACCAGTGTTTCTCAACCTGTGGGTCACGACATCTTTGGAGGTTGAGTGACCCTTTTACAGGGATCACCTCAGACCATTGGAAAACACAGATATTTCACTCATTATGACTCATGGCAGGAACAAAATTATAGTTATGAAGTAGCAATGAAAAGTTTTAGGATTGTGGGTCACCACAACATGAAGAATTATATTAAAGCATCGCAGTGTTAGGAAGTTTGGAGAGTGCTGCCCTAGACCCTACTTTAATGGCTACTTTAGGCTAGAGTCCTGTTCACCAAACTGTTTAGCTGTGCCGATTCAGCACCCACACACAGCCACCTATATTCTGTAATAATTACAGCTAATATTGGCTTTCTCCTGTTTGCCAAGTAGATGTCATTGGCTCCTTTTTACAGAGGAGAAAACTGAGGTACTATAGGGACTGGCAGAACAGGATTTGAACTGGGGTTAATCTGAGCCAGAACAGACTTGAGCTTCCCTCTACCAAGAATACTTTTTAATTATTGTTTTATTATATATGTGTATATATATATATATATACACACACACACATACACACACACACACACACACACACACACACACACATATATATATATATATATATATATATATGTTTTCTCTGGATGTGTGTTTGAACACTGTGTGTGCATTACCTTTGGAAACCAGAAGAGGGCATCATATTTCCTGGAACTGAAGTTACAGATGCCTATGAACCACCGTATGGGTGGCAGGAACTGAACCCAGGTCCTCTGGAAGGGCAGCCAGTGTTCTTAACCACTGAGCCATCTCTCCAGCTCCCATAGGTTTTGCTCCAGCAGTTGTAGCCTACAATTGGCTGTTGTATGAGGGCTGAACTGAAACCTGGAAAACCAAGATCATTGTTCTCAACTGTACCAGGTCAGAAGGACCAAAGGAGAATCCAAGGGCCTGTAACCCAGGTATAGATCACATCAGTCCTTGACTGTCCTGCCAGTCCCTCTGGCTATGTCTTCCCTGAGGTCCCAGAAGAAGAGACACAAGACTTAGATCCCATAGCTTTCCAGCTGGTCCCTCATCTTGAGATGGTCCTACCAGCCCAGCCTAGTTGCTGAGCAAGCTTGTGGTTCCCTAACCCAAGCCTATATACTATTGCTGCCATCTTGGTCTATGATGATACATGACCTTGACCTTCTGAATGCCCAGGCAGGAAGCTGGCTGAGTCAAGGAACTGAGTCTCACAGAAGATGCATATATCACTACTAAGGATTGTTCACCTTATCCTTATTCTGGCCCTTAGGAACCTAATCACTGTGATTTGCCCTCAGGCAGCCTACAGTTAGGCTGTACCACAGAAAACTGCCTAAAGGGTATTGTCAAGAGCCACTCACCAACCCAAAGCACCTTGGAAGCAAGTTCGCTTCATCTCCGGGTCAAGCCTCTCACACTAACATCTCCTCAGTGGCCGGGTTGCTCACTCATACATTCAGGGAGCTTAGAGGCAACTTTAAATTCTAGGCAGGTTACCTTGGACAAGTCACTTTAGCAACCTCAGAACTGACTTCAGGAATTGCTACCCTAATGGGTTCCAGTCTCCACTCTCACTTCCTTCTGACATTTTTCTCTTGCTTATTTTAATACTTTTAGATTCTTTTTTACATTTTGGTCTAATTTGTTCCAGGGGATCCATGCCCTCTTCTGACTTCTGTAAGCACCAGGCATGAGTGGTAATATGCATACACACATGAAGGCAAAAATATTCATACAAATAAATTACTTTTTTTTATAAGAGGGCTCCCTGAACCAACAGAACTCTGAGCAAAACTCACAGCAGAAGCTCACATTCCCCAGTCTTCTGTGTCTTCCTACAGCCAACCTATTACTCCAGACTGGTCAGCTGGGTGCCTGGTGCAAGGAAGGGAAGGGCACAGGGGATTAGAGCAGGAAGGGCTTAGAGGGACTGTCAGAACAGTTGGCTGAAAGGCTGTCTTGCAAGAAGTTACAGCTACTCTGATGATGTGGGCTGTTCTGCTTGGAGGATTATCTTCTACAACAACTACTTCCAGGCTTTACTTCTGATAGTTGCCCCTGACCCCAGATCCCTTTCATTTGGTAGAATGTGTGTGATGAAAAGGTTCAGCAGCTGAGAAAGCTGTGTTACAGATAGATCTGAAGAAGAAACAGAACTCAGTTCTCGTTCTAAAGCCATCTAGGATGCTCACCTGGCAAACATGTTAGCCTCACTCTAACCTGTGTCACTGATACCCACAGGTAATCCTCCGAGGCCTAGCCCCGAGCCAGAGGAACCACGGCGGTCTGGGCCCACAGAACGGGGCAGTAGCTCTGGAACACCTAAACTGATCCAACGTGCATTGCTACGGGGGACCGCTCTGCTGGCTTCCCTAGGCCTTGGCCGAGACCTGCAACCTCCTGGAGGCCTGAGCCGTGACCGTGGGGAGTCCCCAACAGCACCACCCCCTGCACAGTTGCCCTCACCCTGCCCATCTGAACTGCCCTCCACCCCTCTCATCCGCCTCTCACAAACAACACCTGATGCCCGTAGCCCATCCACCCCTGGACCCTTATTGCTGGACCTAGGTGTTCCCTCTGGCCAGCCATCAGCCAAGAGCCCTCGGCGGGAAGAGACACGTGGTAAGTGGCCCTAGAAGCCATCGGAGAAGGGAAGAATAACTAGGAACTTGGAGGACCATAGACAGCTGCTGGGCACCCAAAATAGATTCTTAGGCTCTGTGGCTGTTGGGAGAGCTCTAGGTTCAGCTGTGAAATGCAGAAATCTCCCTAATGTTAACAGACTCCTATTGATCGGTTGGGCCAAGTACTATACCCATTCTGTATAGAAGTTGTGTATGAAACATTCTTATGCCCAGTTCTTAGATGAAGTTGTTTGTTTGAAGCAAGGTCTCCCTATGTAGCCCAGCCTGGGCTCAAGTCCCAGTCCTCCTGTCTCAGCATCTCAGGTTCCAATATAACAGGCATGTTCCACTGTGCCAGGCTATAAGAGGGCATGAATTGATTTGACATGTATTTGTGCATTGTGGGGGCACACATACCATAGTGCACATGTGGCTTTTAGAGTCGGTCCTCTCTGTCCACCACCTGGGCTCCAGGGTTTGAACTCAGGTTGTTAATCTTGGCAGTAAGCCCTGGAACTGCTAAGCTGTCTCACCAGCTTGTATGAGGAAATGTAAGGAGCGAAGAACATAGAGATGTAGAGCCCGGGCTTCCCACAGCGAGTAAGTCGCCAAGCCCAGATAGGCCTAAGACAGCCTGACCCTGAAACATAGGACATAAAGAGCCTTAGAACCAATGAGGCAATAACATAACTCACTGAAATGCTGGAAGCTCAGGCAAAAGCAGAGCGGTTCCTCCAAGGGACATCTAAGAATTCGTGGATGCCTAACCATGTACCCCTTTATACCCCATAGGAAGAACTGTTTCACCCCCACCAGGAATATCACGCTCTGCTCCTGGCACCCCTGGAACCCCTCGCTCACCACCTTTGGGACTCATCAGCCGACCTCGGCCCTCACCACTCCGTAGCCGTATTGACCCATGGAGCTTTGTGTCAGCTGGGCCACGGCCTTCACCCCTGCCCTCTCCACAACCTGCACCCCGACGGGCACCATGGACCTTATTCCCCGATTCAGATCCTTTCTGGGACTCCCCACCTGCCAACCCCTTTCGGGGAGGCTCCCAGGACTGCAGGACGCCAACCAAAGACATGGGTTCTCAGGCACCATGGGCACCAGAAGCAGGGCCCTGAGTGGGCCAGACCACGCCCCCCATGCTCCAGCCGCCTCAGAGGAGGCATAGCATACACTGGAAGAGGAACCAGGAAGGCCTCTGTGGCTGCCTTGGTTTCCCCCAGAAACCCTGACCCTTTGGGGGTCAGGAACACTACACTGCACAGAAAGCCTTCACACTGGATGGGGGCTACACCCCACATGCCTACAAACTGTAGGTCCCCCTGACTTACCTACCCCACTGGGGCCTGACACTGTACCTAGCTGGTTAGGAGGACCAGAGCCTGTCTCAGGGAATTGCCCCCAGGAGTGGTACAGGGAAGAGGGGAGGTCCAGGGGAAAGGGGCCGACCTCAGGTGTCACCAGCACTTTTGACCAAGTCCTGTTACTGTGGCCCCTGCCTCCAAGGCCTAGTTCCTGGACCTCCTACCCTGGAGGTTATTGGAGCCGGGGCTCTCTGGGTGCCTTTCTACTGCCCCAGCCAAGGTTGGAGCCTTGGCCTGGGGAGCCAATGAAGCCAAATAAACTTGTAAGCTGTCTCCCCAAATGTCATCTGTCTCCTTTCTTGGAAGTAATCTAATGTCCTTGTCTTCATGTCCCTAAAACAAAGGGGAATATACATATCCTGATGCAAAGCTAGGGTGCTCTGTGCCATACTCCTCTCCTGGGACCAAACCCAACAGCTGGACAGTCATGAAGGCCCACCCCAGCCAGCTCTCACCATTGCCCCACTTTGCCATGCCACATTTTTACTTGAGCCATTTCTACCATTCAAGTGACGCTTTGCCCGGATGTTCCTGTTGCTGGGTGCTCCCTGCCTGTCTTCTGGGCCCGGCCCAAATATCTCTAGGAATCTTTCCCAGAAAGTGTTGTCTCCACCCCAGGTAGATCTCACCTGTAGCCCTCCAGGACACATCTCGAGGGTTTGTCAAGCCCATACCCTGGATATGACTGAACCCATACACCTGGCAGCATGGCGACCCACCCTGCTGTTCTTGTCCTGGCCTTGAGGTTCCCACCCTATGCCTTAGGGCAACATCCTTCCACAGTTTATGAGTGAAATCCCCCAATTTACACAGGTGGCCATTCCAGGTCTGCAGTCCAACCAGAGAGGCAGGAGATCGCAGCAAGAACTGGAACAGGAAGTCTGAAGCATCACCTGTCCAGTACCCTTACCTCATGCTCTTTCCCAGCTGTGTCCGTCTGAGTCCCACAGTGCCTCTCCCACCCTCTCCTTAGATGACCACTGTCCACCCAGAATGCCTCAGCATCCTCTAGAGATCTTGAGTCTCCTTGTCCTCAAAGGCCTGTCTCCTCAGCCCCTTCTTCATGGTTAGTCTCTGACTCCTATGACTGACTTTTCCCCCTGATGTTATCTTTAAATTGTTATTTAATTTTATTTGAAACAGTCTTATTCTGTTGCCCTAATTGACTTAGAACTTGCTTTGTAGATTGGGTTAGCCTTGAACTCACAGAGATCTTGCCCTTCTGTTTCCCAAATGCAGGGATTGAAGGCATGTGCCTTCATTTGGCCCTATTTTTTATATAGATGGTTGTTTTGCTTGCATGTATGTCTTTACCACAAGTGTGCCTGGTACACTTGTGCCAGAGGAAGGTTGTCAGATGCCCTAGAACCAGAATCACAGGCAGTTGTGAGCCACCATGTAAGTGCCAGGAATCAAATCCAGGTCTTCTGGAAAAGCAGCAGCAAGTGTTCCTCCATCTTTCCAGCACCATAACTAGCTTATTCTCTGGTTGAAATATCACTTCCTTCAAAGAGTTTTCCTGGAAAGCTCACCTTCCTTGCAGACTGCTCCCTGGTGGTTTATCAGCAGCTTTCTTGTGGGAGCACCAGGAGAGGACAAAGCTATGTCTGACATCTTCCCTGGTGTCTGAATGAGTGATATATACGTGACTGAGGAGGTGTGACTTTGTGTGCGTAAGTGTGAGGCCCTCTTCAGACTTGGGGTTTCTCACTCAGCCGTCTTACCACAGTGTCTTCCTCCGCCCACCCCCAGTGCACAGCTGCCACATCTTGCCCCAGAAACTGGGCATGCTCCAGCTCACCTCCCTCCATTCACATTCACCCTAGTCATCTAAGCCACCTACCCACTCAGCACCTCCTCCCAGCCACGCCCTTCACAACCCCTCCCTGGTGCCACTGGTGGCTTAGCCTACTCCCTCACCTTCCCAGACTCAGAGTGCCATGCTATGGGAAGTCTGAAACCATGGGCCCGATACTTGCTCCTGGTTATGGCCCACCTGCTGGCCATGGGCCTTGGGGCTGTGGTGCTCCAGGCCCTGGAGGGCCCTGCAGCTCTCCACCTCCAGACTCAGCTCCAGGCCGAGCTGGCTACCTTCCAGGCAGAGCACAGGGCCTGCTTGCCACCTGAGGCACTGGAGGAACTTCTAGGTGCGGTCCTGAGAGCACAGGCCCACGGAGTTTCCAGCCTGGGCAACGGCTCAGAGACAAGCAACTGGGATCTGCCCTCAGCTCTCCTATTTACCGCCAGCATCCTCACCACCACCGGTAGGCCGCCACCACCACCACCACCAGGCAAACCAGGAGGAGTACCCAAGAGCTATAGGGTGCAAGCCCTTCCCCCACCCCAAAGCTCCAGACAAAGCCAGGGCTCTATCAGGCCTGACATCACAACTGGGGCTCCCCACACAACACACCCCAACTGGTGCCTCCACTTAAGCTGCCAGGAGGGGTGTGGCCTCCCCAGACTCACCCCTCAGCACTCTGAATCCAGCAGAAGTCCCAGTCACATAGGTCTGAAGCCAGGCAGAGAACACATCAGGGTGGGATAGACTCTTGGCTAGAGAGATGCTGTAGGAAGCACAAGCTTAGAGCCGCCCTCTCAAGAGAGGCTGGGGAGAGGAAGTGGTGATGTGCTCGAAGCCCAGTCAACAGGGTGCAGAAATAAATAGTTAAGGTTAGTGAAATTCCTGGCTAGGAGAACAGATGTGCTTAGGCACAGAAATAGTCCTAGGGGTTTGGTTTGGTTTCATTGTCCTGCAAATAGTCTAAATACTTTTCAAAGTGAAATATGTATTTCTAGCTTCTTTTCCAATTGGCTGGAACAGGATGGAACCTGTCTCTAGAACACATCCTGCTGGCCCACCCAATCCTCACTGCTCTCTCACCTCACCTCAGACTCCTAGGAGCTTTGGTGTTTGTAGCCCATGGACCCTGGTGATCTTGTTCTCCCAGCATGCTCCTCTCTCCCACCTCCCCCTTTCTTGCTTCTGCTTCTCTGGCTGTCAATGCTGCCTCTCGCGAGTGCTGTCTCTTTTCAGAACGTCTTGTTTCCTTACCTTCTTCCTTCGCCGTAACCCAGGGCCCGGATAGATAGACATTTGGGGAAGGAGTAGATGGAATGTCACAAGTGAAAGATTTGGAACTATTGGTGATGAGCCCCAGGAAGCCAGTATCAGGCTAGGGATACATGCGTTGTAGAGCACTTGCCTAGAATGTATGAGGCTCCCTAGGCTCCGACTGAAGTACAGAGAAAAAGGAAGGATCTCTCAAAGCCAGAATGTCAGCTGTAAATTGTTTCAGCCACGGAAGGCCCAGGGAATATGTCTTCGGGATTAATTTTCCAGAAAAAGAAAACAGTAACCAAGTGAGGTTAAAAAAAAAACAAAACAGTCCACCATCCAGTGAACGAGGACCCCAGCCTGAAGCATTCGTGTCATCACCGAAAGGCAGACTTCCGTGGGAGGTAATGGAGAAAAGGTGACTCTCATGGGCATCCCACTCAAAAGGTTGCTGCTCCCTACTTTCTCTTTTTACAGGTTATGGCCATATGGCCCCACTATCCTCTGGTGGAAAGGCCTTCTGTGTGGTCTATGCAGCCCTTGGGCTACCAGCCTCTCTAGCACTTGTGGCTGCCCTACGCCACTGCCTGCTCCCTGTGTTCAGTTGCCCCCGTGCCTGGGTAGCTGCTCGCTGGCAGCTGGCACCAGCCCAGGCTGCTTTGCTCCAAGCAGCAGGACTGGGCCTCCTGGTGGCCTGTGTCTTCATGCTGCTGCCAGCACTGGTGCTGTGGGGAATACAGGGTGACTGCAGCCTGTTAGAAGCCATCTACTTTTGCTTCGGCTCCCTCAGCACTATCGGCCTAGGAGACTTGCTGCCTGCCCAGGGACGCGGCCTGCATCCAGCCATTTATCACCTTGGGCAGTTTGCACTTCTTGGTGAGTCCAAAAAAGAGGAGGGTAGAGGAGCCTGGACTACAACTCCCATAGACCACTAGGGACTACAATTCACAATGAGATCCTACCCTAGGGCACAAAATGGTTGTTGTAGTTCAAAGAACACTGGGAGCCATGTTGAGAGTTGCAAGTAGTGTCATGGTGAATGGTCACCCTGGGAACTGGGTGGGAAGCATTCCAAGCACCCTAAGAGCTGCCCCAACCTCTTCTCCGCAGGTTACTTGCTCCTGGGGCTCCTGGCCATGTTGTTAGCAGTAGAGACCTTCTCAGAGCTGCCACAGGTCCGTGCCATGGTGAAATTCTTTGGGCCCAGTGGCTCTAGAACCGATGAAGACCAAGATGGCATCCTAGGCCAAGATGAGCTGGCTCTGAGTACCATGCCACCGGACACCCCAGTCTCAGAACAAACCATCCCAGCATCAGCATCAGAACAGACACCAGTTTGCTGATGCAAGTCTGGCGACAGGAACTGAACTCAATCATTGGAGGACCCTGAGCAGTAGGGCCCAAGGGGTGCCTGAAGAGCATAGGAGGAAGGGTTATGGGAATGAAGATGTCATGGGATATGTCAATTTTAAAAATTAAATGGGCTGTTTAGCATGCACCAGGAAGGTTTGGGCCGAAATTTGCAGCACCAGGAAAAAAATTCAACTGTGTATGTGTATGTTAAGCCCCACCCCCCAACACACACACAAAAAAGTCTAGTGGGGGTATTTCACTCAGGCATAGAGCATGCTTGGAGGTCAAATAACAACTTTGTGGAGTTGGTTACTTCCTTTCACTTTCAGGTAGTCCCAGGGATTGAACTCAGATCCTCAAGCTTGCTCAACAAATGGTTTTTATCCACTGAGGTCTTTTATTTTTAAAAATTTATTTTATTTATATGAGTACACTGTAGCTGTCTTCATGCACACCAAAAGAAGGCATCAGATCTCATTACAGATGGTTGTGAGCCACCATGTGGTTGCTGGGAATTGAACTCAGGACCTCTGGAAGAGCAGTCCGTGCTCTTAACTGCTGAGCCATCTCTCCACCCCCACTGAGCTATCTTAATGACCTATTTCAATATTTTATTTTTCTTTAGAACAAACTCTGAGTCTGAGGTCAGCCTGGCCTACAGAGTGAGTTCCAGGACAGCCAAGGCCACACAGAGAAACCCTGTCTCAAAACATAAAAACAAACATAAGATCAGTATAAACCAGACTGGCCTTGAACTCACAGAGATCTGCCTCCCTTGCACTAGAATTAGAAATATGTCACCACCAACACAGTAGAGTGGCCTTGAACTCCTGATCCTTCTACCTCCACCATCACCCCAAACACTGGGTTTAAAGGTTTTATAAGTGGACACCACCACACCTGTATTTACAGGTTTTCTTTCAAAATGGGTTTTCCTCCGGCCTTCATCCTTTGAAGGCCCCATCTGTGGACCGCAGAGCTCAGCTGGCTCCAGGTTAGAATCCTACACACAGTATCAGCATGAGCCTAAGTCCCACTCTTTCTTCCACTGAAGCCCTATTGAGTAAGGGCAGGCGCTGGTTTGTTGTAGTCCAACTTTATTGCTTCCTCCAGAAAGGAGGACATGGGTTTCACCATCCCTTGCCTGGGATCCTGGCCACTGCCAAAACATTCACATACAGTTGGATAAATAAATACTGCCTGGCAGGCTCAGTGCTCCAGTCCTAGAGTCTGGTCAGTCTTGATTCTGCCCGCTGAAGGAGCATGGGGGCCTATCCTCTGCTGTCCAGGGTGGGGGAGTGGCGAGGAGGATCCACAACGGAGAGAAAGGAACCAGACAGGAGGCTCAGCTCAGGACGCAGCGTTCCCGCCTGCTCAGCTGCCGGCTCACCTTTCGACGTCGCTGCTCCAGGCCTCGCTCTAGGCGCTCATCTTCCTCCAGAGCTCTGAGGATGAGGGGTCCAAGTTAGTCTCAACGTTGGCCCTACCTGCAAGCCCTGAAATTCCACCCTGGGGCCTCTCCAAAACCTAGAACCAAGCAGATCCTCCACTCACATTCGCTCCTTCTGGTCCAGGTCCCGGACCAGTTCGTCCCTCTGGTTCACCAGTGAAACCAGCTCCTCCAATAGGAGTTGCTCCCGATGCTGCTGAGCAACCGTTTTCTGCCACTCTGAGAAACCGGGAGCCTGAGTCAGGAGGGAGCCTAGCTGGGCCCTGTTCTACCTCCAGGCTTTGCTGTCTTATTTCCTACCTTCAGTGGCCAGCATGGCCCGCAACTCCCGGCTCAACAGTTCGAACCTCCGCTCCAAGTCCTGCTCCTCGATGCTGTCGGAGAAGTTTGTTAAGTTAGAAGTGTGATGCAAGCACCCGAGGCTGCGACCACTTCATCTTTATGAGTTTCCACAGGGGGCTAGGAGACCCTCAGTGTTCTGTGCCAATGCCCATTCAGAGTTCCCTGTTCCAGCTGCCCTGCAGTTACGGTTGGTTTGCATGTTTCTCCTTACCTACATCCCTCTTCTATTAAAGAAAAAAAAACTCGGGGGGGGGGTTATTTAGAAGAAAAAAGTAAGCTAACATTGTTCTGGGGAAATGATTCAGACTGCAAACAGGAAGCAAAGCTGCCTCTGGCATGCAGGATGAGGAGAGGGGCTTGCCATCCCACTTCTGAACCTGCTCAGATTTCTCTCAGCTCATTTCCCTTACAGTAAAGCTAGAGTCAAGGTGGAGGACCTGATTTCTCACTAAGGAGTACCAACTTAAGACGTAGATGCTTAGCCAGGCAGTGCTGGTGCCCAGCTTTAATCTCAGCACTCAGCAGGCAGATCTCTGTGAGTTCTAGGACAGGCAGGCCACATACACAGAGAAACTGTGTTTTAAACAGATAGAGATGAAGTGTATGCTTTTCTACAGTAAATTAGACAAGACAAAACGCAAATAAAATGAGCAAAATCTCTCCAAAAAGATTTTTGAAGAAAGGAGAAAGAAGTGACTAGGTAACTCTAACCAAAGTAAGCTAAGCTTCACTGAGTTTTCGGCAGTCCTGAGCCAGGCGGGTGGGCGGGCAGAGGCCTGGCAGCCAGAGGCTTAAAGCCCAGACTCACAGCAGCTGCAGCTGGTCCTGCCTCCGGATGAGCGCATTTTTCTTGTTGACCAGAGTGAACCATTCCTGGATCAGCACCTCCTCCTGCAGCTTGTCAGCACCTGAATCAGGCCAGGACAGTCACCAGAGATGCCTCCTGGCAAGGTAGAACAGCTGGGGATTGGGGAAGGAGGCTCATTTTCCTGTGGTATCCCCGAAGTCTGAGCTACATCCCACCAATAAGCCTCTTCGGGCTACCAAAGGGACTCTAACGGTGCCTCCTCCCAACTCCCCCCAATGTCAGGAACGGCTGCAGAGCTGGACAGAGATCTGCTGAGGAGCGAGTCCCAAAATGCCTGTCCCACCTGATTCCATGAGGCTCCTCAGCTGCTTCTCCACCTCCGCCGCCCTCCCGTCTATCTGTCCCTGCTCCTGTTCCAGGGCTTGCAGCTCTGCGCACACATACTGACTTGTGTCCTGGAACCGCTGCTGGAAGGGTAAAAAGGAAGGGCAGAGGACCGCTGAGCTCATCACAGGCCCTCTCAGAAAGTCCCACAACAGCTCTGCCCACCTAGCTCTCCTTACCTGGCCAGCCTCTTCCCCAGGGTTAGGGGAGGACTCCACAGCAGGAGGGTTCCCACCTGCAGACAGAAAACCAGGATAGGTCCCACCAGCTAGCAGAAGCCCCCAGGAAGCCCTCAGAGGATCTGTGAACATGGTGAGCTAAGCTTGGTCACCACCCCCACCTTCCAAACTACTTACTGGGTGGCTGCTGTGGGGCTGTGGCGGTGAGTGGGCCAGAGTCAAGGCTGGAGTCAGGGTTTGGGCCTTCCTGTGGAAAGAGTCTAATGAGATCTAGGACTCTTTACTTCCCAACAGTCCGGTCACTGCACTGCAGGTAAAGTCGGATCCCATTACAGATGATTGTGAGCCACCATGTGGTTGCTGGGAATTGAACTCAGGACCTTTGGAAGAGCAGTCAGTGATCTTAACCGCTGAGCCATCTCTCCAGCCTGACCAAAGACTCTCATACACAGCAGAGGGAGGATCTTTGGTCCAGCTGCTTTTCCAGTTCAAGCACCTCCTTCAGGATAAAGGACTTCCTCAAGGGAAACCCTTGCCTTCACTCCCATCCAGGGCCTGGGGCCACCCACCTCTGCCTAGCAATGTTCCTTCAGGACACTGAGTTGAAATTCTTTTAGGGTAAGTCAGTAGCAAAAGATTGGGGAGGACACAGCAGGGACCCTTTCTTTCCACTTCCCCATTTCTTCAAAGAGCACCCTCGGGTCATCTGGCTCCTGTCATTTAGTGGCGGCATCCATCACTGCTGGTGCTGCTGAAGACGTGCCTCCCCTGAGTCAGCATCTACCTTCTGGCCAGAAGGGGGCACCAACCTACCTGATAGGACCCATACTGAGGGCTAAGCAATACTCTGAAGGAACTAAAAACTCTTCTCTGGAAAGGCTAAGTCTGGCCCCCATTGTACTCCGTTCCCCATTACTAGGGCCCAATTATCTTTTAACCTAGTGTACATGTATTTATTTTATGGTATGAGTGTGTTCCCACATGTGTGTATGTGTGGTGTACTGGTGCCTGGTGTCTACAGAGGTCAGAGGCTGGTGTCAAATGGCCTTTAGATCCCTTGGAAACTGAGTTATGAACCACCATGTGGATGCTGGGAATCAAATCCAGGTCCTCTGCAAGAAAAGCCAGTGCTCTTAATATTAAACCCTAAGCCTACTGTTCAGCCCCATGAGGCCTAACATTTAACTTTCTAACAGTCTGGCCCCTTGGACAACAATGTTAGCCACTCCTCTGGCTCAGAGATGTGGAACCTGAAGGAGCTGCCCAACGGTTCACCCCAATGTGTGCCCGTCAGACAAGTCTTCCTGGCTCAGGGGCTGTCCTGTCTGGACTGGAAAAGTGCTGGTGCCACCAGCCACCACCATTCATTTCCATCTCAAGTTGAGAGACCTCCTCCAAACATCCACTCATGTATAGCTCTCTCCCCACCCCACATCAGCCCCCAGTCTCCGTGCTCAGGACTGGGGAGCTATAGCCTCAGTTCCCTTACCACCACAAGGCTCACCAAGTCACCACCCTTTGGCCATAGATATGAACTTTCAGTTCCCTAAAAAGCATTTTGGATCCGAAACCACTCCCCAGCTTGAGTTGCTCCAAACCAACTCGACCTCCCTGGCCCAGCTTGGACTGCTCCTGAAACAGGCCCCTCACACGTCCCTCCACACCTCTGTTTTTCCTCCTGGCCTTCTAGTGTCTGGCACCACACTGAGACAGGGATCACCCAAGAGCTTACTCATGGTGGCTCAGACCTCACACACCTCCTTGTGCGTCCTCTTTAACTAGAGCTGGCCTATTTATTTGGGACAGGATCTCACTATGTAGCTCTGGCTGGCTTAAAACTTGCTATGTAGACCAGGCTAGCCTCAAACTCACAGAAATTCACCTGCCTTTGCTTCCTGAGTGCTGGCATTAAAGGCATGCACCACCTGACTATTTTTAAAGATTTAACAATTTAAATTTATTTTTATTATAATATATATATAATCAGTGCATACCTCTGTGTGTGTGTGTGTGTGTGTGTGTGTGTGTTCATGAGTGAGTGCAGGTGCCTACAAAGTCCAGAGGTACCAGATCTCTCTAGAGCAGGAATAGGCAGCTGTGGACTACCTGATGTGGATGCTGGGCCCTATGGATTAGCAATATGTATTCTTAACCATTGAGACATTTCTTCAGCCCTATTTGGTTTTTTTATTTGTTTGTTTGGGGTTTCTCTGTGTAGGTCTGGCTTTCCTAGAAGTCCCTCTGTAGACCAGGTTTGCCTGGAACTCAGAGCTGCACCTGCCTCTGCCTCCCAAGTGCTGAGATTAAAGGCATGCACCACCAACCTCCACCCATATTAAAACATTTTAAATATTTATTTTTAATCATGTGTGTGTGTGTGTGTGTGTGTGTACATGCATGCCACATATATGTGGGGGCCCTTAGAGACTGGAGGCATTAGTTAACCCAGAACTAGAGTCACAAGCTGTTGTGAACTCCTTGTCTTATACTTGCAATTGAACTTGGGTACTCTGGAAGACCAATACTCACTCTTAACCAGTAGACCCTCCCTTAATCCCTGGGTTTTTTTTTTTTTTTTAAGATTTATTTATTTATATGAGTACACTGTGGCTGTCTTCAAACACACTGGAAGAAGGCACCAAAGCCCATTACAGACGGTTGTGAGCCACCATGTGGTTGCTGGGATTTGAACTCGGGACCTCTGGAAGAGCAGTTGGTGCTCTTAACCTCTGAGCCATCTCTCCAGCCCCCCTGGTTTATTTTTAGAATCGCGTGTATGTGATCCAAGTGCAGGTGTCCTTGGAAGCCAGAGGAACCTGTCAGATCCTCTGGAGCTGGGGTTACAGGCTTACAGCTATGAGTCACTGGCTGTGGGCACCAGAAACCAAACTCAGATCCTTTGTAAGAGCAATTTTCACTCTTAACCCTGAGCCGTCTTCCCAAGAGACTGAGCCTTTAGCTAGCCCAGGGGTACAGCACATGAGGCACACCAACTAAAGGCAATAACTACTAAGCACTGTTGTCTCTCCAGAAACCACTGAGGCAGCGATTAGTCTCACTCTGCAGACAATAGGAAGCCAGAAATGAAGTCTGCCACAAAACCTGATCTATGGCCCACGGTTGTCTAACTCAAAATTTGTTCCCAACCTGACCGTTGTGGCACATGCCTTTAGTCCCAGCACTCAGATCTCTGGTTGAGGCCAGCCTGGTCTGCAGAGTGAGTTAGTTCTAGGACAGCTGGGAATATGCACAAAGAAATCCTGTCTCAGGGAAAAGGAACAAAACAAAAACTAAGCAAACAAACAAACCCATGTTGTTCCCAAGCTTGGACACTGCCTCTGGGCTTGACAGCATCTTTTTTGTAAGATGGGGACAGATCTCAGACCTGATGCGGGACTCCAACCAGGCATCTAGACCTGATGCGGGGCTCCCATCAAGCATCTAGAGAAACATTTAGCTCACAATTTGACAGCACGCAGTGTGACTTCATACCACTCTGCAAAGGGTTTTCACAATTTTGATCTTATCCTCAGGGGAAAAGGACTTCCCCTAACCCCTGCCAGGGCTCTGCAGAGGGGGACAATTAGAACCACAGGCTCAGAACTCAGGTTTGCCACAACAGCAGCAGCAACACAACCCTCAATTCATCTCCCTCAACTTCACTATCTCCAACCTTAAAAGGCAGGTGTCCTGCTTCCTGTAAGGACACTGTAGGAAGCCAGGTGATCCTGCAGATGGCCCACCTGGCAGAGTACACCAAATAGGAGGTTGAGGACACAAAGGTCAGTCACATGTGTTCTTACTCACAAAGCCCTGGTGGGAATTCCAAAGCCTCTTCCTCATGTCTGACCCAGATTCCTCTTTCTACACTTTCCTTGCTGGGCTGCTCAGAAAGCACTCACACTTCTCAAGCAGCTTCTTCTACCCCACCTCAGCCTCAAGGTGCCTGATCTCATCCTACTCCCAGCCTTGGGGAGCTTCCAAGGGTGGGGTCAGGATGAACAACCTCCTAAAACTATAGGGGCAGGGCTGGAGAGATGGCTCAGTGGCTAAGAGCATCAGCTGTTCTTCCAGGGGTCCTGAATTCAATTCCCAGCAACCACGTGGTGACTCACAACCATCTGTAATGAGATCCGATGCCCTCTTTTGGTGCTCTCTGAAGAGAGCAATAATGTATTCACATACATAAAATAAAAATAAATAAGTAAATGAAATAAACTATAGGGGCAAAGTCGGCCAATGAGAAAGGCTCCTCTGTCCCACTGGTCAAAAATACCTCTAGTGAAGCAAGAGCAGAAGGAGGGCCTGGCTTAGAAAGATCAGCTGTGGGGCTCTGCCCGGAAAAGTGAACCTGCCCCCTTGTGATTTAAAGGGCCACTGACCTACATTAGCTAGCTGGGCTAGAAGTCCCACCCCCTCCTGCAGGAAATGCCTTTCTACTTCTCTTTCCCAGCTGTGTCTCTGGAACTTCCCTCGGGGCTCCTTTTCCACCCCCCATCCCCCACCTCCTTACTGCCAGCTGGGGACTGAACATGACTGTCAGGTCCCTAAATGAGACCTGAATGTCCTGAGGCTGCCCTTTTGCCTGTGTGGGTCTCCTCATTTGAGAACCACACCTTGTTTCTCTCTCTCATGTTATGTTATGTGTGTGTTATATGCTTGCTTGTACATTTGTGTGTGTGTGTGTAGACCAGTTGTCTTCCTCCATCACACTCCACCATGTTTGCTTGCTTTCTTTCTTCCTTCCTTCCTTCCTTCCTTTCTTATTAGATTTATTTATGTATTGGTGGAGTGGGCGGTGTGCTCCAAGATATGGGTGACAGTCAGAAGGTAACTTATGGGAGTTGATTCTTTCCTTCCCTCTTGGACACCAGGAATAGAGGTCAGTTTATCAGCCTTGGTGACAAGAACCTTCACCTGATAAGCCAGCAGCCCAACACCTTACTTTTCGAGACAACATCTCTCATTGAACCTGGAGCCAGGATTAGTACAGGCTTTTTACACGGTGCTGGGGATCCAAACTGAGGTCCAGGAGCTTGTGCTGCAAACGCTTTACCTACTAAGCCCACCCACAGTGGTACCCACACCCGGCCCTGGCATGTTTTGTTTTGTTTTGACATGGCTTGAACTCCTGGTCTTTCTGCTTCTACCTTCCAAGTGCTGGGATCACAGGCATCCTGCCCCAAGCCCAGCACTGTGTTGTTATATAATGACACTGGCTTTGGAACCAGGACCTCTTGGGCAGCCTCTCTACTCCTGGACTACCAGGGAAAACTGTCCATCTTACCAACTAACGTGAGGGCCAGCTGCTTCTTCCACAAAACCACTCTCAGCTGATGCCCTCCTACCACAGGACCACACTGGGCAGCTGCAGATGTGGTCCCCTTCTGCTTTCACCCTCAGATTAAAAGCCTGTAGCCAGAGTTCATCTTGAGTCCCTGAAACCTCTATAGTACCTTCTCTTTCTCCTTTAGCATACTGCAATGTATGTGTGTGTTTGTGTGCGTGTATGTGTGTGTGTGTGTGTGTGTGTGTGTGTGAGAGAGAGAGAGAGAGAGAGAGAGAGAGAGAGAGAGAGAGATGACCTGAGACCTAGACACTCCTAGGCAAGTCCCACCTCCTAACTCTCAGTAAGCCTCAGGAGTTAAATATTCCACCCAGAGAATCTGGAGGCTGGGAGGAGCTCCAGGGGCCACTAGCTATGCCCCCCTCCCAGTTGCCAGGTGACTCCCAAGGCCACACACAAAGAAAAGGCCCAAAAGGCCAGTACTAAACTTGAACCCTTCTGTGAACTTTCTACACAGTCCATGTTTCTAAAAACTGGATACCAAACTGCTCACATGTACAAGATTGGCAACAAAGAATAGGTGTTCTGGTCTGTGGGCTTTGTCTTCTGATAGACGCTCACTCAGTACCCTACCAGAGGACCCTTCCACAGCATTCAGGGTCCACCTTATAGAAGTACATCCCAGCATCCAGCTAAGCAGCTTCTCTGAAGCTGCCACTCCTGTACCTGCTTTTGACATTGGGGCACCGCTAAGAACCGATTTCTGAAAGCTCTTTACTACCCTATGCTGCAGCAGAGTAGGGGTACTCACCACAGCCCCAGATCCTGCAGGCCCCGCTCCAGCTGCAGCTCCAGAGTCCTGGTCATCCACAGAGAAGGAGTTGCTATTCCTTAGTCTGGATCGCCTCTTCTTTAACAAATCAGCATCACGCACGTGGGAGAAAGAGCCATGTGCTCGGGGTGGAGGTACTGGCCCAGCCTCCCCATTGACCGAGGACCGTCTCAGTCTCACACCACTTACACCACCCGGCGCCCCTACTCCGTTCACGAGCCCCTCTGTGAGGACCACTGGGGATGTGGACGATCTGGCTCTAGGGCCGTCGGAGGGCGCCTCTTGGGGGATTGCTTCCTGGACAACCTCGGCCTCCCCATCCTTAGAGGAGCAGCCCAGGTCCGTGTCCCTGGAGGCCACCTTGGGTATTGCCCCAGTCCCGCAGTTCACATCCTCCTTGGGCTCTGTAGGCGCTTCAGTCCCACGCTCACGGAGCCGCTGCGCCAGGTCTCCTGCGTTCAGGCAGTCGGGCAGGCTCGACTGGGCGTTGCCCACACGATAAGTGCCAGAGCCACCTCCGCCCTCCAGTTGCACCAGCTGCAGCTCCTGCCCAGTGCAGAAGGCACGAATCTGGCACAGGTACGTCATGACGATGAGCTTGTCAGGTATGGTCAGAAGCACCATGTCCGCTGGCTCAAGCAGCCGAGACACGCCCAGGGCAGCGAAGCCATCAAAAGCCTAGGAGGGTGCACTCTGGTCAGAAGCGGCATCAATCCCGCAATGGTCCAGACCCAAGCCAGCCCAGGAGGTCCCAGAGACCACGATTTGCTTAGCAACGCCTTTGCCCTCCAGTAGAGGGAAATTTGACATCAAGGCCCGCCCTCGCTGTTACCTAGCAACTGTACATCGCCCACCCAGGATGGTTTTCTGAAGCGGGGGTGGGGATAAGGGAGGGGAGCCCTAGGGAAAACATGCTTTTAAATTTTAAAGCACCAAAAACAAAACAAAACTAGGGCAGACGAACAATTTAATAACCAAAAAGATTTTAAAGTTTCTAAAAGCCAGGCCAGGGTCCTGGACCTCAGACTCTAATTCTCCAGCCATGGCTTCTCCTCATCTCACCTGCTTGTTGTTCTGTTTGATGTTGAGTGGATCTAGGGAGGCATAGTCACTGCGGGGGAGAGAGTGCTGGTCAGAAATGGATGGCACTAATGTCCCAGTAGGCTCACTCTCCATCCATCCCCACATCCCTGGCAGCTCACATCTTGTCTGGGTAGAATCGATGTAAAATAGCACAGAAGGCCAGGCCATTGCGCCAGGATGTGGTGAAATTGGTGATGCAGACACCACGGTAGCCATTGGTGACCTCTTGGCACCACTCCAACAGGGACTGGCTGGAGCTGACCAGGGCAGGTTGCGCCTAGGGACACAAGAGTTGACTTAGAGGATGCTCTCTAATCACGTCTGCCCTTTGTGGGAAGCTTGGGTCTGGCACAATACCACCCCAGCTCTGAGCTTACAAGGGTCACTACTGGGCAGAGTATTGAGGCCAGACAAAAAAGCTTTCCAGCTTAGGCTAGTGGAGTTATCTGCCAAGGTCATCTAAAAGGTCAGTGGCACTCAGGCAAGGTCAGAGGTCACCAGCAGCCACACCTCAAAAATCAGCTTAGGGGTACAGTTCCATGCAGCCCAGCAAGGTGGGAGGGCCAGGACATCCTGGAGGAGGGGGATGACAGACCTTCTTGAAGCCAAACCCCACAGCCACCCACCAAAAAAACCCCACATCTCAGTCCACCAGCTGGGTCCATGCAGAGCCACTGTTCAATCAGCCCCAGGTTAGTGGGAGAAGCGGACTGGCACCAATGGCCCCCAACCCTACCTGGCTGCCCGGCAGCCTCCTGTGCTCTTCAGGCTCCTCTGGGGAAGAGGCTCCTGAGGGCCTGGGTACCCCGGCCCCTGCCTCACTGGCCACTTGTGCCTTATTCAGGCTGGCCTCTTCGAGGCTTTCATCAGCTTCTTTCCCCTTCATGGTTCCCAAGACCCCAGATTCTGCTTCCTGGGCCTCAAAAATATCAGATTTATTCTCTGGAGACTCAAACCCCTCCATCTCTGCATTCTGTTGCCCCAAAGTACAAGATTTGGCCTCTACTCTCCCCAAAACTTTAGTTTCTGGCTCTTGTACTCTGGATGCCTCTGGCACTATTTTCTTGGCCCCAGAAAGCCCTTGCTTAGTCGTGGGGACACCTAAGGCCTCATATTTAACAGCTTCCCAAGCTCCAGGCTTCTGGACCCCCAAAATATTAGTCTTTACCTCCCCAGACTCCAAAACTATAGTTTCTGTCCACTGGGTCCTCACTGCCTCAGCCTCTGGCATGGAGACGCCAGAATCCCCTGGCTCTATTTCTTGGGCCCGAGCTGTCTTTGGGCTTTCTAACATCTCAGCCTCACCTCGAAGAAGCCCCGAGTTTCTTACTACTGTCTCCTGTGCTTCCAGAATCTCAAACTTTACTATCTTAGCTTCTAATTCTGGAATCTGCAAGCCCTTCTGGGTCCCAAATAATTGAGAAGTCACTGTCTCTACCTCTGGGGTCTCCCAGATTTCTGTGTTCCTCTCCTGGGACCCCAGTATCTCAGATACTTTCAACTCTAGAACTCCTGAACCCTCAGATGATATTTCCTGGGTCTTCTGTATTTCAGCCTCTGCCCCTCTAACCTCCGTCTGTGATATCTCAGTGGCCCCCATCTCTGTCTTCTGGGCCCCTAATATCTCAGATTCTGGTATCCCGGCCACCATTCTCAGTGCCACAGAACTCCCAGAATGCTCCTTGGCCTCCAGTGTCTCAGTTTGTTCAGCTTCTGTTTCTGGGACTTCTGAAGAGCCAGCCTCCTCTTCCAAGACCCTGGCTACCTCAGTTCCTACTTCCAGCACCTTCCAAACCCCTAGTGCTCTCTCTGGTGTCCCTAAAATCTTGGCTTCTGCTGTCCCAGTATCTTCCTCTAGAACCCCTAAATCTCTTTCCTCTGTCTCCAGGGACCTGTCAATCTTAGATTCTGGTATCTCAGCTTCTATCAAAAGTATTCCATGACCTGCTGATATCTCCTGGGTACCCAGTATAGCATCTTCCATCGTCTCTATCACTGAAACATCTGTCTCCTGGTCCCCTACTATTCTAGATTGCATCTTTGGGGACCCTGAACCCTCAAATGCTATTTTGTGCATCCCCAGTGTCTCAGTTCCTGCTGTTTCAGTCTCTGTTCTTGGAATTCTCCAGATCTCCATCTCTGTCTCCTGCATCTCCAATTTATCAGACTCCATCATCTCTGCTCCCACCGCTGGAGCCTCCAAACCTTCAGCTGCTACCTTCTGGGTCTCTAGTATTCCAGCTTCTGTCTCCCCAGGCTCTGTCTTCTGGGTTCCCAATATCTCAGCCTGTATCTTCAGCACACGAGCCCCACCATCTGCTATCACCTGGGTTTCTAACATCTTAGTTTCTGCTGTTACTGTCTTGGTACCTGAAACTATAGAACCCCCAACTTCTGTTTTCTGTATCACAAATTCTTTAGGCTCCTTTATCTCAGGCCCTGTCTTCAGCATCCCCAGAACCACAATCTCTTTATCCTGGGTCCTCAATACCTCAGACTCCGCTTTTCCAGTAGCCTCTGACTCCAGGACCTCTGGTTTTGGTGCTTCTGACTCCTGGGCCTCCACTATTTCAGATTCTGCTGTGCTAGTCTCTATATCTGGGGACTTTGGTATCCCAGCATCTGTCTTTGGTGTCCCTATAACCTCCCATGGCACCCACTCAGCCTCTGTTTCTAGAACCCTTGGTTCCCCAACTTTTGCCTCCTGGGCCCTCCGATCTCTAGATACCACCCCCTGGACAACTGATGGGACTCCCTGAAAGCAGCTCACCTGGGGCCCAGCACTCGCTGCTCCAGCAGAGGGGCCCTGCTCCAGGACTGTCCTCACAATAGCAGGGGCTCTACCCCTCACCTCTGTGCTGTCTTTCTCCTGGCCTGTGGGCCTGGCATCCCTGAGGTCCCCTAGATGCTCTTCAGGCTCAGCTGGAGGTGGATTCAGGTCACTGGGAGCCTCTTCCTGGGTCTTAACACCCATCCTCCTCTGAGCACTCCTAGGTGGGGCTTCAGGAGTTTCCCCAAGTCTTGCCTGGGGCATCAGCCCTGCAACCTCTGGTCCCTCTGTGGCTCTATGTTGTACCTTCGACTTCTGCTCAGCATCTACTTGATGAAGTTCTGAGCTCTCTCCAGCCTCGCCAGCTGTGGTGTATGACTTCTTAGTGTCTTTCTCTCTGTTTCCTGCCCCACTAGCCCCTGGCCTGTCCCCAGTGTCCCCCTCTTCAACTTTGGATCTTTCTCCTCCCAGAGCATCTTTGGACGCTCTGACTTCAATGTCTGGTTCTGGCCTGGCTCCATGGGCCTCTGTCCCTTCCTGAGAGCTTATCTGGGTTTGGGTCTCCCCAGAAGAGGTCATTCCTGTTGGATTATCCTCTGAGGTATTGGGGACCTCATCCCCTAGGCAGGGGACTGGGGACCAGGGTGTATCAGAGCCTTTCCGGAGCCGAGGGGCTGGGGTGGGGACCATGTTCTGGCCTGGCTGCCCAGTGGACCTGAGGAAAGAGCAGAAACAAATATTGCGGGGGGGCTCTCTCCTTTTAGGACCCACACTCATCCCTACACCACCTTTTAGAATACTATAACAGCAGAGAGAAGGGTGGAGGCTGGGGTGTGTGTATCTGCTTCTAACAGCAATGGAGCTGATTCCTTACCTTGTCTCTAGTGGGGAGGGTGGGGGCCTTGGGGTTTCAAGCCCCACCTGGCCCCCAGCTATAGCAGCTGGTTCTGACCCCTGGCCCCGGAAGGCCCTGGCCGGGGGCGCAGGGGCACTCACAGGGGCAGGGCTGGTGTCTTCAGCACTAGAGGGTCTGGCAGCTAGGGAGAAAGGAGGGTATGCTGAGGACTGCATTGTGACATAGGTCCAGGCCCCAACCCCAGTCCCAGGCCAAGCCTCACCTGCCTGCTGGGGCCGTATATGCCCTTCATCATCTTCCTCACAGAGTGTCCTCAGCTCTCGAGACAGATCTGAAGGAGGGACCCATTAGAGGGGTATAATCAGGCCAAGGCAGGACTCTATAGTTTGGCCCCACCCTGACCCCAACTAGAGTTCAGGGCCTACCTGGGAAACGTCCCAGTCTCAGGGCACAGCCCCGGCCTTGAAGAAGAGGCAGGCCCACAGATGCAGAAAGAGAAAGAGTGAGAAAGAACCACAAAAATGAAGGACAAAGGCTTCAAGGAGAGGGAAGGGACAGCAGAGGGGAGGAAGGCAGACTGGGTTGGGGGTAGGAGACCAGATAGAGCCCATGCATCATGCAACCCAGCTTCTCAGGCCTGGCAGGGACCAAACGAGCATCCGCCTAGAGATGAGATGGCCAGGAGCATGGCGGTGACATTGTGGCCCCATTCTACAGGATTCTGTTTAAGACTGATGTACTCACAGGACCAGGACCGAGCTGAGATCATCAGAGCGGTTGGGCAGTACTGAGCATGCACCACCAGCCCTCCCCCCAAAGCAACCAGCACTTGGGACCCAGGAATGCTATATCCATCTTGGATCCTGGTAGACTCAGCCCATACATAACTGTGAGCCCACCTGACTGGGGGCCTCGAGCCCGGACCTCAGGAGCCCTAGGGCCATTAGCTTCCTCCTCATCACTCTCAGCAAAGTCATCCAAGTTTCCCACATCACTAGGCTTCACACTCATGAGGCTGGCCAGACTCTGCATGTCATCGTCCCTGTGGGTTTGAGATCAGGAGTGAAGTCTAGGGTCAGATCATAAGTGAGGGAGGGCCAGGGAAGACTGGTAGGTACTCACGTGGCACGGCCTTCACGCAGCAGCACCCCAGAAAGGGTGAGGCTCAGTTCAGCATGCACTACCTTCACAGATTTGGGCTTCAGCCGCAGTCGAAGTGGAACTTGAGCAGGCACAGGCCCTGCATGGTGGGCCAGGTTCACATCAACTGTGGCCAGTACCTTCCGCTGTCCTTTGGACTCCTGTGGGTGGAGGAAGTGGGAAGACAAAAAAGAAGCATCAGTTGCTATCCTGAGGCCCCTGAGATCACAGGTCCAACCTCCCCAGACACTCACATTTTCAATAACAAAAGTCCATTCTTTGGTTTCATACTGGTCCACGTGAGGGTCCTGGAGAGAGGGGCACAGGTGAGCATAGGGTATCAAGGGGGGCAAAACCAGAACAATCTACCCTGGGGGTGGGGCGGGGCCACCAGACCTACTATTTCCTCCTGGGATGCACTCTGGCTTCTCTGAGAGAGAGAGAGAGAGAGAGAGAGAGAGAGGGAGAGAGGGAGGGAGGGAGGGAGGGAGGGAGAGAGGGAGGGAGAGAGAGAGAGAGGGAGGAGAGAGAGGGAGAGAATGTGTGTGTCTATCTCTGTGTGTGTGTCTGTTGTCTATGTGTGTGTGTCTGTTGTCTGTGTGTGTGTGTGTGTGTGTGTGTGTGGTACTAGACTGAACCCCAAAACTCACATATTCTCTACCACTGAGCCACATCTCCAGCCTTGTACTCTGGCTCCCTTTTCTTCATTTTTGTGTGTGGGTGTTTTGCCTGCATATGTGACTATGACTGTGCACCACATTTGTGTATTGCCTCTATAGAACAGAAGAGGGTGTTGGATACCCCTGGAACTGTAGTCACAGATGGTTATTAGCTGCCATGTGGATGCCAGGAATGGGACCCAGATTATTTGGAAGAGTGACCAGGGCTCTTAACTTCTAAGCCATCTTTCCAGTCCTTGTACCCTGGCTTCTGATCCCAGGTGATATTCTTCCTACAGATTGGGTAAACACTGCTTATGTCAGCCACTTGCAATAAACTCACAAGGGTTTTGGTTCCACTTTTTAGTGCTTTCTTGGAGGTAAACTCCAGGAGTGCCCCATGGCCTCCCAGCATCACTATTCTCTGACTATGCCTGTCCGTGTCTGAGATCTAGAAACTCACCCTGTACAAGGTCACAGAGATGTCCACGTTCTCAGGAACCATCCACACCACAGTGCCACGGTATGGGTTCTGGATGCCAGGCTGCCAACTGTGGGCCTGCAAGAGGCAGTAGGAGCCCTCTCCTGAGTCTGTGTCTTCCCTGTCACCACCATGCCTGCATCTTCTTTCCCCTCATCTTCCTTTCTCCCTGTAGACACCAATGTGGCTTGAACCTGATTACGCTCCTCCATTAACTCCCATCTACCTTCTCCTCAGCCCTGACCTTTGACTCCATCCCACCTTGGACCCCCAGTTGCCGATCTTTTTCACCTTGGAACAGATCCGTCGGTTCCGCCGAGTCCATACCACCACCAGCTTGTCCGGCTGCCTGAAGGATAGGGAAGCACCACTTAGCTAGACTCAATCCAGCTTCCCCATCTTCTCTCCCCCTTCTCTCTAGCTCCATGGGGGCAGGGGGTCTCCCCTACTCCCTCTTCCCAAGGAGAGGGCATGGGCAGCTTCTTATCTAGGGCCACAGGGTGTAGGTGGAGCTGCTCACATAGGGTGGGGCAGGGACCAAAGGGCAAAGGCCTGGACGGTGGAGATTGGAACATGGTGGCCCAGCAGGGCCTATGAAAAGGACAGTGACAGACAGGGATAGACAGGGATAGCCACATGCACACATGTGCACACACAGAAACATGGGGAGACAGAGTCTCAAGGGTAAGGAAGTCCATTTGTTCAGAAATACTGTGGAGAGCTTCTATAAGCTCAGCCCTGTTCTGAAGGCAAAGCAAAGGAGAAGAAAGACTCAGGGTTTGAGGGCAAGGAAAGTATAGACAAGAAGGAAACTGAGTCTGGCTGGCTGGTGTGGGTCGTTAGTACTAGCAGTGGGAGGTAGATGGAGGCAAGTCTTTGAGTTCAAGGGCAACCTGGTCGCTACAGCAAATTCCAAGCCTGCCAGGGCTACATGGTAAGACCCTGTCTCAAGCAAAACAAAACAAAACAAAAGCAAACAGGCTGGAGAGATGGCTCAGCGGTTAAGAGCACTGGCTGCTCTTGCAGAGGTTCTGAGTTCAATTCCCAGTAACCATGGTGGCTCACAACCATCTGTAATGAGATCCAATGCCCTCTTCTCTTCTGGTGTGTCTGAAGACAGTGACAAACATACATACATACATACATACATACATACTCACATACATAAAATGAATAAACCTTTTTTAAAAATGTGTGCTCTGTGTGTGTGAAAGAAAATAAATGAGCAAGCGACTTTTAGGGGGCTAAAAAAGAGCCTCCCTGGAGTCTCTTTGAAGCTGGGTTTCTGAGCAGAGGCAGGAGTGGAGGAGGTGGCTTTATGTGCAGACCTGCAGAGAAGGCCAAGTGCGAGGATCTGAGGGTAGGGGGGTGGCAGAGGCAGACTGACAGTAAGCAGGAGTGAGGCCAGGGAAGCACAGGGTCAGCTTGCCTTTAGACACCCACCAATCTGCACAAGGTTGCACTCTGACCCTGAGCACTTCCTCAGATCTAGGGCCACTGACCACTCTAAAGGGGTGATGGGAGGGGAGCCCCAGGAAAGTCTGAGGAGACTGCCAGGCAGTGACAGCTAAACTGAACATCTAGCATGTGCTGCAAAGACTTGGGGGAGGCAGACGTGTGGCAGAGATGCACAGGGCTGGGTTCTGAAAACCCATGACGGGGCCCTGAGGCAGTGCCTCTTTGGGTGTCTGACCTCTGCCCAGGAAGACAGGATTGATCAAGGAAAGGACCAGGCAAAGGCAGCGTGAAAGCATTCCCTGCCTGTTTCCAGCCTCACAACTGGAGGCTTAGGTCTGCCCAACTCACCACCTCTTTAGAGGCTGAGGCAGGACAAGCAGCTTACTGTTGTTAACCCTTGAGGTTACTGAGACACAGAGAAGTAGGCTAGGTAAGGTCGCGCAGCTGAGTCTAGCGTCCTCTGACCCAGAAGTAAGCAACCATCCCCAAGCTCCAAACCACAGGCAATGGCCCAGCAAAACCTTCCCAGAAAAGGGAAACAGCAAGGGTGCCTAGGGAGGGTGTGGCCTGGTTGGGCAGCCTGACTCAGGCCAGCTGGGCTCGGGCACGCCTTCTTGACCTAGGCAGGGGCCAGCTTCCTGTCCTGGGCTCCTGGCTAAGAAACCCAGCAGGCCTTACCCTTGTTGCCTGTGACTCAGCCCACTGTCTATTACGGTCTGTCTGCTCACCAGAACCATGCCCAGCGTCCCTCTGGCCTCACCCAGAATGCTGGAGCAGGAGCCAGAGGCCAGAGTTCAAGTGCCAGCGCCACAATGTTACCCCACACAGTGGGGCTGTGGTTCTTATTCTCCCTCACCCCTAACTGCAGAAAGGGCCCCCAGCGTGCTCAGCATGTTCAAGGCCAGAGACTCATAGTGACTGTCCCAGCCCAAAGACCCCAGCCTCTGCTCCTTCGCCTCCCTTTAGACCCCATGGTTCCGGCCTACCCCAGCTCTTCCCCCTTGGGAGTCTATATTTAGTCCCGCCTGGCCTGTGAGGCCCCCACAGCTGTGCCCGAATCCAGCCAAGGGAAGCTGACACCAGAGAGCACATATATTTAGGGTGTGACGCAGGGGCCTGGGCAGCTGCCCGGTGGGGGCATGTGAGCCAGATGCCCCAGGGCCCTTTGAAGGTCCATGACAAGACCTGTATTCTCTTGTGTGTTGTCCCCTCACCCAACTCTCTTTCCCTCCATGGACCCTCTCCTGAACCCACCACCTCCTAGTACCTCAGGCCCCTTTAAGCCTCTCCCCGCCTCCCTCTTCATCCCTCCAAGCTCAGTTTCCCCTTTTAAGGACATTGTGGAGACATCACCAGTCTCTGGGGCCCACTCTGGCTGAAGAAGGAGGGGCAGAAAAAGAGAAGGCCACATCTTCACCCTGAACTGGACTAAGAACCATGAAGTCTTTCCCAGCCTAGGCCACCCGGAGACCTCAAAACTTGTTCCGTTTTCCACGGCCACCCCGGACCACTGTTCTTGGCTTGAGGGTGTTCTTGGCTTGAGGGTTCTCCCTCAGTCCCGACTACAGCTGTTTTAAATGCAGGCACAGGGAGATTCTCCTGCAGCCTCTGAGTGTTGCTCCCCACGAGGTTCTCAACACCGAGTCCCCCAACCCGCTAGGCACTTCAGTTTCTGGGATACCTAGGACTGGAATCCCTTTAGCCGTCAGACTTGGGTTTTGTTTGTTTGTTTTCCTTCAGGTTCAAATGGGTCAAGCTAAGTTGAGTCCCACACCAGTCTTAGAGGACTCCTCAGGTCTCCCTTCTACTCACCATTTCTTGGTGCACTCCAACACCAGTTCATGGTAACACGCCACAAATTGGAACTTGGCGGCCCGCTTGCCCACCCGCTGCAGGCGCTTCCACACTGAAGTCATGGCCGGAGCAGCAATCCCCGACTCTTCTCAGGCTCAGGATTCCCGCTTGCCCACCACTGCTGGCCCAGCCGGGGTCCCCATGGTCTCTGGAGCTCTTTCCTATGTTGCCCGATCTGTCCACCCCGTCCGTGTAGATACGGCTGAGGTTCGGTCCTAGGCTGTGCTTGCTGGGGTGGCCGCCGAAGTCCGCCTGGTGGGCTGGTTGAGTCTGCCGGGCCGTCGCAGCGCGTCGAGCTGGTCGGAGCTCCGAGTTGTGAGCGCGCCGTTTCCTGGAGCCGCACCCCCACCCCTACTCTCCCCGACCCCCCCGCGTCCGAAGGCGGGCGGGGCTGCAGCGCAGGGCGGGGCGACCCTGCTTCCGGGCCCTAGCGTCCGGACCGGGACACTTGGGTACCCGGTTTAGGGGCGGAGGGAACGAGTCCGGATCACAAAGCCGGTTTGATGGGCGCCCGCGAGCCGGATGGGGTTAGGGGGGGACCATGAGCTCCAAAAGGTGACAGCCCTCAACTTGGTGCCGGCTCCCAAACGCACTGCCTCCCTTCCTGCCTGCAACCTTGTGGTACTGGTTGGTACCCCCTTTTCCAAGTAGAGAAATTGTAAAGTAGGGACTCAGAAAGGAAAAGAACTGTTCATTGAGCCAGAGCTAACGGTCCTTAGCTCTGAGGTGGGTGATTCTTGTTAACACCCATGTCTTAACCAGAGAAGAAAAATGCAGTTTGGGAGCCAGCCTTGGTGAGACAATACTAGTGTCCCCGAACCTGACTGACTTCTCATATTTGCAAGGGGAACAATCCTCACTTCTCACAAGTGATGAAGGGTTCAAATACTAGTTTTTAATAAAGAGCGCCACCTGAGCCTCAGTTTTGAGGTCTGTTAAATGGGGCCAATTACAGTTCTACCTTTTATGGTCTTTGAAGGTGGAAGTCTGAGAAGGCGATTAGCTTAGGGTTGGGCTGGTTTTGCTATGTCTCTTTAAATGCAATCCGTTATCGGAACTAGAGAAAATATGTACACGGGTGTTTTCCAACCTCCCCTGGGAAGTCCCTGGGGCGTTAGCTGTTGTGTTAACACCTAGATTAGGTTCCTTATCACTCATCCATCCAACTTCCACAGTGATGAGCCTGGCAAGTTTTTTACCCAGTCAGAGATGGCCTGGAGCAACACATCGGTTGCTTTCCCTGCCCAGTGCCTGGTGAACCCTGTTTGGTTAGGATGTCTGGGCTTCCAGGAGTGCTAGCCTGTCCATCTTCAGCAAGCAAGTTATGATAGGCGGTGGGGATGTTCGGGTGCAACTTTGAGAAGGTTTCTTTCTGTAGGCTAGACACCGGTTTTGTCTATCCTATTGGTGTGGTCCTCCACTTCCTTTGTAAGGAACCACTGTGTACAACCCTACAGGTCCTTCGTGCTTAAGGGGGAGGCTGGGTGGTCTGAGACGGCAACAGAGGTGCCAGACCCCTGAGACTTCAGAAATGATGCTCTGAGCCCTGCTGCCATCTCCCTTCCTTCCAAGGCTTGTCTGCAAACCGAAACTTATTTACTCCTTTCGGCCTCCACACCTCTCTTTCCCGCCACCCCCTACAACTCAAGGGTGCACCAACTCCAAGGCTCTTCTTGGACCTTTCCCCGGTAATGAGGGTAGGCCCCTGGGTCAGCCAGCTCCGGCCCACCCATTTCCTGTGCCAACTCCGCCCAGCACTGGAGGTGGAAAGTTTCTCTCCTCAAGATGGGCGGCTCCTTCCTTCCCAGAAGGTTCAAAGAAAAGCGGAAGAGTAAGCTGGGTTCTGAAACTTAGGGCTCAAGGGGAAGTCTAGTCCGCCTTCATACTGCTGCAGGGCCAGGTTCCCACAGACTGGAATGCTTCCAATCTTGCCCCCAAGTGGGAAGATTCGCATCCCGCACCAGCTAAGACTTTCGTTAGAGGGTCTTGGGCGCCACCTGCAGGCAGAACACCGAGTACACTTGCCAGAAAACTACCCCCCCAACCTAGAACCAATTAACCAGGCAATCAGAATACAATGCTGAAATTATTTATTTTCCCGCCTAGGAACTGGCCGCTAACTTAAATATCCAGCATAAAGATCTTAGCCTTTCTGGTCGTGGGTGGCTACAGAGGTGGGTTCTGGAGCCCTTGTCCCAGGCAGTGAAACCCTGGGGGCCACAGGTAGGGAATGCCCCTGAGCCAGCAGCTGCAAGAGACAGCAAAAGACAGAAAAAGAGATGGAAGCTAGGCACTCATCCCAGTCCCAGAGATTCGAATGGGAGTGCAAGACGCTCTGGACCCCACGGTCAGACTAAGGGCTGGCCAAGCTAGGGTGCGCAAACGCGGGAGAAGTGGAAGCCCAGCACATTGGGCAGAGGCTGCAATCTTGATCGCTTTGCCTGATGGGTATAATGCCTTGCCCTCCTGAAGTGAGGTGAGGTGGTACCGGTAAAAGAGCAGGCACTGTCGACTAAGGACTTGCTGAAGGGCAAGTTTTGAGCCTTTTGTATGGGCGCGTTCCTATCCACCTCAGCTTTTCAAAGGCTGATTTGGAAGGCATCTTGCAACCACTGGTCACGGGCATTATGAGTCTGGGGCACGGTGAGGGGTGGAGGGTCTGGGGGCAGGCTGGCATCAGGAGGCTCATCATCATCAGACAGGCCGGCATCAGGTGGGTAGGAGCTGTCGGAGTGCAGAGAGGATGACAGGTCCTGGCACAAGCTCAGGTCTTGGCACAGATGCTTGTAGTCCTGGATCGACTCATACAGGCCCCACAGCTGGCACAGCAGAGACATATCCAGCTGTCGCAGCCCCACCTGCAGACAACTGACAGTGGGCTGGAGTTGGGGGTCCAGGCCACCCCCAGAATCCCCACCGTGGGCGACAACCCTATCCAATCTTCCTGCATCTTAAGTGAAAGTTCTGAGAACAGATGGCATTTGCCAACTGTAAAACCTTTCAGCCAGTCCTTGGCCCTCATTTATACAATGGGGCAACACTGTCCAGCAGGATGAAATCAGGCAAGTTTTTAAAAATGCAACAATTGCTACACATTACTATCAGAGCTGTCCTAAAGTCCCGTAACCAGATGCTTCCTGCTGGACCTGAGATGGGGAAACGGGTCCCAGACTTATCTCTGCCCTCTCCTAAGAGCCACTACCCTGGCGGGGCGCCCACTACTCACCATCTCCTTGCGCAGAGCCGCTAGTGCAGAGTCGAGGTTAACCGGGCGACGCGGGCCCGTTGCAGAGCCGGAGTTGGCAGAGCCCGCGGCGTGTCGAGGACCATCCGGGGCGCGGGCGGCGCGACTCAGTTCATCGTGGATGCGGCTCCGTTGGCTGTAGACACGCTCCAGCTCCCTCCACGAGCCCCCACTAGCGTTAAGAAGGCCGCTGAGGCCGCGCGGTAGCGGCGGGAGCCCGGCCAGAGCGCAGCCCGCGCCACCCGGCGCCTCAGTTGAGGGCAGCCCGTTCATAACCAGGCCGGCGAGGACCGCGATGCCGCCTCCACCCCTCCTACGTTTTCCGCAGGCTGCTGTCCAGAGGACCGGCTCTCCGTGGCCGGGCCTCCGGAGAGAGCCTAGCCGCCGCCCGCAGGCCGTGCTTTGTTCCGTCCCAGACTCCTCCGACTCCGCCTATGCTCCACCCCTCTGCATGGGCGGAGCCTCCCTTAACGCGGCGATGACCCTGGAGCCGAAAACTCCATCAAAGAACTGGACGGTAGGGATGAGGAGTGAATGGTGAGACAGGATTTTTTTGACGACTCATTTTGCTGCCTCATTCCTACACAATGTGTTCTACACGATTCCCCTCCCAAGGGAGCAATTCTAAACGAATGGGGATGCGGGAGGCCAGAGTCTGGGGTAAGACTGTGCCCGGCTCTTAAAGCACATCATTGTGCTCCCCATAATTTGTCAACCTCCCAATCAGGTCCAAAAGGTGGATGAAGGGGGTATTGTATTGGATCAGAGACAATGATAGTGGCCCAGCCTTTGAGGAGACTGAGGTCACGTCACTCCTTGGAATAAGGTGTCATTTATCCATCTGCCATTTACTCCTTGTCCTAAATGCAAAACCTCTTCATTCAGGTAGAAAAGACCATGGAAAGGTGCCAAACGTAAGAAAAAGCATGAGTAGAGCTGAGGCTTGCATGCACACTCAGAGCCAAGAAAGGAACAAACCACATGGAGGAAAAGCTGTTTTTCTAGAGGGTTTTTCTCAGGGGTAACAGGGGTCAGGGTAGAGGCCTCAGTGGTCCAGCTGCTTCAGGCTGCCTAGGGCCTCAGCACAAGCCCGGATGAGCCCACAAAGCTGGATACTAGTCTCCAAGGAGGTGCTAGAGCCCAGCTCAACTGACGCCCAGGTGAGCTTCTGCAGGAGGGCTGTCTGTGTGGAGGCCACCACGTCTACATTTGGAGGTGCAGCAGGGAGAGGAGGCCCCTGGGCTGCTTTGAGCCCTGCTGCGGCCCCCTCACAGTGCTCTGGACGGGGTACTGGTGGCTGGGACGGGGGCCGAGAACTCGAGGCAGGCTCTGTAGTAGATGCCAACTGATGCTCCCGAGCCTGAGAGAGGGCCGCCTGTGCATTCAGAGCTAAAACAAGAAAAGGGGTGTAATAGTCAGGATATCAGACTCGTCTCTCCCCTGAGCCATTTGCTGTGCACTGATTCCCCTGTGTATCTGGTGTTTTCAGTGTAGGCCAATCGGTCTCATGTCTACTCTTTTTTTTCCTTTCATATGCTTGCCAAAACTACCCCGCTGATTTACACTCGAATAGCTTGACAGTATCTTTGTCTCATCTACCCATGAAGTCTGTAAACTGGGACCTGTACTTCAGGGGGAAAGTGCTTGCAGGACAGGCACAAAGACCTGGGTTGCATTTCCACTCTACAAGTGGGGATGGCTGATTTAGCTCAGAGTCTTCCCAAGGTATGAGAAACAAAAAGGCTGATTGTTTTTCTTGGATGAATTTCCTCTTTAGGGCTGACATGAGAAGGCACCTTAATGCCCCAACACGCAGAAATTCCCAGTCACCTCCCAGGCTCACTGTTTCTGGGGTAACCATTACCACGTTCCTCTCCCCAGGGTGCACACTCGGCCCCTCACCCGGATTATCTTTATCCACGTCTGAGTCGAGTTCTTGACAAGCCACGCAATAGATTTTCCGCTGTTTATCTTGGAGGAGGATTGTCTGGGAACCAGAAAGTACATGGACACAGTGAGCCTGAGAGACAGGGTCCACAGAAGAGAGAGCTGAGGAAAGGTCGTGCGGCATAGTCCGCGGCCTCGGCCTCATCACTCGCCTCACCCCGCAGTCCGCGCACGTGTCACCCAGCATGCGGTAACCACGGAGCAGGTAGTCGCCCATGAGACGAGAGATGCGATCCTGCCGCTCCCGTCGCGCCTGCAGCACCTTCGTCTCAGCTTCAGTCGGAGGCTCCCAGGTGAAATCGTCGACATCTAGGGGAAACAGGCACAGGAGATGGAGAGAACTGACTCGCACACCCCGCGGCCACTGCCCAAACAACCCGAGCACTCACTCACCTGCACCGTTCAAGGCCATGTTGCCGTGGTCACTGCTGGGCTCACCGGAAGTGACACAAATAGGACGCGCCCCCACTACGGTTCCACCTCCCACATGTGGTAGGCTGAAGGTGGAAGTGACGTTTACACGGTTTTCCTGGCGCTTTACTCAAAGGGGGGCGTGTCTGCAGCACGTTTGACTCTGACTTACAGGCTAGGCTGTTAGCCAGAGTTATCCTTGGGTACCGCCATCTCCCCGGTCACATTTAAGTACTCGGATGTGGCTTTTCAGAGTCTCCATTTCTACTTGCCGCAGATAGAGTGGCCCCTTGATCTGTGAAATACCTGATTCCCTCGAGGTTGTCTTTTCACACAGTTGGAGCAAGAGGCAGGCAGGACCATGACATCTGCCCAGCAGTCACTACAATAAAAGTTCTCTGTGAGGGCGCAGAAATTCATTAGGTCTTTTGCATCAGGCTGGCTACACAGGGAACTGTGGTCGTTTTCTGCCTATTTCAACACCTCTACCTGTCTGTATGTTGGGTGTCGTCCGTCTGTTCACCTTCCTCCTATGCCTAGAGCTGGTGTAAAGCCTGCTGTCTTCGTTGGGGCTACTATTGCTGAGATAACATCATGACCAAACATAACTTGGGGAGGAGATGGTTTATTTCACTCACAGCTCCATATAACATGCTCATCAAAAGCAGTGAGGACAGGAACTCAAGCAGGGCAGGAACCTGGAGGGAGGACATGATGCAGAGGCCATGGAGGAGTGCTGCTTACTGGCTTGCTTCTCATGGACTGCTCAGCCTGATTTGTTACAGAACCCAATATCACCAGCCCAAGAATGGCCCCACCTAAAATGGGCTTGCCCCACCCCACTGATCACTAATTAGAAAATGCTGTATGGGAGGGCCCCTGAATCTTAAGGAGGCATTTTCTCAATCCAGGTTTCCTCCTCTCAAATGACTATAGGGCCTGCTGGCAAAATGTTTGAGTGGGTTACAAATGACTTACCAGTGCTTCTCATAATCCCGGATTCTTTGCAAGAGCAACAAGTAATAAAAATAAGAAAGGCTGGAGAAATGTCTCAGTAGTTAAGACCACTGACTGCTTTTCCAGAGGTCCAGGATCTGACGCCCTCTTCTGGTGTGTCTGAAAACAACTACAGTGTACTTACATATAATAAATAAATAATTTTTAAAGAAGAAGAAAGGAAGGTGGTGGAAAGATGACTCAGTTCTTACAAGCACTAATGGCTCTTGCAGAGGATATAGTTTCGGTGCCCAGATTCCACATGACGTCTCACAACCATGCAGAACTGCAGTTCCAAGGGATCACACAACCCTCTTCTGACCTCTAAGGGCATCAGACATACACATAGTGTACAGGTTTGCAGGCAGCAAAACATACACAAACATAATAAATATAGCTAAGCATGGTGGCACACGTCTCTAATCCCACTACTCAGGAGGCAGAGGCAGGTGGATTTCTGTGAGAACAAAGAAAAATGGCACAAGGTAGTGTCTGAGTCACACAGTTTCAGTGTGAAATAGAGAATGCTTATAGCAGAGCCCTTCAAACAACTTAGCGCTATTGACAACAGTGCTTTACGCTATGGGGAACTGTGAGTCACTTAAGTAATTGCTCTTTCTCTGAGGAGGCTCCGTGGGGCTTCTGGTCTTAACTCACTGTTGTTGGCTTTTCTGGGATTGTCTCCATTTCTGCCTGATCTGTCACCATAGCAAACGAAAAACATCAACTATCACAGGGTGAACACAAAATATACTAAGCTCCTGGTGCCCAGGCTACCACAAGTCCAGCCTACGGTATTTCCCAGAAGTTGATGTTGTGATGAGGGAACCACAGTATACCTTGCGTTGCCCCTGCTCACTTCAGCGATATTAAAGGCACAGTACCTTCAGGTCCCCATTGATGGACGATGGTGCTAACTCACAGTCCTGGGGTGGAGTGGCTTCATTTCAGCACAGTTTGCCAACTCTAAAGATATCACTGTAGTTCTTGGGATGAATCTGTGTCGCTGAACACACCCTTTACAACAACAGTGGCAGACCTTTTATCTCAAAATCGACTCAACAATAGCCGATAGCCTGGGTGCTCAGCCTGCCTTTGCTCTGTGGCACTGTATTGCTGAGTGCTGCAATGTTCCTGAAATCAACTCAAAAAGAGTTCTGGGGGCTGGAGAGATGGTTCCGTAGTTAAGAGCACTGACCGCTCTTCCAGAGGTTCTGAGGTCAAGAACCTCTGGTCCTTTGTTCTAGCAACCACATGACCACTCATAACTTTATAACAGGAGCTGATGCCCTCTTCTGACATGCACTATGTATGTACACAGGACACTCATACATAAATAGTGAAGCCGCCTCACCACTGCTTGAAAACTTCACTTAACTCGAGGAAATGACTCCTCTCGGCCACATCCTTTGTAATGGCCATACTGAGAAATGTGTAGTAGATTGAGCTGGAGCAAGATGGAAAGTTCCAGGCTTCCCATTCACCATTCCAGGACATGACACTTCACTCTGACAGTGGTCACTGACCAGTCTCAGGTGGAATCGAATGAGTGAGTGCCTAGGAGATTCGAGCTTGGTGTTGGTCCAGATCACCAGGACTCCCTTGTTGGACCAACATGGGCTCTGGACCATGAGTATAACAGCTGTGCTGAGTTTTGTACTCTTCTCTCTTTGAGTACCTCAACTGTGGGGAGTATAATAAAAATGCCCTTGTCCCTTTCCTACCTGACTCTCTCAGTTGAAATGTCTGGGGTGGAGAACTTGAGTTAAAGGAAGACTACATGGGCTAGAGGAAGTTGGATAGCTATGAGTTTAAAGCTAGTGAGTTCCAGGCTAACCTGGGCTACATAGTAAGATGCTGTTTCAAAGGAAAACATAAAGGAATTCATGGGTTTTGTGAGAGAGCAGGGAAAGCAATACCCTTGTCACCGAGAAAGGCATGCCTCATACCGTGAGTGGTATGTAAGGGAGGACACCAGTGAGCCCCTCTCCCCAGCCCCCTCCCAAGGGATTCTTCCTTACCAACTTCTCCTAAAATTGTCAGAAATTCAATAGATGTAACCAATTTCTGGGTCTGTTGTTCATCACTAGATAGTTGATTGACTGCTATTCTAAGAAACCTTCCAGGGAGGTGAGAAACATCAGTTTTCCACAAAAAAGTCACCAGGTCAGCTCAAGTAACTGTCCAAGCATGCTGTGATGGATAGATTCTCCGGGCCCTCTTTGTGGATCAGAACCATCTTTGCGATTGTTTTATTTGTTTATTTTTATTTTATGTGTATGTGTGAATTCGTGTCTGTACACTATATGAGTGCTTAGTGCCCATGGAGGCCAGAAGAGGGCATCAGATCCCCTGGCATTGGAGTTACAGACAGTTGAGAGCCACCATATAGGTGCTGGAGCAAAGGTCCTCTGGCAAAGCAACAAGCACTTTTAACTGATGAGCCATCTCTCCAGCTCCTTATTTATTTATATTTATTTTATGCCGATGGCATGATGGCATGACCTAACCAGAGAATTCACCAAAATAAACCAGGAATCTCTGAGTTTAGGGCCAACCTGGTCTACATATAAGGTTCTGGGCCAGCCAGGGTTATACAGTAAAACTCCGAGGGCTGGGGATGTGGCTCAGCTGTGGAGTACTTGCCCAGGATGCTGAGGCTCCGGGTCCAACCCAAGGAAAGGATGAGAGCAGGATGTGCAGTCCATTTAACTCCATCAAACCCTGTCAGGACTCATCATCTTAATGTCCCGCTGCACTAGCCATGGCAGCGTGCATCTGTAATCACAGCATTCGGGAGTGAGGCAGGAGGACTGCTTTGAGTTCAAAGCCAGTCAGTTTCATTGTGAAACTCTAGCTCAGACTATAAGAAACTGGCTAGGAATGTGACTCGGTGCTAACCTGCTTCACTGTTATGTTCCAGAGCCTGGGTTAGACCCGAGCCTCACGAAGCCCATCGCCAACAGAGTGGCAGAGACATTCAGTGCACTGTCTTTGGAGAGAGACCTTCAGGGCATTGTTGTCTCCCCACAAGTCTCTGTGGTGCCATCCCTTCTCTTTAGACTTGATGAGCAGCCAAGAGTGATGGCACATGCTTTTAATTCAGCACACAGAAGGCAGAGGCAGGCAGACTAGCCTGGTCTACATACTGAGTTCTAGGACAGCCAGGACTACATAGTAAGACCCTGTCCCAAAAACAAAACAAAACAACAAAAACTTTTTTTTACTTGATGAACAGTCCCCTTCTCTGTCACCCACACACCATCCCAGAACAAAGTCTTTCCTGAGAGTCTAGAAGCCCTGCTGAATGGCCCAAGCACCACCTAGCTCATTGTAGCTCCTAGACCCAGATAAAAATGCAGAGAGCCAATACACACCCAGCTCTGACTAACATGAACATTAACAGATGGTTTTGTAAATATAAACTTGTTGATCCCTGTTGAAAACTGAGGAAGTACTGGGCAGTGATGGTGCACAACTTTAATCCCAGCACTCAGGAGTCAGAGGCAGGCCAGTCTTTGAGTTTGAGGTCAGCTTGGTCTACAGAATGAGTTTCAGGACAGCCAGGGCTACACTGAGAAACCCCCTCTAAAAAACCTGAAACGTGGCCCATAGTACAGCCAGGATGATCAGTGCTGTAACCTCCATGATGTTCTTTCTCCTTGGACTCACCTGTCTTGACCTCCCTCCAGCTAGTTCCTCACGTGGAATCAGGAGCCTACACAGCAAGTTTCCAGTCATGTCTCCAGCATTGGTAGGCTGTGTGACCTTAGGCAAGTGCCTTCTCTGAGCCTTGAGGAGTTGAGCAATCCACACATTCTCTGAATCTGGATTCTGTTCTTTTCTGTCTTGTTGACCCACTCACCTATCTTCAAGACGTTTTGTGGGATCTCCAACCTCACTCCTCATTCTAGGAGGGAGCCTTAATAGCAGGCAGGCCGCAGGATTGGTCTGGTTCAGTTCCTGCAGCTAACTTTCTAGGGAACCTGAGTCAAATGGTTTCACTTCCCTTCTCAGAGCTTTGGATTCCCCTGAGCGATGTCACTGAATGGATGAAGGGATATAACCGTGGAAACATTGTAAACATCACTCTTAATGGAATCACTAACACATAGCAGCACTCCTGGTTGTCTACTATTGCTCTGGGATCTGGAGATAAAACTGTACCTTCCTGAGAAGTTAGCAAGACAGACAATAAGACACGAACAGAGCAGGTTTCCGGGCTGGGGATGGAACTGGCCTAACAGTGCTGCACAAACCTGGTGTGCAAGCCCAACCCCATGGAGGTGGAGGTAGGAGAGACGCCATCCTCAGCTACACCTGGAGTTTGAGACCAGAGATTCCATCTGAAAAAGGAGGTACTGGGCAGTGATGGCACACACCTCTAGTCCCAGCGCTTAGAAAGCAGATTCAGACAAATCTAGGAGTTCACAGAGAGCCAAAACTACAGAAAGAAACCCCATCTCAAAAAATAAGAGAGGGGAAGAAAACAAAACAGCACTTGCTTCTTTTGCAGATGACACAGGTTCAGTTCCAAGTACCCACCCAACAACTCACCACCATCTGTAGTACCTGGGGTTCAGGAGATCTAATAACCTCTTCTGGCCCCTGACATTACCAGGTATGAACATAGTGCACACACAATATGCACACATAAAATAAATATATCAAAACCTGAAGGTTTGTGCCTTTAATCAGAATACTTGGACAGTAGAGGCAGGCGGAGCTCTATGAGTTCAAAACCAGTCAGGACTACATAATGAGACTCTGTCTCAAAATTGTTTTGAGACATGGTTTCTGGCATAATAGCCCTGGCCTGTCCTAGAGCTCACTCTGTAGACCAGGCTGGCCTCAAACTCATAGAGATCTGCCTGCCTCTGCCTCCTGAGTGCTAGGATTAAAGGCATGTGCCACCATGGCCAGCTCTCAAAATAATTTTTTAAAAGATTTATTTATTTACTTTATATATGTGATTACACTGTCACTGTCTTTAGACACACCAGAAGAGGGTATCGAATCCCATTACAGATGGCTATGAGCCACCATATGGTTGCTGGGAATTGAACTCAGGACCTCTGGAAGAGCAGTCAGTGCTCTTAACCGCTGAGCCATCTCTCCAGTCCTCAAAATAAATTTTTAAAAATTATTTAATTAAAATATGTTATGTGTATTAGTGTTTTATTTGCAAGTATGTCTGTGCACTACATGCATGCAGTGCCCATGGAGGCCAGAAATGGACATCAGATCCCTTGGGACTGAAAGTAAAGACAGTTGTGAGCTGCGATGTGGGTGCTGGTTCTGAGCCATCTCTCCAGCCCTTGAAAGGTGTATTTCTAAACAAAACCTGAGTTGATCTCTGGTCTCCGCTGGCAAGTGAATACACAGACACCCCCTCACAAGTCCTGCTCCCATATACAGAAGTACACAGACGTGCATGCACAACACATTAAAGATGGCTCTGACCAAAGGTCAGAGAACACACCAGGGCAGGGACAGTAGAAGGGGAAGACCTGCCTTCATGGTCTGGAATGGCCATGGCCTCCTGCACCTTACAGGAGAATATGCCTTCTAGGAAGATGGCTGTGGGTGTTGAGGAGGCTAGAAAAGATAGTAGAGCACAGGTGCTCAGCTGCCTCAGTTTACCCTGCAGACCTGCCCCCACCTCCCTGAAGCACATTAGGTGGTCACACTATTGCACCGCCAGGATCAGCAAAACTGGAAAGAGGAGGAGACTAGAGGTAGTATCCATAGTTTGGGCTCCTTTCTGATGAACCCCAGGGGCTCAGGAGCCTTAGGTGTCTCTTGAGGGCCCACAGTTGTCTGAGGGTTGCCTTCAGCTCCAGGTGCTCTTCAGTCAGCCTGGAGATGGAAAGGTTCTTCTCAGTCTTCTCAGCGGTGAAAAGGTCTTTCCTCTGATATTAGTCTGAGAGTATGGCAGGAAGGGGGGGGGGGTCCTTTCCTAGACAGCACCTCCACCTGCTCCACTCACCAACCTGAAGGGTTCCAGCTGCTTCTTGCCAGACAGTCCCGAGTCCCTGCAGCAGCCCATTCCCACTCACAGAAACATGTGCTACTGGTCATATACTTCTTCTAGAAAATTCCTTTTGGCTTTTCCACACCAAGTTCCTGTTATGTCACTCTGATGTCCTTTCTGGGTCTCTGGGGTGACTCTCTCTCCTCCCTGGTACATGGGAATCGTGACTTACCTGTTTCTATGGGCCCTTTTCTCAAACCGACTGAGTCACCTTTCCCACAGTGTAGCTGTTCCCTGTGGCTGAGGACTGAGCCTATGTCCCCAGGCTGTCATGTGTCTCTGCTCAAGAGACTCGAAGGGGACTTCAATAGTGATGCCCTCTCCTCTCTTTTTCTCTCACCCAGCCAGGGGATGAGGCCAAACCCTGAAACCCACTCACAATGGTGCCACATTCCACAGCCCTAAATCCCTCCCAGAGGAGATACAGTGCCTGCTGACCCACAATTCCTCATGACTTACATACCTGCACTGCCCCCCCTTCCCACCCTGTTGCTGGCCTGGCTTTTTCTCTGACTTGGAAAGGACAGATTTTTTTTTTCCCCCTGCACTCTTTCCTCTGCTGACTCTTCGCAGTCTTTTTCCCTTTTTCTGCTTCCCAGCATCCCCCAAGGCTCTGTATTACTTCCCTTCAGCGTCTGATGGAAAAGCCAGTTTGAAAGAAGCTGCCCGGACCACTCCCCACCCCATCCCCCACCACTGCTTTTGCCCCATTTCAGAGTTGATCTCATTTCATGGTCAAGAAATCCAAGGCTTGGAGAGATCAAGATTCCAAGCCTGGACTATTTTACTGTGCTGTGTTCCAAGGTGAGCCACTTTTGGCCTACTCTGGGCAGGGAAGGGTCGGGTTTACATGAGTTCAAAGGGAAAAAATGAATGTAAAAAGTTCAGCATCCCTCCTGCCGGGTGGTAAGTATTCAGTGTTCCTGTTGCAGCAGTGTTTACTAGAGCAGGGGGGAGGGGTCCTCCTAGATTCTAGCAGGGAGAGACACAGAGGTCACCCCCTCCCAGCATTGCAGCAGTAGGTTGTACTGAGCAATTCAAGCAGAACTCATCAAATGGCCTCCCTCAGTCCCTCCAAATCTACCCAAATAAACTCAGCTTTAAAGTAAAAACCATTAGTTCTTTGGAAAGGTGTGCTTAAAGCCCAGCCCAACCCCCTCTTCCCATCAGATTACCACCCGGGAGAAGTTCGGGGCATGAACCAGACTTAGCATGGGCCTGACCCTGGTCACCCCTAGCCCTATGAAGTTCTTTGAGTCAGACACTGGGTCCTGGGGCTTCCTGGCATATTCGGGTAGTGTAGTCCAGGTTCGGGGCTCCACAGCCTCTCTTTCAGACTAGTGAGTAAGCCTAACTCTTCTCCAGCCTTAAGCAAATTCAAGACCCTTCCCCAGCCCCTGTCAAACCCTGCCCCAGGGCCCTGCTGTACGTCTCCCCAGCCCCCTGAGCGCTCAAGTAGCACTCCCCTTCTCCGGCTGTTAGCCTGGGAAGGGGGCCAGGCCCTGAGCTCAGACCTTGGCGATTCCAGAGTGTCTGAGGCCCAGAGCCAGCACCGCCAGCCAGGCCAGACGAGGGGAAGGGGGGAGGTGGCAGGGTGGGCACCAGGAAGCCCTCTAGAAGGGGGGGGTGGCATTAGCAGGGAAGCCAGATTTCTAGCTTTGTTCTTTCTGCTCTTCTTCTGGACCCTACAGGCTTCTTCCCGGGACCTCAGTGAACCTTGGCCAAAAGTTGCCCTCTCTCCTGCTTAAATCCTTTTCTTCGACGGAAGGCAGGACCAGGAATAAGGACCCATGACTTCAAGGCTTTGAGGACCCCTACATGTACAAAGGCCAATAGGCAAAAGTTACCAGACCTCTGGTCCTCCAAGCACGGCCCACCTGCCTCGGTTTCCCCATTTTGACCGGGTGGGAAAGTAGCTGGGTGGAGAAGTGTGCGCAGGCCTCTGCACCCCGCCCGGAGGAATCTGACGGGGCAGGCCCGTGAGTCCCCAGGTGAGGATTCTTCTGGAAAGGACCCAGCTCGGTTCCTGCGCGGGGCGGGCACCTGGGGGACTACCCCCACTTTAACCGGCGCCCTCCCTGCCGCACATCGTCGCTTCTCCAGGCAGCAGCGAAAGACTCTGGAACCAGAAGGAAAAGAGAGAGAGGGAGGAAAAAAAAATTGTCTCCCTGGCCCGGGGCCAGCGTCCCAGCCCCCCTCGCCGCCGGCGCGCTCCAGCCAGGGAAAACAACTGCTCACTTCTCCCTGCGTCCTCCCCGCGCGCTCCCTGCTTCCCGGCGGCCGCGGGAGAGGAGCCCGGCCAGGGGGAGGCGCGGAGCGGGCTGGCCGCCTGGCCTTCCTCTCCCCTCGCTCCTCCTCTCCGCCTCCACTTGCTCCGGCCTCCTCGTTCCAGCCTCAGTTCGGGGCCTGGCTGGGTTTCTCCCGGCCAGGGAAGTTTCTTCGCTCTACCCTCAGTGCAGCTTCCATTGCTCGCCCTCGCAAAGGGGATCCCGGCTGCTCCTGCTGTCCCTCCCTACCCTCAGCTTCTCGCCCCGCTCTGCCCCCCTGCAGCCCTCTCCCCGGCTCCCAACACTCGATCTTCTGCTCGGGCTCCACCCCCGATCTCCGAGGGTCTTGCGGCCCCGGATGCCCGGGCCCCGAGGGGCTGCCCGCGGCCTGGCCCCTGCGATGCGCCAGGCCGGGGCATCGGAGCTGCTGGCGCTACTACTGCTGGCGCTGCTGGGCCCCGGCAGCGGGGTCGAGGGGGGGCCGGCCGGCGAGCGGGGCACAGGCGGGGGCGGGGCGCTGGCCCGCGAACGCTTCAAGGTGGTCTTTGCGCCGGTGATCTGCAAGAGGACCTGTCTGAAGGGCCAGTGTCGGGACAGCTGTCAGCAGGGCTCCAATATGACGCTCATCGGAGAGAACGGCCACAGCACCGACACGCTCACCGGTTCTGGCTTCCGCGTGGGTGAGGGCCAGGGGGCTCTGGCTGGGGACATAGGGAGGGGCAGGCAACAGCACCAGGCGGGAAACAGTGGAGCACTGGGTATAAGAGCCTGGGAGCTGAGACACAGCGGTCCAGATCTGGGCCAAGGGGTCTTGAGAGGCTGCAGTCTTTTGGAAGACAGAGCGAGGGGCTGTATGGAAGCCTGGACTTCTAAGTGCTGGATAAGGGTTGAGGCTTAAGCTGGAGTCCCGGATGACACAGATTCCTGGGAGGTGCTCAGTTATAAGAGGGAGCATTCAAGGGGTTGGAGAGATGAGAGCAAGGGTAGGGAGTTGTGAAGAAGGGGGTTAATATTCCCTCCAAACTGGAATCTTTTTAAACTGTCCCAAGTTTGGCCTGGTGGAAGACACCTGTGTTCTCAGGAAGGCGGAGCTAGGGTCAGGACTGGAATTAGGGAGTTAGCTATTGACAAAATCTGAGGGGGGAAGGTTTTGAGACCTACGAATTAGGGTACTAAACAGTGGTCCGGGCCTGATGGTAGGGGTCATTTTGGGTCCTCAAACAGCTAGTCTGTTTCCTGTATCACTCATAAGTTCCAAATATCTGAAAGGCCCTCAGAGCTGCCTCCACTCCAAGCCTGAGGGCCTCCTGGTCAACCTAAAGCCCACCCCCTTCCTTTAGCATCTCTCTAAAGAGAAGGCCTGGTGCTCAAGACTCCTCCCCTGGGGCCCTGTGGGCTAGGCAGGGGGAGGTGTCCCAGTGGTAATTACCCTCCTGGACAGGGTAATTAGGCCGTGCCCAGGATGGTACCAGGAAAACAGCCCCTCTCACACATTCTTATATTCACTCGAAACTCACAGCTCCAGACCCAAGGAGTCCCACTCATGAGCTTCCCAGTTCTCACGAGGGCTGTGTGTGTGTGTGTGTGTGTGTGTGTGTGTATGTGTGTGTGTGTGTCTGTGTGTGTATACACATGCACAGGCTTTGTTTGGCATGGCATGATGTGTTTAGTTGTGTTCTGTGTGTTTCGGGTGTGTGTCTACAGTCACTGTCTGGGAGTGTTTACACAGTGAGGCAGTAGTATTTGTGTCAGAATGAGTCTGTGTGTGTGTAACAGGATGACTGCGTGTGAGTGTATGCATGCCCAGCCTCTCGGGCCCCCTGCCCGGCCATCCTGTGCATGCTGCCCACATCCCCCAGGCTCAGTGCCCGGGCCACAGTGGGAGGATGTCACTGAGAGGTCACACTCTCACCACGATGGGTGACTCACTGGAAAGCAGGAAGAAGAGGATCCTGCCTCCTCTGGCCCAGGACATACCTCTGTTGCCCTTGAGGCCTAATCTCCAGACAGGATGGGATAGGCTAGTCTGGGATGCTCTTAGCCCACCCTCATGATCAGGAATGCCCCTGCGAGTGTCTGGGAACAGCACAGACACCTATCCTCCCTATGAAGTGAAGTGGCCTTAGAACAGCCAGGAGAGGAGCTATGGTTGGAAGTCAGGAGCCTCCTTTGGGACACAGAGCTGAGGACCACCAGGCTCTGCCCTCCAAAAAGCCTTTAATAGTTGGAGAGGCAAATATGAGTACAACTCAGGAAAGTTCCAGCCAGGCTGGGCAGAGGGTGGAGACCGGGAAACCTCTTTTCTGGGAGAGACACTGGGCCCTGAATGGTCAGATCTGAACATGAAGCAACCAGCAAGAACTCCATAGGTGTGGGTAGAGAAACAACCATGAGAACCCTGGCCCACCAGGAAGAGGTAGGTAGGTCCTAGGCCAGGGGTGTGCAGGGGACGAACAAAGGGAGTTGGAGTAAAAGAAGGTTCTGGAACATGGTCTTGAATGTTCAGAGAGCAGAACAATAAGATGAGTGAAGGGGTGGGGTTCTTTTTGGCTAAAACGTTGCCTGAGGCAGGTTTCTCTAGTCGCGCTGGAACTGTGGACAGGTGGGCAAAGGCCCTGAGGAGGACCAGAGATGGGTTCCATGTGGCTGAACAGTCAAGAATTCCCAGGGGGTAATCATGCCCAGGTAGACAGAGGCACTGAGTTCTGTTAGTTTCCTGGGCCAGATCCTGGTGAGGTGAGACACGGTGTCACTGGCAGCCGTGTGAGCTGGGGTAGGTAGCAAGATGGAGGAGATGAGGGTGAGCACGAGAAACGAGGCCTGAACTAAGGGGCGAGCTTTAACGGTCACTTCTGTACACCGTTACACACTGGGGTAAGCATCTGTGTAGACATTGCTCACTTGAGAACATTACCCGGTAGATGTGGCCCAGACACATGGGAAGGGCAAGAAAGTTCTCAGAGACATAAGGGGACTGGCCAGGAGTTAAGCCCAGAACTTAAGATTCCACAATCCATCATGGTCATGGAGAGAAAGGCTTTGGGGACCTTCAGAAGGCCACTTTCATGCCTGCTTATTAATTGATTGGTTCTTTAGATGTCAACATTTTTGGTTCTCTGTAAACTCCAGATATTAACCTTGTCATGGACAGAAGCTGCAGAAGGCTTTCTTCCATCTTCTGGACTCTCTTTTCTGTTATTTTCTTTTGCTATTAAGGGTCATATGTGTGAGTTTTTAGTAAAGTCAGGCTCCCAATTAGGGCAGAGCTAGTAGGTGGCAAGAAAGTCTGAACGGTGAGCTAGGACGTGGGCCTGAAGAGAAACTGGGCTCTGACCCTTGTCTCCTCCCTAGTGGTGTGCCCTCTACCCTGCATGAACGGTGGCCAGTGCTCCTCCCGAAACCAGTGCCTGTGTCCCCCGGATTTCACCGGGCGTTTCTGCCAGGTGCCTGCCGCAGGAACTGGAGCCGGCACCAGCAGTTCAGGCCCCGGACTGGCCCGGACCGGGGCTATGTCCACAGGCCCACTGCCGCCCCTTGCCCCAGAAGGAGAGTCTGTGGCTAGCAAACACGCCATTTATGCGGTGCAGGTGATCGCAGATCCTCCCGGGCCGGGGGAGGGTCCTCCTGCACAACATGCAGCCTTCTTGGTGCCCCTGGGGCCAGGACAAATCTCGGCAGAAGGTACTAGGAGACGGGCAACCCGGGGGTGCCTAAATGGGCGGGCAATAAGGGTTGTCGGATCTGGGCGCGGGCCAGGCCCTGGAGGAGCTCAGCGTCGCGACCCTCCAGGAGCGGGACAGCCCTGAGGCCACCGCGCCCCGCCCCCCAGTGCAGGCTCCGCCCCCCGTGGTGAACGTGCGTGTCCATCACCCTCCTGAAGCTTCCGTTCAGGTGCACCGCATCGAGGGGCCGAATGCCGAAGGCCCAGCCTCCTCTCAGCACCTGCTGCCGCATCCCAAGCCCCCGCACCCGAGGCCACCCACCCAAAAGCCACTGGGACGCTGCTTCCAGGATACACTGCCCAAGCAGCCTGTGAGTGAAACCACAATTCCAAAAGAACAGTCATTCTATTTCAGGGTCACCTGAGTCACATCGTGACTGCATACAATCGAGTGTCACAGGTTGAGGCTGGAAAAAGGAAAGGGGCCTCAGGAGGGAGACGAGTAGGGGCGGGGCACTCCGTGATTCCTCTTCACATCCCTTCTTCTAGTGTGGCAGCAACCCTTTGCCTGGCCTCACCAAGCAAGAAGATTGCTGCGGTAGCATCGGAACTGCCTGGGGACAAAGCAAGTGTCACAAGTGCCCACAGCTTCAGTGTGAGTGCCTGGCTCCCTGTGGTATCCCCCACAGCGTGACCGTGACCGCTATCCTTCTCCCCTCCCAGCTATGGGAATCTCCCGCACACCATCCCCAATACAGCCTCTGCCCCCAAATTTGTTGGTGAATCCACCAAATCCTTGTCTCTTCCCCAGAGCCCTCATTTCTTTCCTGCAGAACCACAGTGTCCCCCCCCCCCCCGTCTTGTTGCTACTGTGCCTGTCCTTTCTCTGCAGATACAGGGGTGCAGAAGCCAGGACCTGTACGTGGGGAGATGGGTGCTGATTGCCCCCAGGGCTACAAGAGGCTCAACAGCACCCACTGCCAGGGTATGGTCAGCTGGAGAGTCTGTGGGTTGTAGGGTGGATCAGTGGTCATGGGGGTGTCCCAAGGTGGGAGAGAAAGGGTCTTATGAAGGCAGAACCCTCAAGTTCGTCATTGCAGCTTGCTGCCACCCTATTAGCCTGGCTACAAGAATCAAACTATTTATCACAGACATCAACGAATGTGCGATGCCCGGCATGTGTCGCCATGGTGACTGTCTCAACAACCCTGGCTCTTATCGTTGTGTCTGCCCGCCCGGTCATAGCTTGGGTCCCTCACGCACACAGTGCATTGGTGAGACTTGGGGACTCCTGGTCCTGTGAATTCACAAGGTTGGATAGGAGGGGCAGAGCTTCAAGCAGAGTCAAGAGGTCAGAAGAGGTGGGGGGGGGGTAAAGGGTTGATAGGAGAAAGGAGAAGACTCAGAGCAGATCGAACCAGTGGTGAGTCACATGACCTGAGGTCAGAGGAATTCAGAGCAACTCTAATCAGGAGTCAGTGGTCACAGAGGTTTTAGGGAGTCTCATGAGGTCAGGGCCACATATGGATCAAAAGTTGACAGAACAGTGAAGTAGTGTCTGAAGCAGCTGGGCAGAGGGACATGGACAATGCTCAGGTCTTGCCCTCCACTACCACCCCTGCAGCTGACAAACCTGAGGAGAAGAGCCTGTGCTTCCGCCTTGTGAGCACTGAACATCAGTGCCAGCACCCCCTGACCACACGCCTCACCCGCCAGCTCTGCTGCTGCAGTGTGGGCAAAGCCTGGGGTGCCCGGTGCCAGCGCTGCCCAGCAGACGGTACAGGTGAGGCCGAGGCCCGCAGTGGATGGTGGGGGATGGGAAGCCAGGCTGGGTACCTACCAGGAGTTCACTCGCTGCGGTGTCTGCGTCTCACAGCAGCCTTCAAGGAGATCTGCCCGGCTGGGAAGGGCTACCATATCCTCACCTCCCACCAGACGCTCACCATCCAGGGTGAAAGTGACTTCTCCCTTTTCCTGCACCCCGATGGGCCACCCAAACCCCAGCATCTTCCTGAAAGCCCCAGCCAAGCACCACCACTCGAGGACACAGAGGAAGAGCGAGGTCTGGCTTGATGCAGTGACTCCAGATCCACAGATAAGACTCATGGGCTGACCGTCCAAGGCAGGAGTTCTCAATCTGTGGGTCGGGACCCCTCTGGGAGGGGGGTCACATAGCAGATATCCTGCCTATCAGATATTTACATTAGGACACAACAGAGGCAAAATTACAGTTATGAAGTAGCAATTAGATAATTTTGTGGCTGGGGGTCACTACAACATGAGGAACTGTAGTAAAGTGTCACAGCATTGGGAAGGTTGAGAACCACGAACACCCTTCTCCCCCCCAGGCCTTACCCTCTTTCTTGAGCTATCACCTCCTAGGCTGCCACTGTACAAATCGACCTCAACCACTGTGCTCTAGGCAATAACTACTAAGCAAACCCTAATTCCAGGATCTAAGCCTTGACCCTTGACCCAAAGGCATGCCCTTTGAATTCTGAGACCCACCCTAGTTATATACCTTGATCCTTGATCTCCCGTTCTGACATAAATAATATTCCGCCTTCTCTTTTAGGAGTGACCATGGACCCAGTGAGTATGGGAGCCCGGGTGGAGGGGGTAGGGAGCCGAGGGAGCCAAGGAGGGCTTATATTACCATAACCACAGCCAGTGAGCGAGGAGCGATCGGTGCAGCACAGCCACCCCACTACCACCACCTCACCACCGGCCCGGCCTTACCCAGGTGAGCGAGGCACTGGGGAGGCGTGTGCTCCTGGTGGGTGCTCCTGTGAGGACTGAGTGGCAAAGCTTGGGTGTAGCCTGCAGGAGGTAGGAGGCTCAGTCACCAGCCTTGCTTTCTGAAAAGCCCCTGCTTCTGCCCACAGAGCTGATCTCTCGCCCCTCCCCACCTACCTTCCACCGGTTCCTGCCAGACTTGCCTCCATCCCGAAGTGCAGTGGAGATCGCTCCCACTCAGGTCACGGGTAAGGCCTGCCAACAGGACCACATCCTGAAACAGGCTGCACATCCAGCTTTAGTGCTCCTTCCAACACTGCGTAGGCTAACAGGCCAGCACTTGCCCAGAACTCGGAGCTGGGAAGGGCCAGTGACCTGGAGAGGTGTCACTCTGCTTTCCGGGGGTCCTGTTAGTATGATGGCCAGATCAAACAGAGAGTCTTCGTTGTTCAACTTATATTTATTGAGCATCTACTATGTGCCTCCCAGATAAACCCCAACCAAAGCAAACAGATCAAGTCTGGTGTGGTGGTTCACACCTGTAATCACAATACTCAGGAAGTTCAAGGTTAGCCTGGGCTACAGTGTGAGAGCTGCAAAATAGAACAATAATTAAAGTCTAGCATGTCTCATAAATGCTACTCAACAAGGTAAGTTAGAAAAAACAGGAAGATTGTAACAGTAGACAGCAATGAGAGGTTGTGGTGTGTGTGTGTGTGTGTGTGTGTGTGTGTGTATAGTGTTTAAAAGATTGCTAGACACTCAAGAGAAGTGGGGAGGGGAGGGACATGCAGATTCAGAAAAAGAACATTCCAGGGAGGTTAAGTCTGGGCAAAGGTGTAAGAAGTATGAATCATTGGTGGAGGAGGGAGAAACCACAGAGAAGCAGGGGGAAGCATAGAGCCGCCATAACAGGCCCAGGGTTGATGCTAAAGGCTATGAGAAGTGTCTGCAAGGACTTGAGCATCGGAGCGATTGCCAACACAACCTGAGCAGTCTCTGCCAGGCTCTCTGGGGCAGAACTTCACAGAGCATCCATTTGCTCTCTTACTCTGAAGGGGAAATGCTTGCCTCGTTTTCCAGATGTAAGACCCAGGCTCAGAGAGGTTTAGCAATTTATCCCAGGTCACAGAGAAGACAGGGGGAGCCTATGTCGTAGGGACTCAAAGGCCACAGTCTGTGACCCTGAGCCTAGGTGAGTTCCTGAGATGAGGGGCTCAGGTGGAATGTGGGAATGTGGAGGACAAGGTGCCTGGGAGGAGAGCAAGGAAGCCTGTGGACAGATACACCAGGCAGAGAGCAGCCTATAAAAACCTACCGGTCAGGTGTGTTTTGGCAAAGCTGAGTTTAGCATCACCCTGGGCTCATGGAAAAGTTGGGGACTAAAAGGGGAGAGGAAGAAATGGAACTTATAACCAGAGGACAAGCAGAGTCCTCCATCTGACCATCTGGACACAGTTCTGGCCCAAGTTGGGTTCCTAGAAACTGACTGGTATCTGTCTTGGAAGAGGAGACAATTGACCATTGGAAAATGGAGGACACGGGTCCTTGAGCAAAGGGGTGTTGAAGTCACTGGCTAGAAGACATTAATAAACCTGAAACCACAGGGTTTAAACTTTCAAGGGGACTGGCAAGAATGGCGTCTCAGAGACTCTTGGAAAAGAGCATTAAGAACATAGGGCACTTAGCCGTCGTGGTTTGATTTGAGGTGACAGGGGTCAGGCTCTTAGAATGCTAGGTAGGCATGGAAGTAATGAAGGTGGCAGGGATGACAAGGACACCAGAGTCCTATTTGAAGACTGTCTGGCATTAGTATTACTTGAGATAATGTTTAGGAACTCCTAGGATTTAAAGACCCATATACAGAAGCAAGAGGTCACTGTGAGACCAAGCTCTCCTAGTCAGTAAAGCTGGTGTCAGTATCTGTCTCCGAGGTACGGCAGAAAGCACATATTCCCTCATCAGCCCCTTGACCCGATCCCCCCATGCCACAGAGACTGATGAGTGCCAACTGAACCAGAATATCTGTGGCCATGGACAGTGTGTGCCTGGCCCCTCGGATTACTCCTGCCACTGCAACCCGGGCTACCGGTCACATCCGCAGCACCGCTACTGTGTTGGTGAGCCGTGGGTGGGGGGCGCTAGGGAGGGGGTAGGGATTGGCCTGGGAGGAGCCTGAGAGCTCACAACTTGCTTTGATGTCTCCTCGGCTGATCCAGATGTGAACGAGTGCGAGGCAGAGCCCTGCGGTCCCGGGAGAGGCATCTGCATGAATACTGGTGGCTCCTACAATTGTCACTGCAACCGAGGCTACCGCCTCCACGTGGGTGCAGGGGGCCGTTCGTGCGTGGGTGAGCGCCACCAGCCCCTGGCTAACCCGGGTATACTGGGTGGGACCAGCTCCTACTGCCCGCCCCACGCCCCATCGCATCCTGTCTTTGCTCAGACCTGAACGAGTGCGCCAAGCCTCATCTGTGTGGTGACGGTGGCTTCTGCATCAACTTTCCTGGTCACTACAAATGCAACTGCTATCCCGGCTACCGGCTCAAAGCCTCCCGACCACCCGTTTGCGAAGGTGGGTTACCCTCCAGACCAAAGTGGGTATCACAGCCGTCCCTCAACTCAGGATGGGAGCAAGAGGCCTGCACCCATCGCTGAGCCTCTCAGTTAAGGAAGCTAAAACTGGTCCATTTTGCCTTGATTTGTGACGGAGGGAGGCCGTGTCGAGGACTATGAGCACCGGATCAGCTTTTATCCCCAGACCTGTTCCCTTCCTTTTCCCTTCCATGTAGACATCGATGAGTGTCGCGACCCTAGCACCTGCCCTGATGGCAAATGTGAAAACAAACCTGGCAGCTTCAAGTGCATCGCCTGCCAGCCTGGCTACCGCAGCCAGGGGGGCGGGGCCTGTCGTGGTGAGGGCGGATCTGGCTTCATGTGGGGGGCGGGCCTCCTGAGATTAAATTTCCGCCCCTAGCCCTGGGGAGCAGTGCCTCACCCCAGCAGTTTGTAAGTAGGGCACAGTATGATATTAGGGTTCTTCCCTGTAGATGTCAACGAATGCTCCGAGGGTAACCCTTGCTCTCCTGGCTGGTGTGAGAACCTTCCGGGCTCTTACCGTTGCACGTGTGCCCAGGGATATGAGCCCGCACCGGACGGCCTCAGCTGCATAGGTGAGCTCCAGCATGCTAGGCGGGCCAGATACTCTCATCCACGGAAGTCAGTAGTTGGTGAGGGACTAATTCTGCTGTCTTACTAAGGCTTATGTTTTCAGCGAAGCAGCTGGACTTTGGAGGGTGATTTTTTTTTTTTAAAGTGTATGGATGTTCTACCTGAATGCGTGCATGTGTACCACGTCCATACCTAGTGTCTTCAGAAACCAAAAAAGGGGATCAGATCTTCTGGAACTGGTGTCACTGACTTTGGTGAACTCTTAAGTGGATGTGTCCTGTGTAAGATCAGAAAATGACCTTAACTATTGAACCAACTTTTGTCTCTTAAGAGATGAGGTTTGAAACTTTAGTTTGGGAAGCTTAATAATTTGAAGGAAAAGAAGATGTCAGACTGGGAGAATCATTGCCCTCTTCTTCGTGGTAATATTTAAATACCAAAAACTAGACCAGACACTAGAATTCAGACAAGTTGGGAAACTTAACAAAGTTGTTAACTAGCAGAGACAGAGGTCGAGGAAGGAGGCTTGCATTTCCCTAAAGGATGGTAGGAATTAGCTAAGCAGAGAAGAATGAGAGAGCAGCATGCTTCGTGGATGGATGGGATGCAGGCAGTAGCCTGGGATCGCCATGAGATGCTTTGATAGTAGAACAAATTGGCTAGATGTCAAGGTCAGGGTAAGAGGGGAGTCTGATTTGGTGCCTCCATGTGTGGTGCTGTCCATTGGGATAGGGTCCCTGGGATTAGGCCTCGGGCCCCTTTAAAGGGGAAGTTAGGGAGCCTATCCACGCTAGATAAACTCCATTTGGGTCTCAGTCAGAAACGCCAGAAGCTGAGCAATGTAGGTTAGGTTAGAATCAGACATGTCCCTAAGAACTATGGTTTGCGGACCGTGGGGGCTATGGAGAGCTGAGGTGAGCCTGCTTACCCAAGGAGATAAAGTTGGATGGAAGAACATCTAGCAGGGCCTCTTGTCACCAGTACTAGGGAAGGTGGGATAGATGAAAGGGCATCAGGAGATGGTAGGCATGGTAGGGCTAATGGAAGGTGGCTAGGCCTTCAGAGCACCACCTGAGAGGCTAAAGAACTGTAAGCAGTATAAGAAGAGAGGGTACCTCTTGTTTTGTGAGTGTGGGTGAAGGGTGGGAAAACATGAGCTCCTTAGCATTAAGTATGGCCATGGAATCCTGGGAACACTTGGCTTGGACACCCATGCTGGTTTTTATGTGGGAGCAGGGTGAAGGCTCCCTAGGCCTCAGCTTTGTGCTTCAGACAAATGGGCAGCAGTGGGAAAACAGTAGCAGAAGCCTGAGGCCACAGAGCCTGGTCCCCTGACCCTCGTCTGTGCCCTGCAGATGTGGATGAGTGTGAGGCTGGGACCACGTGCCATGATGGGATCTGCACGAACACACCAGGCTCCTTCCAGTGCCAGTGCCTCTCCGGCTATCATCTGTCAAGGGACCGGAGCCATTGTGAGGGTGGGTGAGGGATCACAAAGCCCAGGCGCTGGCCTGTTTCTACCTACCCCAGGATCTACTGCCCAGGTCCAGTCCCCATCCAGATTCCAGATGTGACTTGAGGGTGTGGGAGAGACCCAGGGCTCTTGGAGTAGGGAACTCAGATAACTCTGAGTTTATGGGATCAACCCATGAAACTCTCCCAACCCTAATTACAGACATTGATGAATGTGACTTCCCTGCGGCCTGCATCGGGGGTGACTGCATCAATACCAACGGTTCCTACAGATGTCTTTGTCCCCAGGGCCATCGCTTGGTGGGCGGCAGGAAGTGCCAAGGTAGGAGTTGGCAGTGGGCTCCTGACAGGAGCGGCAGGGCAGTGTGACCTATGTGACACACTGTCGGTTTTCTGCAGTCTTTGTATCCACCCACTCCTCCCTCAGCCCATCTAACTCACTCACCAGTGCATTTGCTCTCTAACAAGGACCGCCCTGTAGGCTGCAACATTTCTGTGTTTCTTTTCTTTTTCTTACTTTGTGCATGTGTGTTTGCCTGAATCATGTTTGAGAACCACATGCATACAACCCTGAGAAAGCCAGAAGAGGGTGTTGGAGCTACAGATGGTTGTGAGTGAACATGTGGGTGCTGGGTCATCTGGAAGAGCCACCTCTTCAGCCACTCCGCTCAGCCCCTTACAGATGATAATCTGACCCATCAACTGACTGACCGCTATGCTCATGCGCCGCCATGAGGCCTGCACACCCGTTTGCCAAGTGGTGTACTAGGTCTTTCAGCCATGAACTGGGCTCCTAGATTGGAGAGAGGCATGAAAATGAGCCTCAGGTTCAGGGTGAAGTACCCAGAAGCTAATTAAAGGGAGGTGACTATAGAGTTGAGATTTGAAGTACAAGTGGTTTTTCAGCAGGGGCTCGATGAAGGAAGGGCTCCCTCAGTAAGGAACTTTGGGTGGGAAGGGATCTCTCTGGGTGGAAGGGTCTCAGCAGGGGCTGGGGGGGGGGGAAGGACCTCTCTGAGTGGGGTTCTACCCCATGAACAGCAGTTGCAAAGTATTCAATGTATTTATAGAGGGGTGGGGACAACTTTCCCTGGAGCAAAAATTTGGGAGGAGTGAGAATGTGGACAGCTACACAGGAGGCTGAGGCAGGAGGATATCAGGCAACAGACTTCAAGGAATAACAAAACTGAAAGGTGGTGGGAGATGAGCAGGAAGGTCTCTGAATGTCAGCTGAGGGTCAGGAGGACCTAAGATTTACACAAGCTGACAGCAGTGTCATTAACAGTCACACACAGACAGGCCCAAGGAGGCTCTGTTGTACCAAAGCAGAAACTCGGGTTCTGAGCCTGTGTAGGCCTTGGGGCATACCCCAGGGAACGAGGGGCTGGGTCTCTCCACAGCTGAGTTTGCTTTTGCTTCCTGGTCTCCTTGTATCTCCTAGATATAGATGAGTGCAGCCAGGACCCAGGCCTGTGCCTGCCCCATGGGGCCTGCGAGAACCTCCAGGGCTCCTATGTCTGCGTCTGTGATGAGGGTTTCACACTCACCCAGGACCAGCATGGGTGTGAGGGTGAGTACCCTCCCTTCTCTCAGACTAGTAACCCATGGAGCTACAGCTGGCCTGGAGATGTGTCCCAGCTCCGCCTTTTTGAATTCATGGAACAGGAAGAAATCCTCTTTGCCTAGGAGAAGTGGGTGGAGCTAGACCTCTCACCAGGTGACAAGAAGGGCCAGGGCGGGTGAAGGCCAGAGTGGGTGCAGTTTTGGGGTACAGTAAACAGGGCCAAAACTACTATCTCCATGAACTTGAACTGTCACCCCCTCTCCAGAGGTGGAGCAGCCCCACCACAAGAAAGAGTGCTACCTTAACTTTGACGACACAGTGTTCTGTGACAGTGTATTGGCTACCAATGTCACCCAGCAGGAGTGCTGTTGCTCTCTGGGAGCTGGCTGGGGAGACCACTGTGAAATCTATCCCTGTCCAGTCTACAGCTCAGGTAAGAGGGGTACGCCCACTCCTTCCCAGAGGAAACCAAAGGGAAAAGAGGAAAGAGCAGATGTGTGGCAGGTGCGTGCTCAGCCCTGCTTTTTCTTCCCTCACTCACCCTGCAGCGGAATTTCACAGCCTGTGTCCGGATGGGAAGGGCTATACTCAGGACAACAACATCGTGAACTATGGCATTCCAGCCCACCGTGGTAAGCTCTGACCTGGCACCTCCTTACTCCTTCCCATCACAGTTTGGCTCGGTTTAAGGGTGCTGCTTGGGTCTGCCACATGCTGAATAAGCTTCACCCCTTACATCAGCTTGGCTCTAATAATCCCCACCAAAAACCCAGTCTTGGGTTCAACTTCCCAATAAGCCCCGCCCATGAGTCTAGCTCCCTCTTCCCTAAACTTCCACATAAAGGATGGCCGTTGGGCATTCACCTCGTTTCCCTTGGTTACACAGACATCGACGAATGCATATTGTTTGGGGCAGAGATCTGCAAGGAGGGCAAGTGCGTAAACACGCAGCCCGGCTACGAGTGTTACTGCAAGCAGGGCTTCTACTACGATGGCAACCTGCTGGAGTGCGTGGGTGAGCACACCTCCGGGTGGTATTCCTGGGGAAGCGGCCTAATCCAGGCCTGCTCCTGTCACCAGCCCTTCTTTCTCTTTGCAGATGTGGATGAGTGCTTGGATGAGTCCAACTGCAGGAACGGAGTGTGTGAGAACACACGCGGCGGTTACCGCTGTGCCTGCACGCCGCCCGCAGAGTACAGTCCGGCGCAGCGCCAGTGTCTGAACCCGGAGGAGATGGGTGAGGCCCGGGGGATCAGTGCGGGGTGCAGAAGGGAGCAGAGCCCGGGCTGAATTGTGATTACCACCTCCACCAACCCCCTCCATGTCCCATAGACATGGATGAGTGCCAGGATCCGGCTGCTTGCCGCCCTGGCCGCTGCGTCAACCTCCCGGGCTCCTACCGCTGCGAGTGTCACCCGCCCTGGGTGCCCGGGCCCTCTGGCCACGACTGCCAGCTCCCAGAGAGCCAGGCGGGTGAGGGCGACATTCGTCCTGGGCCGATTTTGAGTCTTGTCAGGGTGGAGCCCCCGGGCCACAGTCGGCAGCTGGGGTGGGACAACAGTGGGTAGTCCCTGCCTCCCTCCTGCTTATGTGGGTCATGTTCCACAGAGCACGCCCCAGAGCGACGTGAAGTGTGCTGGGGCCAGCGCGGAGAGGACGGCATGTGTATGGGGCCCCTGGCGGGACCTGCCCTCACTTTCGATGACTGCTGCTGCCGCCAGGGCCGTGGCTGGGGTACCCAGTGTAGACCGTGCCCGCCACGTGGTACTGGTGAGCTACCCCAGAGGGACTAAAGGTAGGGACAGGGATACAGCAGTGTTTGCTGACTCTGAATCCACTTCCAGGGTCCCAGTGCCCGACTTCACAGAGTGAGAGCAATTCTTTCTGGGACACAAGTCCCCTGCTACTGGGGAAGTCTCCGCGAGGTGAGCGAGGCCAAGGGAGCAGAGGTGTGGATTAGAGGCCCTTAGTGGGGAGCCCATGTTGATATCTGTGTTCCTCTGGCCCATATAGACGAGGACAGCTCGGAGGAGGATTCAGATGAATGCCGCTGTGTGAGCGGCCGCTGTGTGCTGCGGCCAGGAGGGGCAGTGTGCGAGTGTCCTGGGGGCTTTCAGCTGGACGCTTCCCGTGCCCGCTGCGTGGGTGAGCAAGATGTTCGGGACAGAAGGGCAGAGTCAGTGGGGATCAGACTGCACCATAATGGGACTTAGCTGAAGCCTGCATGTGTTTTGCCACCTTGCAGACATTGATGAGTGCAGAGAGCTGAACCAGCGCGGGCTGCTGTGCAAAAGCGAGCGGTGCGTGAACACCAGCGGTTCCTTCCGCTGCGTTTGCAAAGCTGGCTTCACTCGCAGCCGCCCGCATGGGGCCTGTGTGCCTCAGCGCCGCCGCTGACACAGTCTTAGCCCACACCTCAGTGATCATCGAGAGTATTTCCCACTGGATGAGAGCATGGACCCAAGGATCCTTCGGAGCCCACAGATCTTCCCACACCCCAAACACCCAAGGGTGCTCCTGCTGCAGAGCGCTGTCTGCTTTCATCCCCGAGGATAATTCCTAGAAACGTCGAAGTCAGCTCTGCCCCTTTAATTTACTCTTGGCTTTCAAGGCAAATTGATATTCACATCCAAAGCTAGTTGGGATGGCAGCACCAAGACCTACTGCTTGGACGGGTTAGGCTGAGCTGGAACCCAGGATGTGAAATAGAATTTATTGTGGCTCTGATTATGTACACTAGATGTGCCTGACCTGCTGACCAGGCTCACATGGTTTGTACAATAAATACATCCGCCAGGCCTGCTCTCCAATGGATGGAAATGCCCAGAGGTTTGGGGGTGGGGCTATCAGTCCAACTTCCGGGCTCCCAGCTTCATGGGCCCCTTGGTGGCCTTCTTCTCTGCCCGCTTAGCCTCCATTTCTCTTCTCCTTTCCTCTCGCTTTTTTCGGGCCAGCTCTGCCTTCATCTGTCCTGGGATCAGGAAGGAAAGGATGAGTGTGTTGAGCAGTTTCAGCTCTCTGGTCCTAACAGGTCCCTGGTAGCTCCTCATGGGAAATACTCACTGCTCTCAGCCTCCAAGCCTTCCCAGGTATCTTCACCCCAGGAGTCTGGGTCTGGCCTAGGCTGAAAGGGAAAAGGCAGGCTGAAGTGGGAGTCAACGCCCAGTACAGTACACTTCGAGCTGTGCTCTAGTGAGCCAGTACCTGAGCACTGGGACGAACAGACAGGGCAGCAAAGGGGTCGCCCTTGTCACTGGGCTCTGCACCACCCCAGTTATACTCGCTAGCTAGCCGGGTGCCTTCTGGGGGAGATGCCACAGAGCTGGGTCCCTGCCAGCCCTGGTCCCAGGAGCCCTCAACTTCCCAGCTGCTCCAGTGTGATTCCAGAGATTCCTGGTCTGGGTGGCTAGCCTGTGAGGGAACAGTGGGAAAGACAGGCCAGGTAGAGTAAATGACCAAACAGTGCTCTATACAGACCCCTGCCTGACCCAGCCCACCTGTCCAGCTCGGCTCCCTTGGCCCTTGGCACTCCAGTCATCCTGCTGGGCCAACACAGACTCGGCTTCCTGCTGCATGGTAAGAAGGAGAGATGCATGACCAGCAATATTCTCACCCCCAAGATGGCAAGTACAGTGAACCCTCCTGGCCGTGACTCTGCTCTTCGGGTTTTTTATTGCTTTTGAGCCCTACAAGCCCTCTCTTCTCTGACCCAGCTCTAAGGGCCCTGGAGTTGAATAGGACCTCAGTGGCTGTTGCTGGCCTATGATGACCATCCATAAAGCTCCCCTACCAGGATGCCATGCAGATGAGGGCGGCCCAACTCTAGGCTGTGCACTCCGCTGAAGGACAACCCGTGCCTCGAGCTGGGGTCCCTGGTGAGGCCTCAGCCCTGCTCACCTCCAAGCTGCCCCAGTCCTCATCATCCCATCTGTCAGCCGCCGTGCTGTCTTCTGCAGCATCCTTGTCTTCCTGTGTCTCCCAGTGGCCTGAGGTCGCAGGGGTAGCAGGGGCAGGGGCAGGGGCAGGGGCAGGAGCAGGATTTCCTATAAAACAGAGTTCTCACGGTAAAGGAAAGAGATGAAAGGAGAAGGGGTATCACAGAGGCCCAAAGCGTGACTAGACAATGCCCTGTGCCTTATGTTTCTGTCACTGCAGCAGGGGAGTCTGACAATAGCTCTCAGCCCTCAGCCACTGATGTATGTAGTGAGCCTGGGACTCACCCTCTGGCACTGGTTTTTGGGGCACAGTGGTCTCAGATGGCACAGGTGTGGGGTGTGCTCGGATCAGCTTGGAGGTGAGCGAGGACACCCCGGTCACAGCCCAGCCTGCCCAGCTGGCTGCAGCTCCTCCTGTTCCAGGACTGGATGCTGCATGGACATCCTTCTCTAGACAGTGAGAGATATACAGGTACACGCGTCAGGTTGAGATGACAGAGAGGACAGCTCTGTAACACAGTGACGCATGGCAAACCTCCAATCTACACAACATCTATGGCAACTCGCTGGGGGTTCCCAGCTTTCAGATGCTCCCATGGGATAGGACATACCAGGGGACAGTGAAAGACACAGCAAAGTGAAAGAACATGAATGTGGGTCACTCACCTACTTCTGCCAGCTGGGTAGGATCCTCTGACACAGACTCTAATTTGGACAGGAAGCTTCGAATGGTCTTAAAGGCCTGTGGAGTAGCAAGAGGCCAAGCTGGGTGCTCCAGCATTGCAAGGTACAGTTAGGCCTCTGGGAATATCTCCAAGCCCAGCCCCCCGGTCTACCCTGGCTGTGGCTTACCTGATCCCGCACAGATTTCTCAGGGTCCACAGTAAGGCCGCAGAGCACAGGCAGGATCTTATGGGCACAGTCATCCATCGAGTAGAGATTGTGAGTAGCAGCAAAACCCAGGACACCCGCAACCCGGGATGGTGCAAATGGGTCCTTAGTGGCCCGGCTGAAGGCAGAGGTGAGGACTCTGTGTCTAGTCTGAGAGTCCAGATGGGTAGGAAAAGGATGGTTAAATATACCGAAGCAACAAGCAGCCCCAACCTACCAGACCTCACTTCCCAGATCAGGAGCCATTCTGGACCCGAGATCTAAAAATGTGAACCTATCAATCTCAACTTTAAGAAAAGAATTTATGGGCTGGAGAGATGGTTCAGTGGTTAAGAGCACTGACTGCTCTTCCAAAGATCCTGAGTTCAAATCCCAGCAACCACATGGTGGCTCACAACCATCTGTAATGAGATCTGATGCCCTCTTCTGGTGTGTCTGAAGACAGCTACAGTGTGCTTATATATAATAAATAAAATAAAATAAAAAATTTATGTCAGGGAAAGGTGGCACATGCCTTTAATCCCAGCACTCAGGAGGTAGAGACAGGTGGATCTCTGTGAGTCTAAGGCCAGACTGATCTACAGAGCTGGTCCTAGGAAAGTGAGGGCTACAAAGAAAAACCCTATCTCCTATCTCAAAAATCCAAAAACCTAAAACAAAAAAAGAAAGAACATACCTACAATGTGGACCTAGGTTTCTCTTGGACCACTGGGTACCACATTGCCTCAAGGTGCATACAGCAGCTTCCCTGAGGTTAACTGTGTACCTCTGCTGTCCTCAAACTGACTCTTGTATGCCACCATGCTCAACTTTCATTCAGTCTTATTAACTGTCCAGGCACATAGGCTTTGTAGCCCAAGAGGAGGCAGCCCTCCTTCCACAGCTCTACAGGACACTCACACCAGCACTGAGGTAGGAGCCGATTTTGCCCAAGCAGACTGTGGTATTGCAGCGGATGGGACCCTGGTCGTCTTTGGCTTGTAGCCTTGCGAAGTGCTTCATCAGCTCCACGTTGAGGTTGGTCTCATTCAGCTTTGGGGCCAAGAGCAACATGGACTGTAGAGGAGAAAGGATGGAGGGCACTGTGAACACGTGTAAGAATGCACTACTGGGAGAATTTGCAGGCTGCTAGTAGGCTGTCATCTGTCTAGCCCAGTCCCCTCCCACCTAGTATATAAAAAAGGGAGTCCCCTATTTCTAGCTCCCTTTTATGGCAAGACCGCAGAAGCTTGCCTACATTTGACCCTGTTCAAACTTATATACCACACACTCTGACCACACGTTCAGGGATGGCTGGGAATGAGAAATAAGATAATGCCCCACAGACATGCCCAAAAGCCAATCTGAGCTAGGCAATTCCAAATTTTGAGCTTCCCTCTTTCTAGATGACTTCAGACTGACAATAAAATGAACCAGAACAAGGGCCCGTTCTCTCTTACCTCTGACCCTAAGGAGTTTTGATACCCCAAGTTCTTTCTACAGTTTTAAGCTTTTGTTCAGTCTGCCCCGACCTGGGTGAATGCTCGTCTTACTGAGATCTGGGTGGTCAGAACCTTCAGCTTCTTTTGTATCTTAAGTCTCCTGCCCTTTCTGCTCTCTCCCTGCATGGCATGCACACCCTGATGCTTGGATCCCCAAGGCTCACATGCAGTGAAGGCAGGGTTGCTGCCTCGGTGTAGCTCGGAGTCACACTTCCAGGCAGTGACTGGTTCTGAGCGCTCAAGCCTCACCAGTGCTGCCGGTTGTTGGGAGATGATGGGAGCTATGGGCATGAGCCTGGTTCAAGGCAGTGGATCCTTGGAAGCTGTCACTTGCCCAGCCCCTCCCCCCTGTCCTTCTGAGATGAGGAAAGTATTTCTGCTTTCACTTTGTGGTCCTGCCAGAATATCCCCGCTCTCCCAGGGCCAGACGCAACGGAGCTGTGACCATGGACTGAAAGCCCTGACACTGACCCCAGAAATGACAGATCTTCCCCCTTTAGGGCATTTCAGGTATTTGGTCACAGTGGAGTAAGCTGAGAGCACAGTCCCCTGGTGCCATCCCTAACCAAGACTTTTTCCCTGTACTTTACCTGTGCACGGTCAGTGCCAGCTTAGCGCTTCCACCTGACAGTAAACAGCTGCCCATATCGCAGCCCAGCTGTTCCCACAGCCTGCTCCTCAGCCTCTCAGCACACTCCACCTTCACACACAGCCTGCTCCTTAGCCTCTCAGCACACTCCACTTTCACACACTTCACCTTCACACACTTCACCTTCACACACAGCCTGCTCCTCAGCCTCTCAGCACACTTCACCTTCACACACTTCCAGCACCTTAGCCTAGAAGCCACAGAATCATCCTTAACTCCCACAAAAGATTGTCAGTCCAGTTTCATTCCCCGAGTGTGGCCATCATTATCCTAGCACCCAACAACTCCTAACAGCTCCACGCCGGCCCGATAGTCAGGCTCCACAAAGAGTACAATCTGTGTACCCTGGCTGTCGTAGAACTCGCTTTGCAGACCAGGCTCACCTTGAACTCAGAGACCCACCTGCCTCTGCCTCCTGAGTGCTGGGATTAGAGGTGTGCACTACCACACCCAGTAATGCAAGTCAGACCCTGCCACTGCCCAACCCAAGTGCAGCTCTAGCCTCACTTCCAGTGGGTGTGCCAGGTGCTCCAATGACTGTTATCTGTCTGACCCCACCTGACATAACCACACACTCCCAGCATGCTAATTCCTTCTTTGTTACATCTACATTATTAGAGACCCCCCAGCCTCAGAGCCTTTGCATGTGTTGATCCTCCTACAAGGAGCATGTTACTTCCATGACATCTAGCAAACTAGATCAAGGCAGTCCCTTCCCTTCTTATGACGCTCTTCATGTAGCCTAGGCTGGTCTTGAACCTATGATTCCCCCTGACTCTGCCACCCTTGCACTGGGATTACAAGAGCTTCAACATCTGGCTAAAGCAGCCTTTTTGAAACATTTCTGAAACACCATACATAGACAGGCTGGCCTAGAATTCACAGCTATTCTCCTGCCTGTGCCCCTGGGTGCTGGTGTTATAGGTATATGCCTCCATGCTAGGCAGATAGGTAGTCCTGCATTTAAAGTTCCAAACTTTCCTTTCTATACCCCCATTCATTTCCTGATAAAATACACATCTTTTGTTTATTGTCTGCTGGGCCCAGTGTTTGTCCCATTCACAGACTGAGGAACAAGCTGCCAATGTGTGCTGTGTCCCAGTATGGGGCCAGGCAGGCACTGAGAGCTGCTTAATGTCAACACAAAGTACTGCGGGCCAAGTCACCCCAAATCCCTCCCAATTTTAAGGCTACACCCAGGCACTGAATTGGTAGCATGCCTCCATATGAACCTTTAGGCTTAAACCAAAGCCTGTGTTCCAGAGAGAACTACTTCCCTGTCTTGGGAGACAAGGGGTAACCATTTAAGGCCTAACTATACTCACCTTGACTGTCTGCTCCCGGATGGCGGGGTTGGTGTCCAGGAAGCCATGTGTGACATGGGGGAAGATCTGGGTGTTGACCGTTGGCTCATCAAGGTATTGGATGAACTGCTCCATCTGTGACCCAGGATAGGGCATGAGAAAATAGCTGCACCCCCACTGAAGTCACAGGCCACTATGGCTTTGGCTGTTCCAGTGCAGACACTGGCCACCAGGTGGCCTCCTGAGGAAGCCCAGTTCATGCATGAGTGAGTGTGTGTCCCCTCAGGAGGAAAGTGCATGTGATAGTTGGATAGGAATTGGTTCCTGGAACTTAGGAGTCACTAGTTCTTTCTGGCTCCTAAGGACCCTCTAACCTAGAAGCCAACAATCTGTAGCTCCAGCCATCTTGGGACTGACAGGAGAAATCGTGTCCTACTCTAAAGGACCTAAGTGATGGAGTCTGGAACACCCAAGGCTGCAAGGAGCCCTGGGACCAGCTCCACCTTCCTTCCCGGCCCTTCAGCTGTGAGGTGGCCATGGAAGATGTCTCTAGGGTCCCTAGGTAACCAAAGCACAGGCTCTGGCCATTTGCCTAAGGCTGGGGGTGATCAGAGCCAGGATGAGGTCTGGGTGGAGGATCTTGGCAGAGACTGGCTGAGGCGTCTACCTGCTGGAGAAGGCGGATGCGCATGGCACGGTCAGTGGATGAGAACATCTTAACCACCACAGGGATGATCTTCTGCTGGTATTCTTCAGCACTGAGGAATTTTCCCACCTGAGGAAGGAGCAGGAAGAGAGTTTGGCCACACCCACAGGGCTAGAGCAACTTCACAGGGGTTGCCCTCAACTTGCTTGGGCTCACTGCTGGCTTCCTAGGGAAGGAATGAGCTAATGGTGGAGAAAACATTTCCTCAGCAGAACTGTGGCCCACACTCTGCCCCAGGTAACTCTCACTTTAACCTTCCTCCATGTTTTAGAGTCAGTGGAGAACTCAGTATCCCTCCCTATAAAGTAGAGCCTGTATGACCCATGCACACAAAATTCTGCCTATGATTTCTGAGGGTTCCAATTAAATAGAATTTGATAGCTGCAAATTCTAGACTTTTAGACTCTTCCAGCAAGACTCTTCAGGGGTAAAGAGTCTCCTGGGATGGGTAGGAGCCTATGTCAGCACTGGCTGGCTAGAGTTAGAGGCAGAGGGGAAGATCAAGCTGCTGAAAGTCAGAGAGTTGAGTTTGGAGAGGAGTGGGTTGGAGATTCCTGGGCCCTGGAAACCAGTGGGGCTGAAGCAGGGGTCTGTAAGCAAAATAACTTGGATACACAGGGACTGTCCTTCCCTAGGCTAACAAGTCCCTCAGCAGGTAGTCCTTGCTTGCTAAGTCATGAGGATACTGGGTTTGAGTCTACCCTGAGTATGCTTCTCACCCAGTGCTGTATCCACCCAGGTCTCTGGATCCCACAGCTCCTGGCCCCATTTACCTTGAAGAGAGGTGTGAGGACCACAGCCCCAGCATTGCCAAACTCAAAGGCAGTCAGTAGCTGGGGCAGCACCTTGTGTCGACAGAAATCTTCAGGAAACGAGTCTAGACTCTTGCTCAGTTCTTGGAAGAACTTCTGCTTCTCAGCTGGCTCTTTGATCTGGGGGAGCATAGACAGGGTTCATGGAGGAAACCAGCCATATCATGTACACTCCAGTTGGATGAGGGCAGGGGCCACCCCAGTCTGATGGAAGAGAAGCAATGCTATGGAGTCCAGGGGTGATCTCCACCACAGAGTGATCATGGGCTGACTCTTCACCTGCAGAGTGGTGTAGCAATACTACTACAGCTTGGAGGCTTCAACCAGAAAATGCTCATAAAAGCTGCCAGCGAGCCAGGTCTGACCCCCACATTGTGGCCAGCACTAAGGAGGTGAAGGCAGGAAGATCTAGAGCTGGAGGGCAGCCTCGGCAACACAGTGAGATCAAGGCCAGCCTGGGCTATATAGTTAAGAGTCTTTTAGGGACCATCCTTGCTATATCCCTGCCACTCAGCCTATAAGGTAATCAATCACTAAGGGATTGCATGTCTTCTACTGTTCTCAACAACCCACAAGAGGAAACTAAAGTTCAAAGCAGGAAGGATCTTACTTGGCTCCTTGCCCTGCCCTTGTTGTACACATGGAGTGGGGTTTCTGGAGAGCCACAGAAAGTCAGGAAATAGGTACACAGTCTTCCACCAGACCTGGGCCAAACCAGGCTTGACAGTCATTAGTCTTCTAACACCTCTACCCTGAGGCTGTGGTAGCCACAGCACAAATTTCGTGAGCACAGTCTGAAAACTAAAACATCCACATAGGGCATCGCAAATAACCGTCTCCACAATGTTATGGCACAACAGGAAAGAACATTCATTTTACCAACAGGCAAGCCAAATCACAGACAGAAAGAGAGCTTGTTTAAGGACACACAGCTAAGAAGGAACCAGCACACCTCTGTGACTGCATACTGCAGAAAGATGCTGGCACTCTCCCATTTACAAAAGACTATGAGGGCTAAGGGTCCCATGGCTGGAAGCTGGTTATAGTGGCACATGCCTTCCAAGCATCGGGGACACCAAGGCAGGATGGAGGATACAATCCCGTCCTGGGATTCATACTGAGACCTTGCCTCAGGGAGAAGAAAATCAAGTATTTGGGTAGTCATTACCCAAAGCCTCCTGTGTCTCGTTTTATTGCCACCCTCAGGAACAGCCTGGCTCAGAAGCAGTGACCCTGGCTGAGGTGCAAGAAGCCAAGGTGGCTTGAAGCTGTGTAGTCCAATGTGGGAAACAAGCTCTGACCCCAGAGCCGGAGAGGTGACAAGTAAGGTTCAAAGAGAGTGAATCACAGCCGAGGCCACTCTTCCAGAGAGTCACAGAGGGCTCTCTTATTCCCACGTTCTCCTGGGGGTTAGCCAGAAACCACCCATTTTCTATGGAGTACATTTTCAGGGGACAGGCAGAGTCAGCCAGCCATGTGAGGAGAACTCCACGTTAACAACCCCACCCTCCCCCAATGGCCAGGAGACATCAGGGCTCAAGCAATCCCAGCTGCTTCTTCAAGGTATAAAACTTTGCCACCAGGCATGGTGAATCATGTCTTTAATCCCAATACTTAGGGAGACAGAGGCAGGAGAATCTCCAGGAGTTCGAGGCCAGCCTGGTCTACATGACATAGTGAGTCTTAGGACAACCAGGGATACATAGTAATACCTTGCTTAAAAAAGAGAGAGAGAGAGAGAGAGAGAGAGAGAGAGAGAGAGAGAAAGAAAGAAAAGGGCTGGAGAGATGGCTCAGTGGTTAAGAGCACTGACTGCTCTTTCAGAGGTCCTGAGTTCAATTCCCAGCACTCACATGGTGGCTCACAACCATCTGTAATGGGATCCTATGCCCTCTTCTGGTTTGTCTGAAGACAGTGATGACAGCATACTCACATACAGGAAATAAATAAATCCTAATAAAAAAAAGAAAAAGCAAAGATACTGGCCTACCTGCTTCACCCCAACAATGCACTCTGTTCCTTTGAGGCCTGCCACCCTCCTGCCCAGCTCCTGATTCTGTTTCCTGTTCTAGCTGGGTCAGAGCGGAGCCTCAGGCCTTTGTCACTACACTAAGAGAGGCTGGATGCTGCTGACTCTCTCCCTTGCACTGACATGAATGCTGATTCAGAAGTGAAGCACAGGGCACCCCCTTCCCTGTGCTCTTCTGTCTTCCGGGACCATCTTTCCCAAGTCACCTTCCAGATGGTTCCTACCTTTGAGTCTTTCAGGTCCTAGTACAATTCTCCTCTCTAAGTGATCCTCAGACACGGGGTCATTTTCTTCCAGCACTTACTCAGGGAGCATAGGTTTTCTCAGTAACACTGCCTGTCTCTCTCCTGTAATGAGAGCTCCCAAAGGTAGGGACCTGTTTGTTTGCTCCTTGCTGGATCCTCGAGGGCAGGTCTGACTCTCCTCCCTCCCCAGCACTTTGTGTGGTACCCATGAGGAACACAGCAACAATGCAAGTATGAACTGACTGACAGGTCATTGCTAAGTGGCAGAGGGAGTCATTAAGAACCTACTGTGTGCTCACATGTATACAGCAGCCCTCCCTATCTGCCTCCACAATGAGTGGATTCAACAACCAGAGAAAGAAGTATCAGGAAAGAAAGCACTACCTGTAATATGCACAGTTTGCCCAAATATCATGATATAGTAATTACACAGGATATACGTTATCTAAGGAGCTAGTAAGTTAGCTACAGATAATTTAAAGAATACAGGAGGCAGTGGTGTAATGGCTCAGTGGGTTAAAGTACTTGCTGTACAAACATGAGGAAATGAGTTCAAATCCCCAGCATCCATGTAAGAAGCTGGGCACAGCCCAACACACCTGTAACCCCAGGGCAATGGAGATGGAGACAGAAGAAACACTGGAAATTGCTGGCTCCAGCTTGAGTGAGACCCTAAGTAATAGGGAATCACACAACAAGGGATAGAGGGTACCTGATACCCTCCTCTAGCCTCTGCACATCTGCACATAGACAATCCACATCCTCACACATGTATATACGCACATTTATATATGACACACACACATGCACGCACGTGCGCACACACACAAACACACACATAACTGTGGAAGGATATAAATTATGTACAAGTACTATGCCATTTTACATTGAGGATCAGAACATTTACCAACTCTCAGGAGTCCTAAAGCCAACTCCCCACTGTGCTGTTAGTTCTGACATCTGGGAAGGGAGAATCTCAACTGAGAAAATGCCTCCATCAGATTGCCTATAGTCAAATCTGTTGGGGATACTTTCATGTTTAGTGACGGATATGGGAGGGTCCAGTCCACTGTTGGCAGTACCACTCTTAGGCAGGTGGTTCTAGGTTGTATAAAAAAGCAAACTGGAGTAAGCCAGTGAGCAGCATTCTTGCCTCCACACAATTCAAAAGTGAGATGCTAAAACAGAGGTGAGAGGTCCTAGCAAGGGATCTCGGCAATGGGTTGTGGGGCTCACCTGAATCTCCTCCAGGAAGAGGTTGGTCTCAACAAAGCGGTTGCTCATGAAGCCACCAGGTGCCCGGCAGTTCTGCAGGAAACGGGCTGGGTTGGGGCGTACTTTGGGGTTGGCTCCCACCAGCTCACAGTAATGGGTCACCAGGGATTTAGGGATCTATTAAGAGAAGGTTACATGTCAAAGAAAGAATAATGGGTGGGTGACAAGAAAGAAGGGCCTGGAGCAGATAAGGCAGGCAGAGGCTGGACACTTACCTTCCCAGGGTTGCGCAGGGCAGCTGCCCGAGGTAGAGACCCATTGAAAACTTCCCAGATGAGGCAGCCCAAGCGCCACATGTCTGCTGACCTGTGGCAGTAACCCAGAGCTGTTCAGGGCTCCCCAGCAGATACTAGTGATACCTCCAACCTGCTTTAGGTACCAAACACCCACGGTATCACAGGCCCTGGCTGTGTTCCTGCACTGACCCCCTAGCCCCAAATAGTTCATTAGCCCAACACACAGCTTTCAAATTGAGAAGCACCAAACACCTTAACAATGTCCCTTTTAACCAACCACCCTCCTCCTAAGATCCTGCTTCCCTTCCCAGGCAGGTAGCAAGGGTCAGGGGTCTCTCGGCTAGTCTAGGGTCCTGAAGGTGCAGGGGTCTCCAGTGTAGGGCAGATCAGGGTACAGTGACATCAGGCACCCACCACTTCTCTTTAACTGCTCTGCTACTGTTATCAGCCAACTCCGGGGGATCATACTGCTCAAGCTCAGGGATCCCCTTGCTGGGTGGTCCCCCGCCGTTGCCCTGTGCTGAATACATGTAGTCCAGACCCCCAAGTTTCCACTCGCCGGCCCTGTCCACGAACACAGCAGCCATGCAGACATTATTGTGGATGAGGTTGCAGTCGTTGACCAGGAAGCTGAGGGCTTTCACGATCTGGTGTAACCCCCAGGACAGCTCCTGTTCCTTCAGGCCACCTGCTTCTGCTCGTGCCTTGAGGTATGTTCCCAGTGGGGTCACAGCCTCTGTCACGATGTGGAGGCACTTTTCTGTCTGAGTAAGAAAAAGGGTATCAGGGCACGATTCCAGTAAGGAAGGGAAGGTGAGGGACGTGACTGGGAAAGAGGTAGTGGAGAAGATACCAAATCTGAAGGTGCTGAAGCACTTGGGTACAAAGTGAGGGCCTGAGGAGAGTAAGATGGGCAGATCGGGCGACAGGTACCTCCAACCCATCGATATAGGCCAGGATGTTGGGGTGTCGGAGAGTTTTGAGGCGTTTGAAGGCAGCTTTGGCCACCTGGGTCTGCTCTTCGGCTCCGGGTTTCACATCATACACGAAGATGGACACGGCGCTGCCTGTGGCCTGGTGGAGGACACAGCAACCTGAGAGGTGCGGGCCAGGTGATCCAACCTGCCTGGACTATAGCAGCTCCAAGCCAGTCTCCAGAACAGAAGTGAAGGGACTCCAGCCAGTCTCGCCCCAGGACAGCCCTTAAGGATCTAGCCAGGCCCATGTGATCCCCGTCCGGTTTGCTGGTCCCTCGATCCTTCCGCCCCGCCACGTCGTCACTGCTCGCCCCGCTCCCAAGCCCGTTGCCAGAATCCTTGGTCGCCGCCACGTCAGGCCCGGCGCGACACAACGAAACCGGCATACAGACTAGGAAAGGCCGAGGTCGGCCGCGGCCTGCGGAGCAGCGCAGTACCTCACCTTTTTGCGGCCTCGGTGTAGGATCCAGGGCCCGGGCGGCCCGCCTTCGGGGGGCTCAGGACTCAGCTCGAACGGGAAGTCCCGGACCGGGTCCCGAGCAAAGAACCACATCGTCGCCGCCGCCACGGGCTCGGGAGCCTCCACTCCGGGTCCTCCGGCCGCCCGAGCCGGGGCGGGGCGGGGCGAGATCAGAGCCACTCTGGTCTGTGGGCGTGGCTTATGTGGGGGCGCGGCTTTGGGGTGGGGCCTTGCCGGACGGAGGCGGGGCTGAAGGCAGGCCTCTCGGAGCAGGGCGGAGTGTGGAAGGAGGGGTGAGCCAAGAAGGTCTTCTGAACGCTCCTAAGTTGTGGCTTTGCCTAGATAGAAAAATTGAGTGTGATGAAAAGTAGTGCGTGCGACGGTTGTAGGTTGATGAGGGGGCGGGATCACGAAGTGAGCATGACAATAGAGCCTATCTAAACCTGGGGGTCGTGGGTGGAAAGAGATGGGGAGATAGAAAAGAGGCTACTTCCTGCAGGAAGATGGGAAAGTAAGAGTAGTGAGGAGAATGGTGATCTCTAAGCCAAAATCTCCTTCGCCAGGCAGTGGGAAGATTCCGGGCTCAGCGAGGAATTTGTGAAAAGACCTGTTAGTTACTACAGTAAAGTAACTTGAGAATGGGGTTGAGGTTGAAGTAGCGGTGGGGGGGGGTGCAAATGTCCTGAGAGGTCTGGGAAACTGTTGTTAAAGAAGTATGTCCAGAAACACTCCATATCTCCAAAGTAGACATGGGTGCTGGCCAGAGTCCTGCAGGAGCTTAGAGCTGGAAATGATGTGCTGGGCACGGAACTATGTTGGCTGGAGGAACATGGCAAAGCCAAGATTAAACCTTTTCTTCCAGATGTGACTCTCCACCCTCTGCTGGTCCACAACTTCCTGTAACTCCAGTTTTAAGGCCTCCAACACCCCCTGTGATGGTTTGTATATGCTTGGCCCAGGGATTAAGACCCTCATCCTGGAAGGCAGTCTTCCACTAGCAGCCTTCAGATGAAGATGTAGAACTCTCAACTCTGCCTGCACCATGTCTGCCTGGATGCTGCCATGTTCCCACCTTGATGATAATGGACTGAACCTCTAAACCTGTAAGCCAGCCCCAATTAAATGTTATCCTTTATAAGACTTGCCTTGGTCATGGTGTCTATCCACAGCAGTAAACCCTAACTAAGACAGCCCCTTCTGGCAGGAAGCCTTAACTCTTTTTTTCACACAGGCAAATATTTGCAGTTATCCTGTGTCAAATATTCTCTGCAAATAAAATAGTGCATGGCATGAAGGGTTATTACCAGGTTATCTCGTTGTTAAAATTTAAAGTTAAAATGACTAGATTTGATTTCCAGGTTTACTAAGTATGAGCTGTGGGGCTTTATGTGCTTCCTCGGCTGTAAGAAGGATAGAACAGCAGTACCTGTTCCATGTTAGTAGGCCAAAAAATCCTACCCAAGATGTTCTCATTCTAATACCTGCAGGGAATCTATGTAATGTGGTTCCCATGTCAATAGGGTTAAAGGCTGTAAGATGCACAGGTTGTTCTGGACTACTGGCACACTTTATTTTTTATTGTTTAAAGATTTATTTCTTTATTATATATGAGTACACTGTTACTGTCTTCAGACACACCAGAAGAGAGCATCAGATCCCATTACAGATGATTGTGAGCCACCATGTGGTAGCCAGGATTTGAACTTGGGACTTCTGGAAGAGCAGTCAGTGTTCTTAACCACTGAGCCATCTCTCCAGCCTGCTGGCATACTTTAATCACATGGTAGTAATACTAGCGATGATGGCAAAGGTGATTGATAATGGAACTTTTCCAAGTTTCTGTGTGTCGGGCACTCTCCAGAACATCCCACTGAGACCTGATACCTGTCTCTAAATACATACATACATACATACATACATACATACATACATTCAGAACAGAGGGAGTAGCCTTTAAGTTGAAACATAGTATTTCAGAAAGACCCTGTTCAACCCCAAGTCTGGAACCCAGACCCTGTTGGAGAGGAAACAGCTGGCTGTGCTTCACTGGGAAGTAAAGAAGCTCCTGACAGGCTGTGCTGACCTTATAGAACATATCAGAAAATGAACCATGTTTCTTGGGAAGAGTGCTTGCTAATTTTATGTCAAATTGACACAAGTTAGAATCATCTGAGAGGTAAGAGGGCTAAAGTGAGAAAATGCCCCCATAAGCAAAGTCTGTGGGTTAGAGAGATGGCTTAGCAGATGAAAACACTGACTGCTCTTCCAGAGGTCCCAAGTTTAGTTCCCAGCACCCACATGGCGACTCAAAACCGTCCATAACCCTAGTTCCAGACAATCTGGTACCCTCACACAGACATACATGGAGGCAAAACATTAATATACATAAAAATTAAAAAATCGTTTTAAAAAACTGTAAATAGGCCTGTAAATCATATTTTTTTAATTAGCAACTAAAGGAGGAGATATAGTTCATTTTCTTAATCAGTGACTGATTGAGAAGGGCCAGCCCAGCCCATTGTGGATGCCCCTATGTGGTGGTACTGGCTCTATAAAAAGACAGCCTGAGCAAGGCACGAGCAGAAAGCCAGTAAGCAGCACTCCTCCATGGCCTCTGCATCAGTTTCTGCCTCCAGGTTCCCACCTGGTGTGAGAACCTGGTGTGAGCTGCTGCCTTGGCTTTTCCTCAATGGACTATGCCTTGGGATGTGTAAGCCAAAGAAACCCTCCTCGGGTTGCTTTTGGTCATGGTGTTTTCATCACAGCAACAGCAACCCTAAGACAGGAAATATGTCTAGAAGCCCTCCATAGCCCCATAGTGAACATGAGTACTGGCCACAGTGTCCTGCAGGAGCTTGGAGCTGAAAAATGCCCTGGTCACTGAACTGAGCTAGCAGGAGGAACATGGCAAAGCCAGGAACTAAGTCTTTTCTTGTAGAAATGTCTGTCATGCCCTCTGATGGCCAAATGTAACATTCTATTATGTGATGAAAGAGAGCTTGTTTTTGAGACAGTCTCAAGAACTCCAGCTGACCTCAAGCAAAGCCTATACCTGAGGATGACATTGAGCTTCTTTCAACACTTTTATTACATTCATGTATTTATCCTGAGCATGTGCATTTTGTGTATGTGTGTGAGTTCGTGTGTCTCACAACATGTCTGTAGAGATCAGAAGACAACTTGCAGAGGTGAACTCTCTTGTTCCATACGTGAGTTCTAGGTACCAAATTAAAGTGATCAGAGTTGGCAGCAAATGCCTCTTTTCTGCTGAGCCATCTTGAGCAGCCAGTCTTCCCATCCTACTACCTGAGTTATTACCCGCGGGGTTACAGGCATGCACCACCAAGCATGGTTAATCTGATGCTGGGGATTCAATCCAGGTCTTTGCATAAATCCTCTACCACCTGAACCACATCCCTAGCCCATGGAGGTCTTTAAAAGTAAGAGATATAAATGCCAGGCATTGGTGGGGCACACCTTTTGTGCCAGCACTTGGGAAACAGAGGAGGAAAATCTCTGAGTTCAAGGCCAGTTCCAGGGCAGCCTGGGGTACACAGAAAATTTCTATCTTGAAAGACAAAATGAAAGGGGCCGAAGACATGGCTCAGCAGTTAAGAGCACTGACTATTCTTGCAAAGGTCCTGAGTTCAACTCTCAGCATCCACATGGTGGTTCACAGCCACCTGTAATGGGATCTGATGCCCTCTTCTGGTATGTCTGAAGACAGCTACAGTGTGCTCATATACATTTAAAAATTTTTTATTTAAAAAAAAAAAAAGAAACAAAATAATCAACATAGGAAAATATCCTTTTCAAATGCATATGAACAGTCCTGAGAATAGTCTGTAAACCATGCCAGAAATAAGCCTAGGTCGGGAGCTCCGTGTGGTCGGAAGTGGAGACAGGGTTAATTCCAGGTCATCTATCCTCAGTCACAAAGAGAGTTCACTTCAGCTGTGCTATGGGAGACTTTGTCTCAAAACACCAAATAAATATGTAAAGAAAGAAGGCAACCATTAATGTAGACCTAATGCTGGGTGCATTGTCCAAAGGTTGTAGGCTTGAACTGGAAGTAGTAATGGGGGCTAGGAACTCACCCATAAACCCAGCTCTGGAGAGGCTGACTCAGGAGGGTCCCTGGGGCTTACTGGCAATTCAGTTCCAGCCAAATTGGAGCACTCCAGGCTTGGTGAGGGACCCCAGAGGATGTTGCCCTCTGGCCTTAACACCACAAATTCACAAATCTACAAAAGGAAGAAGTTGGGTTTTCTTCCTCTTAATATTAGGGGCAAACATCTGGCACTTTTCTCTTCACTGTTACTCAGAGCCTGGATGTGGCCAAGGCCAAATTCTCGGATGGAGATACTGTAACAGCACATCCCAACTATGTACCAGATGAGAGGGAGACAGGTTAGCCTGTCTCTACAGGAAGTCTCTGTAGAGGTCTCAGGGTGTAGTCATCTAGGAGGAACGCAGGGCTTTGCTGCTGGCATGCAGGAGTGGCCAGAGCATGCCACTCAGGGGAGGCAGTATACAGTTGGTAATGGAGGTCCTCAGCCTTTGTTTCTCCAGATGGGAAACTGGAGTCTGCACTGGTTCCTGAGCTCCTTGTACCCAGACGCAGCTAGCAGACTTCTGGGAGTTGGGAATAGGGGTCCGAGGTCCAAGCTTCCCCCATGGGTGTCCATGCACCAAGCAGGGAGGAAAAGCCACAGCCCCTGAAGGAACAGACCCTGGTTTGGTTCCAAATGGTTTCAAAGAGTAGAGTCACAGGCTGAAAGACAGAAGGTCTTCTCTGGGAGATTGAGGCAAGGGCTCTTTCCGATGAAGGCCTTTCCCCCACCCCACCCCCATGCTGATCCTTGAGGAAAAGGAAAAAGAAGGTCCTTGCTCATTCACAATGCTTTATTTGATGACCAGTGTAAATGCATACACCTTACTCAGGGTGAGCCAGGGATTAAACACCTTTTGCAGAAAGGAATGCCCAGGAAGGGAAGCTCATTGGCTTATCTAAATGCTTCAGACCAGGGAAGGCCTTTCATCTCCATGGGTATGAGGCATTGGAGTCTTCAACATGGCCGTGCACATATCAATGCTGCTCAATACACACTCAGCCAGGGCTTCATCCGCTCCCTATGCCAAGGGCCTGGCCACCTCGGGCTTCTGTGAGCCTCAGTGGGTCTCTGCATCCATATGCACCTACCCTCACAGACCTGCCAGGACTTTTCAACTGAAACAAGATAATACCCTGCTGTAAAACAGCTAGCTATTTCTGAACAGTAACCAGAGTCTTAACTCCCTACAGTCCCCTGCCAGTTTCCAGCCCCTTCAAAGGTTTCTCCCAATCATTCCTCCCCCGGGTCCCCAACAGTCTGATTACATAGTTCCTTCTCTCAGTTTCCCCAATGCCAGCAGCTCGGAACTATAATGACTGTTCCAGCCGCTCAGCTCAGCTGTCTCCTAACCATATCTTCTACACCAAATGCCGTCTCCTCTTGCTCTGCCAGCCCTGCTCCCCCCTCAGCCTCAACTGGCTTTTTTATAGCTCAAAAAATCCAAGGGTCAACCAGCACAGTTCTAACAGCTAAGAATTCTTAAAGGACCAATTCACTAGCAACTGGGGATCCTTTTAAAGGGAGAAAGCCAAATGCAGACATTTTACAAAGCACCCATACCCCCTTACACCTATCCACAGCAGGTGGGGTGGCCATGCGTGACATCAGCAGGCCAATCTCTCTTTTTTATACAATTGTACTTGTTCACACATAAAACTCTTTCCCAGTGGTGGTTCCTGTGAAAGACTCAGACGGAAGCTTTGGCTTGAGGTGGGGAAGGTGGACATTCTGGCACCTAATGACAAGACTTGCAAGATTTAAAGGAACACCAAGTGCTGCTTGGTAAGGACAGTGAGTGGCTAAACTGTGGTCCAGAGAACAGTCAGGAGTGGCTACAGATGACCTTTGGCTAGGCCTGGACAAGGGTGATGGGCTTCCAGAACGGTGGAAAGGACAGGTGTGAAGTGGGACTGGGGGAACGGCATGGTAGGTAAGAGCATCCTCTGCTCTCCCAGAGGAACGGAGTGATTTCCAGCACCCAAGTCAGATGCTTCACAAATCACCGAAATTCCTGCTCCTGGGGTTCCATCTCCCTCTTCTGGCCTCTGAGGGCACTGCATCTATACACAGCATAAAATCACAGACACATGATGTTAAATAATAAATCTTTAATTTAAAAAAAGAAAAGAGCCAGGGCTGGAAAAAGCACTGGCTGCTCTTCTAGAGGTCTTGAGTTCAATTCCCAACAACCACATGGTAACTCACAACCATCTGTAATGGGATCCAATGCCCTCTTCTTGTGTGCCCGAAGATAGTGACAATGTACTCATATACATAAAATAAATAATTCTTCAAAAAAATAAATAAATAGAAAGGAAGGAAGGAAAGACCCAGGTATGGTGGTACACATCTTGAATCCCTCCTTTAATCAAGAGGCAAAGGCTGGTGAATCTCTGTGAGTTTGAGGTCAGCCTGATCTACATAGAAGTTTCAAGCCAGCCTAGTCTACATGGTCAGGCCATGTTGCAAAACAAATACATTTAAATTTTTTTTAGGCTGAAGAGATGGCTCGGTGGATAAGAGCACTGACTACTCTTCAGAAAGTCCAGAGTTCAGTTCCCAGCAACCACATGGTGGCTCACAACCATCTGAAATGCGATCTGATGCCCTCTTCTGGTGTGTCTGGAAACAGTTACAGTGTATGCATATAAAATAAATAAATCTTTTTTTTAAGAATTTAAATAAAAGGGAAGAAAACAAAGCAAATTACAAAGGGGGTATTTGAGTGGTGTGATAACAAGGGAATGACCGACGTATTGAACCTGTTAATTACCGTAATTTGACCATTGCTGAATAATATACCCCTATATCAACTACAACACTGTACCACATACAAATATGCAACTAAACAGGAAGTAAACAAAACCAAGCAAGCGAGTCAGATGCGGGTAAATACTCATAAACCAAGCCTGCTTTGATGGTGCAAGCCTCTGATCCCAGCACTCAGGATTTAGTGGTAGGCAGATCTATGAATTTTTTAAAAAGATTTATTCATTTTATTACATATAATATACACTGTATCTGTCCTCAGACACACCAGAAGAGGATATCGGATCCCATTACAGATGGTTGTGAACCACCATGTGGTTGCTGGAATTTGAACTCAGGACCTCTGGAAGAGCAGTCAATGCTCTTAACCACTGAGCAATCTCTCCATCCCCAGATCTATGAGTTTAAGGCCAGCCTAATCTATATACCAAGTTCCATAGATAGATAGATAGATAGATAGATAGATAGATAGATAGATAGATAGATAGGTAGGTAGGTAGGTAGATAAAAGGGACAGACTTGGGAAGTGGGTCTGGAAAACTGGTAACATGAAGAGTTCTGTCAGGACAAGGCCCTAGGGACGTGCTCAGCACTTTCCTGGACACGCCTTCTTCTCTCACTGTGAAGATTTTGCCCATCTTCTCAACTGAGTCTGACTGAGGTGTGAAGTGGAAACTTAAGGGTTCTTTAGAAAGTCAGTTGTGTGGGATAATGTATTTCTGGAGCAAACATGGGAAGGAGTGTTTCACTGAAGTAGACACAGGTGAAAGGATGTTGTGCTAAAGCAAAGCATTCCTTCATGAGTCTGGCTTAGTCTTTCACCTGTGTTGGCATCAAAGAAACATTCCTTCCCGTGTTTGCCCCAGCCTAACACCATCCAACACAACTGACTTTCTAAAGAACCCTTAACTTTCCACTTTACAGGTACCTGCTGAAGGAACTCTGGCCAGTTCACAAACATGGCTCTGGCAGGCCTTGCCTTTCTCCACATTCCCTCTTTCTTACTAAAAACCTTAGATTACATTCTTCAGATAACCACCAAGGCCTATTCCCTTATTTGGCTACTTTCTCCTCCTGAGGCTGACCACCAAGGTCAACCATCAAATTATTCAAGTCCAGAAATCAAAAGCCTCCTTTGGCTCACCTATAAACATGCCCAATCAAAATTAAACACTTCGTCCTAACTCTCGGGGTTTTCCAGTTTACCTTTACAAACCACCAGTTGCCCATGGACCACATCTGTCTCCACTCTATCCAGAGGCCTACATCCTTGTGCCCCAAGACAAATACCCCTGCTCTCTCTTCCTTCCCTCTCCCCTGTTCCCATCTTTCTTGTCCTCTGTCTCCTTCCTGTCTTTGTCCCTTATGCTTGCCCTTTGTCCATCTGGGACAGATAAATCTGCTTTGTGCTAACAACTTGGTCTTGAGGTGTCCAAGGTTCCCTACACCTTCTTCGGGCATCTGATGAGCCCACTTAGGGCCCTACGCTGACATCTAGGCACCAACAGTCATGAGCCATCACTGTGCTGATGTGCTGGGAGATTCTGGGCTCACCTAAGCTCAGAGACAGCGGGTGATACCTGTCACACCGTTAGGAGAGAGAACATGGACTTGACATGTGCGGGTTGGAACCTGGACTTCGTGTGGATAAAAGCCACTGTGATCTCCATCTGACTTGAATCTGCATGGGCAGAAACAGATTGAGCACCATGTGTTCAGCTCTCACTTGCCCTGGCCCAGGGACACCTGGGATTTGGGTGGCCCATCTCAGCTTCAAGGTAGGCTAACCTGAAAACCCGATGACTCCCAAACTTCCCAGCATCTTTACTGGGATGTGGATAAGTGGTACCCTTGTCCCATGCTGTCTCCACATCCTTTAAATTTATTTACTCTTCAATAAATCTTCATCTACTTTTATGCATTAAATATTTTTATATACACATTAATTTGTGTGTATATGTGTATGTTTGTATGTGTGTAGACACATGTGCCACTGTATATGTGGATCAAAAAAAAAAAAAAAAAAAAAAAAAAACAACTTCAAGAGTTGTTCTCCCCTTTCATCAGGGGCCCAGGGATTGAACTCCGGTTATCAGGATTAGCAGCAAGTACCTTTCATCCACTGAGACATCTTGCTGGCCTTCTATATTGCTCAGATCTCTGAAATACTTGTCCTTTGGGCATGACATGTGATTAGGCTAGTGAACTCACAATCAAACTGTGATTGTGGCTCAGTGAACACATTTGTCATCAAGCTTGACTTTAAGCCCCTAGACTCACAGAGAGGAATAACCAAACCAGCACAGTCAGTCAACAGGTTCTCTAGGGGGAGCGAAGATGAAAAAGAAAAGGACGACTAGACAACACTGTAGCATGGCCCCAGTCAGTGCTGAGGCTGAAATGGGTTTATTTATTCCACCATCTGCGTTTATACCACTCTAAGTACATGCAATTATTAAGGCCAGTTCTAGGTCAAGGAACAAGACAATAAACAAAAAGTCAAGGGACAAACAATCAAATTCCAGTGATCAATGTTTCTAGGGGATTATCAGGATGTCCAAGACAAAAAAAACAAAAATGCCACATTCCACAGCTGAGTTTACCTTTGAAAGACCCCCGCTTAGCAACAGTAAATGCCATTTCTGTAAGGCTGTGCACACACGGGGCAGGCTAGGTCAGGGTCCCAGGTGGCCAAGCAAGATACCAGTGGGCGGCCAGCTTGCAATAGACAAAGATAGGGAGACACTCAGACAAGCCCAGCTTTCAGATAAGCTGCAGCCCCCGACTAGTACCTGGAGTTGCCTCCTTAAAGCCATTTTTCTGCCATAGTTCCCACACTTAGATAAGCCCAAGGCAACTATTCTCAGGAGCTGCAGCCCCAGCTGGTATCAGGAGCTGTTTCCTTGGAGCCATGTCCTTGGGCTCACTCCCTGGCCACATCTAAACTAACCAATTAAAACCCTGTTGCTATGCTTCTGCTTCTGTACCTTGCTTCTGCCCCCCAAGCCCTATAAAAAGGGGGACTGCCCCTTTGTCCGGTGCGCAAGTCCTCCGAGAGACTGTGTGCCCACAGGTACCTGTGTAAATAAACCTCTTGCTACTTGCATCCGAAGTGAGTGGTCTCGCTGTTCCTTGGGACGGGTCTCTTCAGACGGAAGATACCCTCCGGGGGTCTTTCACCTTGAGCTCTGTATTAGCCCAAAAGTAAATATTCTTATCTGAGCCTACTTCTCTGTCCTAGATCAAAGCCAAATTCTTACCAGAGCTTACTTCCTTATCCTAGCCCAATGTCAAACTCCTGCAAATTTCTAGAAACAACCAAAAAGCTCTCCACAGAGGGAGAAAACCAAGTCCCTCAACATTGGTGCATGTTCCCTACACCCCACAAGATAAATGACTAACCTGTGCTGATCTGAAAAAGACCCTGACAAGGTTAGATCACTAGCAGTCCCTTGCAGAGGCTGAAGGGAGAGTGCCCACAGGCTGCAAGCAAATGGCTCCGCCTTCTCCAGGATGAATAATCATTTAACGATTGCTCAGGAGAGATGGTAGAGCTGCCCATAAGATACCTGCACTCCAAAGGTAACCCCAATTCAATTCCCACTTGGGAGGTACATACACACACACACACACACACACACACACACATATATGCATATATGTCACCACAGTTGCAAAATTAGAGGCCACGAATTTAAGTGAAAGAATTGGTTGGGGGGAGTGTGTGAGGGAGGAAAGAGAACAGGAAAATGATGTGATTATATTTAAGTGTGTTTAACTGTGTTTGTGTTTAGTTTGTTTTTGTTTTTGTTTTTTTTTCTGGCCTAGCACTGGCTGCCCTGTAGACCAGGTTGGCCTTGAACTCAAAGAGATCCTCCTGCCTCTGCCTCCCGAGTGCTGAGATTAAAGGTGTGTGCACTACCACTGCCTGACTCAATTTTTCATACACTGTTTTTTTAATCATATTCTGTCTCCTCAAGTCCTCATAGAGAACCCTGCCCCATCTCCCTACCCATCCAACTTCAAGTCATTTCTCTCAGGAAAAGGATAAAGAAAGCAAGAACAAAACAAGAATCCAAAAGACAAAACTCACCCCAACCCCACCCCCAGCTTGGGTGGGATCACCCCTTCTGCCGAGATCCTGTGTGTCTGCAGAGGACACAGTCATGGAAAACCAGGCCTGCCCGAACCCACTGCCCTGGTGGGTCAGGAGGAGAGTGGGATCCAGTGTGCCTCTCCTCTCCTTTCTAACCCCTTTGCTGAGGGCATGTCGGCTGCTGGAGGGCTTTCCTTTTTAGTAAGAAATTTGAAGAATTGGAAGAGGAAAAGGGGGTAAAGGGGGCTGGGTTATGCTCAGTGTGCAGAGAGGGGGTCAGGCGGCTGGCTGGGCACACTGCCCACTGGGCCGTGTTGATGGGCTGTGGTAGAGGAAAGCTGTCAGTAGAGGGTTTCTGAGCTGGCTTCAGGCCAAGGTAGGAGAGGACACCTTCAGGCCATCTCAGACCCTATGCTCTCTCTCTCTTCCCCACCCAACCCTCAACCCAGCTCTTCCCCCTGTGTAGGCCTAGAACCTTCCCCAACTACATAGCTTTGCCCATCTGTAGCTCACCAACACTTCCTTGCTCTGGGAGTGTCAGTACCATGTCATTCCACCCTCCAAGCCCTTGATCACCTGAACATCTTCAGTCAGTAACAGCTTCATCTTTACTCAGCAATAGCACCACAGCCAAATTAGAGACACTTCCTGTTTCCAAAGCAGCCCTCCAACAACTGTTTCCTGCGTTGTAATATTACCCGCTCCGGATCCTGCCTCCTCTTCCCTCCTCTCTCCTGGCAGGACTGCCCTGCACGGCTGAGCTCCGGCTCAGCCCAGTGTGCCTCACAATTCCATTCATTCCAGATTGTTCTGTGTTTAATAAGCAATGTGTTCTTGCTTGAAAACGATGTCAAGACATCGTATGTAGCAGCAAATTCATCATGTGTGTGTCTTGGTTTTAAAAAAAAAGCACATAAGGTGCCAAACTATTTTTGCAACCTGTTTCCTAAGTCTAAAACCATTCTTTTATTCCTTTTTAAGGATTCCTTTCTTGGGGATGGGGGGTGGTTAAAGAGACAGGCCAGTGGATAAAAGAACTGGCTGCTCTTCCAGAGTCCAGAGTTCAATTTCGAGCAACCACATGGCGCTCACAAGCATTCATTATGGGATCTGACTCATATACATAAAATACAAAAATAAATCTTTTTAAAAAGGCAATCTTGGTGGTGCAGGCCTTAAATCTCAGTGTTCTGGATAGAACAAAGATAGGTGGATCCCTAGAGTCTGAGGTCAGCCTGGGCTGTGTCTCAAAAAAACAAACAAAATTATTTATGCTTGGTTCATACACCCATGCGTGTGCGCACGTGTACACACACACACACACACACACACACACACACACACTAGTACTTAATATTTAACTTGTTTGCCTTTGGCTTGTTCCTTTGTGTTGAGTCAGTGACAGCAGCTTGAGCATCATGCGCCCTCTAGTGGACCTCAGTGGCAATGACCAGAGTTGGCCACAGAACTTTTAGTCTCCCCAAACCCCCTGCCTCTCATAATCACCTGTTTTGGGCGCCCTCATGTTCTGCTGAGCCTTCCTTCATCTGACTCAAACAGTCCTGTCTATTTCCTGCAGGTAAGGATAGATACCGGAAGCTGATAGCCCTGGCCAATCCCACAACTAAGAATGTATTCCATCTTAGGGAAGAAGGGCTCAGGCTTCTGCTTCCACTGGGCAAGCTGTAGTTTCTCTGTACTTGGTTCTGTTCTGGGAAGCTTTGCCAGCCTTGGCTCATGAGAGAATCCCAGGAAGATGCAGGTATTTGTCAGCTACCGCCACTGACATGCTTGATTTATTTGTTTTTATTTTACGGGTCTGTTTCACACTAGTGTGTCTGTGTGTCACACACAAGCAATGCCTCTGAGAAGGCCAGAAGAGGGCATTAGGTTCCCAGTTACAGATGCTTGTGATCTGACTCTTGGGTGTGGAGTCTGAACCTAGGTCCTCTGAAAGAGCAGCAAATGCTGTTAATCAATGAGCTATTTCTGCAGCTGACCCCCACCCTCTGCCAAATGGGGTCTGGCACAAAAAATGTTTGTAATCCGAGAGCTCAAAGTAGTAGGGCCACAGCTTCTAGCTAGCCTTGGCCTTCCCTTCCCTAGTATAGTGATAAACACCAGGACCAAGAGCAGTTTGGGAGGAAGGCTATTTACACTTCTATGTCACAGTTCATCATGGAGGGAAGTCCAGGAAGGAACCTGGAGGTAGCAGCTGAAGCAGAGAAGATGGAGGACGCTTACTGGCTTGTTCGGCCACATCAATCAACTGCCCTCAGAGAGTGGCAATAGAAGCCAATCTGATGGGCATATCTTCTGAGTTAAAGTCCCCTCCTCCCAGAAGACCCTAGCATGTGTCAAACTGGCAAAAAAAAAAAAAAAAAAAAAAAAAAAAAAACCCAAAAAACAAAAACGAAAATTTAGTACACTCAGTTATACGAAGAGTGAGCTCTCCCAGCCTCCCCTCTCCCACCAAAACAAACGAATTAACTCCTTCTGCGTCAGGCAGAATGACACCTGCTGCAATCTTGGCTACTCAGGAAGCTGAGGTCCAAGGCTCCCTTGAGCCCAAGAACTTGAGACTAGTCTGAGCAACATATAATACCAAATCTCAAAAACTAAATAGGAAAGGGCTCGGGGGTGGGGGGACTCGATTGATACAGAGCCTGCCTTGTAAGCTCAATAACCTGAGTTACATACGCAGAGACCACACACAGTCTCAATGCTGGGGAAGCAGAGACAGGCAGATCCTCAGAGCTCCTGTGCAGCCCGACCAGTCCAGGCCTGTCTCAGAAAATAAGCTAGCAGGTGTTCCTACATTGGTTGTTCTCTGGCCACACATGCCCGTGCACACTGAGGCCTGGGATGTAGCTCAGTTGGTAGTTGGACTAACATGTATAGTGTTAGACTAACACACATGCGTGAACACACACACTGAGGCCTGGGATGTAGCTCAGTTGGTAGTTGGACTAACATGTATAGTGTTAGACTAACACACATGTGTGAACACACACACACACACACTGAGGCCTGGGATGTAGCTCAGTTGGTAGTGTTAAACTAATGTGCAAAGTTATCTTCAAACCCTGTACAAAGTATGGTGACACAGGCAGGCCCGTAATACCAAGTCTTAGAAAGAGGAAGCGAGAGGATGGAGAGTTTAGGGCAAGCTGGAGCCTTCTCAAAAGTAATAATAATAATAATAATAATAATAATAATAATAATAGTCCACTAGAGAGATGGTTCAGCGGTTAAGAGCACTGACTGCTCTTCCAGAGGTCCTGAGTTCAATTCCCAGCAACCATATGGTGGCTCACAACCATCTGTAATGAGGTTTGATGCCCTCTTCTGGTGTGTCTGAAGATAGCTACAGTGTACTCACATAAAATAAATAAATCTTAAAAATAAAATAAAATAAAAAATAAATTAAAAAAACAATAATAGTCATTCTAAGATGGGAGAGATGGCACAGTGGATAACATGGTCGTGCATGTGTGAAGACCTGAGTTTGGATTCCCACATAAAAGATAATGTGTTAGTCAGGGTTCTCTAAAGGAAAAGAACGTATAGAGTGACTATATATATATCTGAAGAATCCTACAAAACCCTAGAGTGCTGCTGGTCTTTCTCAGTGAATGTCCAGAAGAAGCAGGTTTAATAGCAGTGAAGGAATGCCTCAGCAACAGGCGAGATGAACTTGGCAGCTAGACTCACCAAAATTCTCAAGCGCTGGGTTGGGGAGACAGCTTGCCTCAATAAATAAAGAGAAATGTGATCATGGAATACACCCAGCGTCATTTCTCACACACGTGAACATGTACACCCAAACAAATAAACTCACATGAACATAAAAAGATTTAAAAATAAACTGAGTCTGGAGAGTTATCTCAATGGTTAGAGCATATGCGGAGGAGCTGGATACAATTCCCAGAGCCCACACGTGTCTCCTTTAACTCTCCTTAACTCTTCCCAACTCCACAGGCACTGCCACCTATGTGGTGCATATACATACATGTAAGCAAAACATTAAGAAACATTAAAAGTAATTGTTAAGTATTCTGAAAAGGCAGACAAGACACGCAAACAGGGCACTGGGTGGTTTGCCCCCGTACAGAGAAGACTGGGATCCCGGGCAGGAGGTCAGCACAGGGAAAGGAAATGGGGCATCATAGTAAACAAGTCACATCCAGTTGATGACATAGTAGAGGTGTGAGCTGGGCTTAGTGTGCAAACTCGGGAGGCAGAGACTGGTAGATCTCTAAGTTCGAGGCCACCCTGCTCTCAGGGGAAAAAAAAAAAAAAACAGAAAGGAAGGAAGGAAGGAAGGAAGGAGAGAAAGCAAGCTGTGTGTTTGTGGGGTAGAGAGATACTGTTCTATAGCTTTTATTGGTGTGACAAAATACCATGACCTAAAAACAAGAAAAGGGTTATTTTGCCTTACACTTCCTTAGTGTTTTTCATCCTCAAAGGAAATCAGGAAAGGAACTGAAACTGGCCAGGAACCTAGAGATAGGAGCTGATGTGGAGGCCATGGAGGGACGCTGGAGGGATGCTGCCTACTGGCTTCCTTATTGTTTCCTCAGCCTGTGTTCTCATGGAACCCAGGACCACCAACCCAGAGATGGCACCACCCACAATGGACTGGGTCTGGCCCCATCAATCATTAATTTAAAAAGTACCTTGAGGCTGGAGAGATGGCTCATAAGTTAAGAACACTGGCTGCTCTTCCAGAGGTCCTGAGTTCAATTTGCAGCAACCACATGATGTCTCACAACCATTTATAAAAGGATCTGAAGCCTTCTGGCCTGCAGGTGTAAATTTAGAAAGGAAAGAAGAAAATGCTTTACAGCCAGTTTTTTGTTTTGTTTTGAATTTTATTTTATGTGAGTAATCTATGTGCTGCATGTACACCTGTATGCCAGAAGAGAGCATTGGACCCCTTACAGACCCCTCAGCGCTGGATCTTATGGAGACATCTTCCTGATTCAGGTTCCCTCTTTTCAGATAACTTTAGTTTCTGTGTCAAGTTGATTAGACTAGACAGCACATACACCTCATTTAATAGTTAAATGTATACACTGATAATCCAGAGGACCCAAATTTAGGTCCAGCCATACCAGTTCAGGCTCCAGCTGTAGAGGATCCAGGAAGGAACTCCAGTCCTTCCCTGTCAGGCTCAATCTCCTGAGTCATTCTCAAGACTCTCCATCATAAACCCTGCCTCTTTTGCCCTTCCCTCCCATTTTTTAATATGCATGAGTATTTAGCCTCCATGTATGTACGTGTAGGTCTTAGGAAAATCCGAGAGGATCTCAGAGTCCCTGGAACTGCAGTCACAGGTAGTCAGGAGTTGTGGGCCTTTAGGTGTGCTAGGGACCCAAACCGGGTTCTCTGAAAGAAAGTGCTTTTAACAGTTAAGCCACGGCTCCAGCCTTAATTTTTCTTTTTCTTTCTTTCTTTATTTTTTTTTCTTTTTTTAAGATGTGTTTATTTATGCAGCTGTCTTCAGATGCACCAGAAGAGGACACCAGATCCCATTACAGATGGTTGTGAGCCACCATGTGGTTGTTGGGAATTGAACTCAGGACCTCTGGAAGAGCAGCCAGTGCTCTTAACCGCTGCTGAGTCATCTCTCCAGTCCCAGTTTTGTTTTTTTTGAGACCAGGGTTTCTCTGTGTAGCCCTGGCTATCCTGGACTCAATTTATAGACCAAGCTATCCTGCCTCTGCCTGCCAAGCTGTAAGATTAAGGGTGGGCCCCTCTATGCCCAGCAAAAGGTTTTAATTGTGGAAAATTGACAGTAACAGGTGGATTGATTTAAAATGTATTTATGAAATGGGGGTTGGAGAAATGGCTCAGCAGTTAAGAGCTTTTCCAGAGGACATAACTGATTCCCAGCAGCCACATGACAGGTTACAATCATTTTTAACTCTAGTGCCAGGGGATCTATAACCCTCTCCTAGCTTCCTTTGGAGCCAGGCAGGAATGTGATACAGAAGCACACACCCAGACAAAGCGCTCATACAGAAAGGTAACTTTTAATATATTGAATATTTACTAGAACACTATTTGTCTCTTTTACTGTTCTACTGCTGTGAAGAAACACCATGACCAAGTCAGCTTTTTTTTTTTTTTCTTTTTAAAGCATTTAATTTGGTGTTTGCTTACAGTTTCAAATGGTTAGTCCACGATCATCATGGAAGTGTGGAGGTGGGCAGGCACAGTGCCACAGCAGTAGCTGAGCACTTACATCTGATAAACTGGAGGTAAAGAGAGAGCAAGATGGCCTGGCATGAACTTTTGAAAACTCCAAGTCCACTCCCCATGGCAAACCTCCTCCAACAAGGCTATGCCTTTTAATCTTAGAGCCAAACGTTCAAATATAATAGCCTATGGGATCCATTCTTATTCAAACCACATTACTCAGGAATAAAAATAAATGCGGTAGCTGGGCGCATACACACCTTTAATCCCAGCACTCAGAAGGCAGAAGAAAGCTGATCTCTGTAAGTTCAAGGCAGCCTGGCCCAAATAGTGAGATCCTGTGTTTAAAAAGCAGGAGCTGGCTGGAGAGATGGCTCAGCAGTTAAGAGCACTGGCTGCTCTTCCAGAGGTCCTGAGTTCAAATCCCAGCAACCACATGGTGGCTCACAACCATCTGTAATGATATCTGATGCCCTCTTTGGTGTGTCTGAAGACAGCTATAGTGTACTCATACATAAAATAAATAAATCTTAAAAAAGAAAAAAAGCAGGAGCTGGGGCTGGAAAGATGGCTCAGAGGTCAAGAGCATTGGTTGTTTTTCTAGAGGACCTGGGTTTGGTTCCTAGCACTCAAAGGCAGCTCACAGCTGTCTGTAATTTCAGTCCTAGGGGGTCCTAAATTCTGGGATAAAGGCATATGCTACCACATCCAGCTAAAAATACATTTAAAAAATATCTAGCTGGTTATGGAGGTATAGATTGGCAGGATTTGCCGAAGAGGCAAAAGCAGGAGGACCTCTGTGAGTTCAAGGCCAGCCCCAGTCCACATAGCAAATTTCAGGACAGCCAGGATTACAAAGAGAGAGATCCTACAAAAAAAATTAATGAAACAAAACAAACCATAAACCCAATAAGAACAAAACAGGCATGACAAGGTCAAGTCCAAAGACATTGCTTGCACATTTGTACACTAGACGGCAGCAAAATCCAGTCATTTCCTACTCACCTATCGACCCTGGTCATGGCCAACTAAGCATATTCCCATGTAAAGGGTTGCACTGTAAGCTGGGCAGTTCTCAAGTTTGTCAACTGATCAGAGGCACCAGCCAAGACCTGAGCTTTAAAGTCAACAATCCAGGTTACCACGCTTACTGGGACACCCATGTGTGTGCCATATGAGGACTGTCTGGTGACATGACCCTACCTAAAAAACATGTTCTCAGATTTCTCCCCAAACCCTTCCTCTCCTAATTTCATGTCATAGAAGGATGCTGTGCTGCTGGTTCTGTACCAACCAGCTTTGGGGCCTGTTTGGAAAAAAATGTCTGCGGAAGTATCCTTTGTACTAGAGTAATGTGGGCAGCACACCGACATACCTCTAAAGCCCAGTGGCTCATCACTGGAACTTCCAACGTTGAGGCCCAAGGACCCAAATTCAGAGTCACCCTGGCCTACACAATGAAAGCTGAGACTTCTAGATCTGTATCTTAACACTTCTGAAAATTTCCAGGCCAGCTTTCTGTTCCTTCATTTTGCTCCCAAATCAACCCTAACCTCTGCTCTCACATCTCACCCTCTGCAATGAAGTCTTTGTGTCTCACCTCAGCTCTGGAAACAAGTTTCTCACATGAACTAATTCGGGATGGGCCCTTACTGAGGTGTGTGGCAGGGTCTGGTTCAGCTGGTACCAGACTGTCCCACAAGTTGGATTGGTGTGCGGACCCGTTGGAGGCACTTCAACTGTGGAGCTGTCCTGTACTGCAGGAACACCAAGATGGAGCTCAGAGGCACTGACTAGGGTTGCCTTGGCAGAGACCATTCTGCTCATCTGAGAACTTGGTTTTAGTTCTCAATATGCTGAGGCCCTTTGAACTGGGGTAGATGTCAGCACAGGTTCCCAGCCCTGGGAGCTGAACCTTTACCAATCCAGAATATTTTTGCCCAGAGACTAAGTAAGAGGGGAGAGCAACAGGAAGGGCATACCTGGGACCTAGGGGCCTGTCCTTATATCTATCAAGTTAAAGTCATGCAGCCCTTCAAGCCTGAGAAACCAAAGTGGGTTTGTTGAGATGATGAGGCAGATCAGAAATTCAGCCTAGTAAGACTTAGGAGTAAGCCTGGGTTTCATACACAAAAGAACCACACAGTAAGATGAGATTATTAGTTTTTATTTCATAAAATCAAAGTATTCCAGTAGGAAGTGTCAATTCAATACTAGGTGAATTTGGGCATAACCTGAAAAAGACAATGCAGTTATCAAGTTACTCCAGTTCTACTCTGATGCTGGGCAGTTTTCCAGTGATGTCGCCTCCCATATCCGGAGCCTTTGAGCCCTCCAAGAAAATCGTCAAGGCCTTATGATATTAAGAGTCAAGCAAAGACACCGCAGGGACTTGAACCCTGTCCTGGAGACCAGGAGTGCCAACCACCAGCATCTTTTGCTTTTTTTTTTTTTAAGCTAGGGAAAGGCCAAAAAGCAAAACCTGAGATAACAAACTTTGTTTTCTCAGGAAAAGAAAAACCTTTACAACCCTACTGAAGAATCTGCTTCCTCTAAGATGCTAGCTTGGCCAAGTCTATGTCCACCTGAAAAAGTCTTAGCAGAGAATTTTTGCAATCCCACCCCAACAGCTCCCTATAGAGGCTTGCTGACTTTCTATATTCCCACCCATAATTCATATTAAACATTACTATAATGACTGTTTAGTCTGAATAGGTGCTATGTATAAAACATCTATCTTAGCTACTTAGCTGTGTTTTTAATGTTAAATTAACAGGCAAGGGGAAAAAAATGGCCTTTTCAGGTGCAACCCACAGGACCTTGGCACCATGGTTACCTTGAAACCGATTATGCATCATGACCTCAAGGATCCAGCTACTGGCTGCATCAAGGTGAGGGGTGAAGGGTCTGTGATTAGGCACAGGGTGGCGATGTGGCAGAGAAATCACTTGTGGGGGAGACCTTGTAACAGGATTCTGGAAAAGCTAGGGAAAACTGGTTGCCCGCTTTCCCCCTTTTCCCTCCCCTTCAAGCACAACTTGAGGTTTGGGCTGTTAACAGCTGCTATAAAAACAGCCCTTTTTCAGATGTTAAAACAAGCCCAGGGCCTCTCAAGTATTCTTTGGATGCTTCAACCCAAGTAGGGTATTGCGGTAGGGTAGTCCTCACCGCTAATTAAAACCAACCATGACACCACTTTGGTCTCGATACAACACTGCTCGCTTGACTCTTGCCACAGGAAGGCTCCGCTGTCCTACATTAAGCCTTCAGTGCCTTTAGTGAGGGGTACCTGAAAAATCTTAAAAAAAGGCTTAGCGCCCACCTCACCCCTCCACCCCAAGGCCAACAATGCATCACATGCTAGCTGCTCCAGCATAAAGCTGAAGAGGATTCAACACTAATTTACCAGTAACTAATCTTAAACAAGAAAAGGCTCGTTCACCTGTTGTCCTCATTTGTCCACTGGTGAATTCAATTCAACTGGAAGCTCCTTCTACAGTCTGAAGTACATCTGAAAGAACTAGGGCTTCCCAATCCCCACATTGAAAATGGAATGTCTGCTTCACTTATCGATTTAAAGTAAATGGGCTATTTTTCCTTACTGGGTCTGGTTTCTCTGGCCCCTTGAATAGATGTCTGCTGTTTTCAATGTTCCTGTATGTAAGAATTAAGACCAAGGGAGGGGAGAGAGACACCTACAAAGACAATGCACTAAAGACCATGGAACTATTAGAAACATTTCCACTTGCCAGTTAAAATTTCTTCAAGAATGTTGCTTGTCTGAATTTATTTCTTGTCAGATTTTAGGTTGAATCTGGAAGAGACTAAAGGCTTCAGTGCTCCCACCCCCTCACCAGAAATGAACAAAGACATTTACCTAAAGCAGCACAGCAAAGGGACTTGGCTTCAATCACAAACACTGTTACTTAAAGCTGCAGAGCCATTTCCTCAACACTCAGCCTGTATAACTCATGGGTTCTCCAACAATCACTACTCCAAACATTTGGGGAAAACACAGCTTTAACCATACTCCAGTCGGGTCACAATGCACTCTAATAGCAGCGGATTGGAACAGTACTGCACATATTACTTGCCAAAGAACAGACAAGACCTGAAGTCAAGACACCTGCATTCTGTGTGGTCTGTAAAAAAAAGCTAGAACAAGTAAGCCCCATCCCCCTCCTCCCTTCCCTCCAAATTCCAGGAAAAAACAAACTCACTGCAAGGTCTCACACACTCACTAGCAGAACAGAAGACAGAGGCAAGCGCTTATATGCAATCAAAAGTCCTGAGCAGCTCCATGAAGGATGAAATGAGGCCTCTGCAAAGGAAAACTCTTTAAAAACCCACATGCCCGACCCAACTCGTGGCTCAAGTGAGGTGACAAAAAGGCTACAGTGGATGAGATGGTCGGAAGCATTTAAACTCAACATGCACATTTGGAAATTGGGAAAGTGTCTTACCCTAGATGTTTAGCCATGGTCAAATTAGACCCCTGACTTTCTGGAAACAAAATATGTAGTTACCTTTTACTCTGACCATCCTCTCCCACCTGCCTAAGGTACTTAGTCCTTAGTTAGAGGGCCTATGCCAGGCCTGCAATTATTAAATGCTCATCACTGCATGGAGGATAAAATTTGTCTTTCCTGCCTTAAAGTTAAATTCGGTCTTCTGCTCAAGTCCTGATCTTGTCCATTAATAGTGTTCGTAGACAAAGTTTCTGAAAAGATCAGAGAAGAACATTCCCCCCAAAATTGCCCAACACTAACTACAGACAACAAACAAAACTTTATTTAAATAAGGAGACAGCCTTCTAAATACATACATTCTCTAGTAAAGTGTTTTATTAATTTGTATGATTTAATGATTTTAAGCACAAGTACATTGAGCACATTTAAATTTTAGCAATATAAACATCTGACTTTCAGCACATAATGAATGCTATGTACCTTTCATGGGGTCTTCCGAGAGATTCAAATGATAAAGACTCCTTAATTCTGTAAACAATGTAATTAAAGCAGGCACTAGTGTGTGAGGGAGGCGTTTGCAATGAGATTTAGGATGGAAACGCCGTCATTTATTCACTATCCCATCATGAAAGCCCATTGGCACAAGGTTTAGTTAGACTTTTTAAAAGGCTGGATGGGAAACTGCTCAGTCCTGACTGCTCTAAGGGGACAGGTGAGTAACATTTAATACCTCCACAGCTCTTATTTAAAAGGCACTTACTTATCCCTAACATGCAATACTGCAGATTCAAGTTAAACTTATCTGTTAACAGCAGTCTGCTGTTTCCTGCTCCGAGATGAAATCAAACAACTCTTCTGCTTACGAAGAGAAACCTGTCTGAGGCAAACGAAAGATTGGCACACTGCACCGCCTCAAGCCACTCGATCCCACTCCTCAGTAAGCTTAGCTTCTTTACTCCAGGAGTAACGTAGCATCTTTACTTCATTTTTATTCTGCTTTTGTAAAAGCAGTTGAGATGAACATTTAGTCGTCACTGTTTTCATCAACTCTTTACTTTGTGGATAAAGCTTGGTAAGCCATTAACTTTTAAAGGTAATTTCCAGAACTTTAATACTGGTTGCTTTCACTTGCTTAAATTTTTGCATATGCAGACTTTCCATCAGTAGTAATCTCAGGTTCCTGCTCATTCCCCATGGAGACATGACATTATCTTTTCTGCCTTTACTTATCATTCACCAAGGAGCTGTTCCCTCTGCATCTACGTCATCACACTGCCAGGCTGGTTATGACTCAGTTGGTGTTATCTGAAAAAGGGCTACAGAAAAAAAAAGGTTTCCCCTCCCTCATCAACAAAAGCCCACCCTCTAAAAGACATCAGGCTGACTTTCATAATCTTACATTATAAATTGCAAATAAATACAAAGTATACAATGCACAAAAAAAAATAAGCATACCTTTACATCTTGTTTAGTCAAGGAAAATCATCTCCTACACTAGGGAAAGACTTGCTCATACAGAACTGAGGTGGAATCTTACTTGATAATATAAAAGCTATCACCAGAAGAAATCCCTTCAGGGTCATTAAAGCCACTTCCTCTGCTCTGAAGTTCCTATAGTAGTTATTAAGATACATTAAGTCACCTGAAAAAAATTTCAAAAGAGAACCACACACTACAATCTACATCCAGTAGTTTCAAAAGAATTCCCACTATAGCTTTCACACCATTCCAGTGGCCAGACCAACCCCCAAGCCCTACACACTTTCAAGGTAAGACACAACTGTTGTGATTTACTTTCCTTGCCCACAATATCTGACTGGTGGAAATACCCAGGGCAATCTTCCTCAGCTGCCCAACTCAAAGAAAGAAAAAAAGCAAAAACTGGATTGGGAGTTACTTGCCAACTTGAAAGCTGAGATTTCCTCAGTTTTTCCAAATATTTAAGTTCTCTGGTATGATTATCTGAAATCATAAACTAAACAATTACCTAACCTCCCCCCCACCCAAATACAACAGGCCACAGCCAACTAAGTTTGGCCCCTCCCCTTTTAATGAAATGTTACAAGTCATGATGCTTGAAAACTTAACTTCAACATCTGGCCTAGTCAAGCTCCTGAAGTTCTCCTGAGGTGATTGTGAACCAAAGCTGCACTGTGCAGTACTTCAGTGGCAACTGGGAAAACTCTTCCAAGGACAAAGGGCAGCTCCAGTCCCTGAGGTGTCGTGCCAACAACAGCATAGCAGTACACGCCTTCTCTAACCCAGTGCCAACAGAACTATAGCATCTGTGGAAAATCTTAGAAAAAAAACATTTCCCCCCACCCACTCCTCCCTTCATTCATTCCCAAATAGAAATGTTTAAAAGATTAGGAATTTTACTGTCTCATTAAGGGAGGGGGGCAAGAATGAACTACCAGCCATTTGCCAATTAGCTCCTCCACAATGTGAAAACTACTCATCCTCTATTTCTAATTGTAAACCTGTTGAGTTCTGCTTATCCTGATACTGGATTTTCTTTTTTTCCTGGTTCCCTTGAGTCATCTGGCTTTAGGATTCTAGACAGACCTAAGGGGAAAAGAACTCGAAATATATTTTGTCCCATCCCCCCAAAAGCACTTTGCCCAATTACCTCCCCTACACAGTAGTGAGACTTGCAGAAGACTGCAGTAGATCATCTATTCACAAAACTAAAACTTCTTACAAAACTTGCCAGCTACCATTCTTCTGGGCCTTGGCAGTCTGCCCTCAAAAGCTTCAGACAAGATGCAAGGACATAACCCTGAAAAAGAAAAACCTACAACACCCAGAAAGACCTACAGCCCCAGATACATCTCTTTAAAGACAGAAGTGTACGACTTCCCCATTACTATAAAGGCAAAGTAAACAAGTTACCATCCTCAAGTTACAGAAAACCACCGCGTGGCCGACCTCACCGGCGTTACCGCACCACATGCTCTCCCTGCAGCCTCTCTTGCACACTGGCATGCTGGTTAGGAGCCGCTATCTATGCTCTCCACAATGCCTGCTCGCCTCCTCCGCGCAGTTGACAAGCCAAGACGCCAGCTAGCTTCATCACCACCTCCATCTGGTCCACCTTCCTGGAATCCTTTCCTAGCTTCACCACCTCAGCGTCATGGCTTCTTCCTAGCTTCCTCCACCGAACCGCACTGCTTCCTGGGCTATCTTCACCACGCACTGCTGCTGCTGGCTCCTCAGTCCTTCCTAGCTTCACCAAACTGGCTTCGGGGCTCCTGTCTGCCGCTCCTGTCTTCCTAGGTTCACTGAATCCACTTCTGTGTAGGCCTGGGTCAGCTGCCAACGCTAGTCGTTAAGATTTTTAAAGCACCTCAGCTCAAGTCCAATGCAAAATGCTGACAATCTTGAAACTTATCAAAAGTCCTTTAGTTATCAGAACAAAATTAAGCTACTAGTTAAGGCTTCTAATCTTCTAACTCTTCAAACGCATTCTGCCTTAACTTTTAATTATTTCCATCTTAGTAGCTTTGACTGCTAGTTTCACTCTTGTAAAGTGGCTGTCTACAGACTCAACTGTTGACTCCATCAGAAATTTCAGCTCATGGCTTTAAAAATAATTTCCTTCTGACTTTACTTTTGGTCTCAATCTCATGTTCTTTGCCTATCTTGAATGCTGGCATCCAAAGTTGTCTGAACTTTCGTTTTTCTATCTTCTAGTTTTCTTCCTCCTACCTGTGCGTTTAAATACCTTTGTCTTCTAAAGTCTTCGTCTTCTATTTTCCTATCTTCTCTACAGTTTTTTCTTCACCTTCCTGAACTTGTCTTCATTTTCCACTTCCATTTTCTAATCTTTCTCCAAAATGCTAACCTACCTTCCCCCTTCAAACTCAGGCTTTCAAAAATTCTGGGCCATCAGGCCTTCAACTTGTTTTTCTCAATCTTTTAAACTACGCCTCATTTCTCATTTTCAAAGTATTGTCTACAACCTGACGGTTTTAAACGCCATTTAGATTCTGTTTAGGTAACCTTGGCTTAAATGTAGCTCTTAACAAGGCTGACCTTTAAACTAGAACCTCTAAACAAAAACTCCACAATACCTCCCTTTACAATCTTCTAAACTGCTCTGGATAAAATTCAGGTCAGCCTCCATCATACTATACAAATATTTTTCTTCTCTTTTCCTTTTCCAAACTGTTTAAATAGGCCTTCATATTTTTAAAATCTTCTTAAACTAGTAAAGCTAAGTATTATCTCAACAACCTACTCTATTAGGTTTAAAGTCTTAGTTTCTTTTTATTTCTTAATCTTTTTAAATAAAAACTTATCTGAGAATTCCTTAGGATGAGTCTCCTGCCTCACCAGCTTCTTCTGCTCTCGCTGCCTGAATGCCTGACGAACAGCCCGGAGCTCCCGTATTTATTGGGAAGGATCGCATCACGCCACCGGAACCTAGTAACCCTCCACCATCTCGGTAAAGGAAGAAAAATAGTTCCTCAGCGAGTTAAATGTAGAGCTTGACTTCTAAGTTTCTAGATTTTTCTTGGCACTGTGTGGGCCTCCAGACCTTGCTAATACAGAGGAAATATTTAAGTTATACTAATAAGTACCAATAGGTTTAAGGTTTTTGGTCACAAGATGAAAAACACGAATAGCTACTAAAAACCGGGAGCCCAACGTTTGTCAGATATTTCAACACCTTTTGCGTTTCCCTTGGAGGACAGTGGATACTCTATTGCTCTTTGAAGTGGGTTTCCCGACGGCTTTCGTTTCCATTTTGTAAATCCCAGAGCGGCAGCCATTTCATACAAAACAAAATGGAGGTTTCTCGAGAATGAGCTGGCCCTGCGAGTTGTTTGAGGTGATAGCACTTTGCTTAGTACTGAGTTGTAGTTGGGAGCTGAGAACACCGACCTGCAGGGACGGCTGCCCACGACTTTATCCTGAGCCTGGGTTAACAGCCCTTTGATGCTTGCAAACGTCAGCCATTTAGGCTGCCAGGTCCTCGTTCCAAACTAGCAAAGCCCATCAGCCGGCCCAAGACGCGAGGCTGCGGTCTCCGTCTAGCCAAGCGAGGGTCGCTGCTTCTGAGGACACGGTGACCTTGCTGGCCTCGCCGAGCACAACCCTCACGGCGCCAGGAACCGTCAGAGCCCGGCCCATGGCGGCCGGGTTTCGGGTTGCATTGCTTTAGGTTTCCTGACCTCATTCTTTTCTAAATTTACGACGGAAAGGAACGGGCGTCTCTACAAGCTGATGCTTTTCTCTTTCTCCAGGGGACCATGGCGAAGCGATCGCCAGGCTGGGGGGAGCGGACCGCGCGGGGGGGGGGGGGGGGGGCTGAAAGGACCCCGGAGCGCGCCACAGGGACAAAGGGGGGAGGGGCAGGCGCAAGGATACGCGAGTCGTGAGTCGCCGCCTCCCTTTGTGAAGCGCAGAATCCGGAGCTGGCGGCCAGGCGGGCGCGGCCGGTTCTAACCGGTTCCAGCCGGTCTAGGCAAAGTTTTGCCGCAGAGCTTCGCTGCGCAGGCACGCCCCGCCCCGCCCCCAAGCGCCTGGACCTAGGTGCGGGAATGACTGGTATGGGGGCAGGGCAGCTGCTTGGGGCCTGTGCTGCTGTTTCCAGGTCGCCCCTTACTGCGGGGCCCACTGAGCTGGCTTTTTTTGGTCTCCATGTCATCCATTAAGTGTTATCATACATACATGGAATGCTTGTGCGTTGACTTTATATTCTAGAATTCTCGAAGGGAAGCGAGTCTCGGGTTGATGCAGTAAGCTGGAGGCGACCTCTGTTTTTAGAAAAGCGATGGGAGTTCTGGGAAACAGCACCCCGAGGCACAGAGAGGCAGTCACAGACTGGCTCCCCAGATCTACGTTCTAGAACCTGTAAATAGGGAGGTTTGGACAGAGGCTTTAAGAGGATAGACAGAGAGGGCTTAATAACCGAACAGGCCGAGATGGTCACTGATAACAAAATTCATGAATACTCCTAAAACTAAAGGGGAGGCCCCCTTAGATTAAGGTGGGGCTCTAGCAAAGCTGGGGCTGGTCTACGTTAGACCTCCAGGCCATGCCTCCCATCCCATAGCCACAGCAAATTTGAGCTCACTCGCTTTCTTTCTATTGTTATGTTTATTTTCTGAGACTGTTTATCTGTGTAGCCTTGCCCCACCTGGAACTCACTCTGTAGACCAGGCTGGCCTTGAACCCAAGCACTGGGATTAAAGTGTGTTAGGAAGCCTGGGGCTTGTTTAAGCAGCTTTCTCTGACCCTTGCAAAGCTGCCCTATTTTTCTGTTTCTGTCTGTAAAAAGCCCTAAAGAACGGAATGTTACTGAGTGCCCATGGTTCCCTCTAGATGCACACTTGATGGATGCTTTGGGCCTGGAAATTTTTAGAATTTGAGTTCTGAAAGGACAAAAACTTGAGTCACCTGAATTATAGGCAGTGATTTGAGTCTAGGGAGTTTGTGATTCATCTAAAATTAGGCCAAGTTAATGAACAGAAGGTGTTCATCCTTCATTTTCAATCCACCTCCTTCTCCTCCCCCGACCTTCTGTTTCTAGTTTGCCTCTGCTGGGGGAGGGCCTAAAACATGTTCTAGAGGCCAGAGAAATGCAGCCAGTGTTTAAAAGGATAGTGTGGGGTCTCTGCAAGTTCCAGAGAATAGGAAGTTCGGGGTGAGCCAGGGCATCATGGGAGACCCTAGGTTTAAGGGGGAAAAAGTTAAAATGTATAGCATGGCGTGTTTTGTTGACAGGGTCTCACAGCCAAGTTGTCCTGAAACTCTCTATCCCTGGCTGGCCTGGAAACTCAAAAGAGATCTCAGTAGTCTTTCTTCTGAGTGCTGGGATTAAAGAGGTGACTCACCTGAGGCAAAAACTAGAGATTTGTTTTGTTGTTTTGGAACCGCTGCAGATAGGGTAAACTAGGCAAGCATTCCACTGTCCCCCTCTGTCACCCATCGCTGAGATTCCTTCACACATCAGCCTTTTCCTTGCTGTTGGAATAGTTGTGCCCAGGGTTCAAAGAGAAACAGGCAGCAGGGTCACTCCAGAAACTCATCCAAAAGACATGGTTTGCAAAGAAAGAGGAAGTTCCCAGTGATCATCCCATGAGAAGTAATGTTTCTAGAGAACATTCTGGACTATCTTTTTCTAATTGCTGGGGACCCAAATGCCTGCTGTCTTCCCCCCTTCTTTTTACTTCACAAACAGGCTTTGGTAGTTTCCAAACCACTCTGATTCTTGCCTCTCTTTGTTTAGTGGGGCTTTTCTGGGATTTTCTTTTTCCAATGTTAAGAATTGAACCCAAGACCTCAAGCTTGCTAGGTAGACAACCTATGTCATGCCTAATCCTCTTTTCCTTTTTTTTTTTTTTTTATAGAGGGTCTCACTGTGCAGTCCTGGCTGGCTTACAGGGCACCACCAACACAAAAGGAGAATCTGCCGTTCTCCTCAAAGGAGCCCAGGCCAAAAGCAGAAGCTCTGAGTTCCTGGCAGGCACATCACTAACAAACATCCCTGTGACCTTGGGCCCAACCTCATAACTTCTGAGTGGTAATTTCCAAATGTGCAAGAGAGGAGAGCCGGGACCGGAAGATGCTTATTCTGTAAACAAAGGGGTGGAGCGAGAAGAGGGAGGATTTTAGACTTCCTGCCTGTGACCTGGAAGACTAGTGACCCTGAAAGTGACTGAAGCAGCAATAATTCAGAATTAAGACACTGGGCCAGAAATGCTCAGAGAACACTGGAGTCTACCCGCCCCTTGCAGGTTGCAAAGGCATGTCAGGCCTCAGCAAAGGAATGGCTACTTCTCTCTTTCGGTTTAGTGCTGGGAACCAGAGACCAGACTGGGCAAGTCCACCTGCATTCTTCCCAGACCTGGGAACTGCATCCCATTCTGTGATTTTTATCCATAAGGCCCAACACAGCTGGGGAAGAGGCGGAAGAGCTGAGGGCTTAGCAGGGAGAATATTCAAAGAAAATAGCTTTGCTTTCTAAAGACTGAATTTGCAGTTCCTATCCACCCACCCACCTTCCCAAGCTGATTTTTTTTCCCCAAAAGGGTCTTTGGAACAATGTGAGTCTGCTGCATAAACTTGGGCTACGCCCACTGCAGGAAAAAAACTACAGAGATAATGAAGGAAGCAGAGATCCGTCATATGGGAGAGAGCATTGTTTCCTAGGGGATCAGGGCAGCTAAGGAATGTATCCTAGAGAGAAGTTAAAGTCAGTCACTGAGGCCCACTTCACACTGAGAACCCAGGCCCAGCAAAACAAGATGGGAAATGGCAGTGTCATTGCAGATCCCAAGATGAGGGGGAAGCAGCAGCCTGTCATAGAAGCTGAGGTAACAGGAGAAAAAAAGCAGACACTGCATGCTCTCTGCTCTTGCCTCCTTTAGCATTTTAAGAGGGGCTGACAGGCTCTGGGACAGCTGAGCCAGTTAAAGGCGATCTGACTTTAAGCCTTAGATCCCACAGGGAGAGAGGAGGCTGCCCTCTGACCTCCCAGCACACACAAAATAAATGTTTAAAAGTCAGTTTTTAAAAATTAGGAATGATAGCTGGCTAATGGTAGCAGACGGATCTCTTAAGGACCAGGTCAGCCCCGTCCAGAGCAAGTTCCAGGACAGATGGGGCTATGCAGAGAAACCCTGTCTCTACAAATGAAAAAGAAGAGGAAAGATTCCAAATTAACTAGGAGCTTCCTGGAGGAGGAGAAGGTGTCTGGAGAATACCGACAGTGACCTCACTCTGTGAGTCTCACAGCTTTTAGCTGTTTAGTAACTGTAATTAGCTGTAGGCACTGCAGTCTCTGTAGAGCTTTCTAGAAGGCCGAGAGATAAGGGAAGAGGACTGACAACAAAAAGCAAGTTGGGATGTTCAGGAGCTGTGGCTCTGACCTGCAGGACTCCCACTGTGTCCACACCAGCAGGGCTTGTTTTTAGGGTTTTCCCTCCAGTCTCTTGTGCCATTTAGTACTGGATGGGGAATAACTACCCTTCTCCCTGGCTGATAGCTGCCTGGCTCCCCTTGGTCCCTCTGCCATCCCTGTAACATGACATTTACCCAGTATGCTCCACTTCCCTAACACATGGGAGCCCTCTCTGCAAAGCACTCCCATCCCTCAAACCCTGTGAGGAGGAGGCTGCTGAGACCTCTTCCATTAAGACACTGAGGCCCAATGTTCTGTTTCTTTGTGTCAGAAGTACTTAGCACATAGTAGGAGCTCCTATGTACTGAGGAATGACTATGTGAATGAGCTGTGGGGGGGGGGGTGTAGCAGGAGGTAGTTAGGTGGGGTGTCTATAGCTTAGTTGGTAGAACACTTGCCTAGAATGCAGGAAACCCCAGCAACATATAACCTGGGCAAGATGACCTAGACCTATAATCCCAGCACTTGGAAGATGGAACGGAGAGGATCAGGAGTTATTCAAGGTCATCTCCCCTACTTAGGGGGTTCAAGACCAGCCTGAGTCAGAGATTCTTTCTCAAAACAAACTGGAATGGTAGCTCTTTTGAGATTTATGATACACAGCCAGGGCTTGTTGACACCTGTAGTTTCCAGCCATCCTAGAGCCTGAGGCAAGAGGGTCACATGAGCCCAGGAATTTGAGACCAGTCTGGACAAGATAGTGAGTCTTCATCTCAGCAATAACAACATATAAATAAATACAGATGCATCCAGAACAGTAATTGAAAGAGTGCATGCTTCCGGAAGTATGCTGTGTTTGTAACCCCGTGTGGGAGGTGTCTATGATGGGACAATGGGCTCCCTGCCCAGAAGTGTCCCACAAGAATGGAGACTAAACCCAGTCATAGTATGGAACAATAGAGGGTCTCCAGAGTTCATAGCTGTTGCTGAGTTCAGGGATTGGGAGAGGAGGTGTTGAGAAGAACAACCCACCCCACAGGAAGTAGCAGCATTGAGAATGGATATCTCACCAGAACAGGCTGAAAGTTGCTGAACTGCCCAGTGTCTGAAGCTAACAACTCTCTTTTCTCTGGGTGCTGGAGTGAGTGAAGCGCAGGGTCAGCTTTCACTCCCCTGAGTGGCTCAGCTCTTGCTCTCCTTCCACTGAATGAGGCACCCCAGGAGGGAGGGAGGCACTCACCTATGCTGGGGCCTCTGGGACCTGCTAAATGGACCTTCTAGAACGACCTAAAGCAATACCAAGACTTCTGAAGTGGCTTACTTCCGAATTCTTGTGTCACTGATGTGTTCAGTCACCTGCTTAAGATCTCTGGAGGATATTTATGTTGGCCCAGACTGCCCAGCCCCAGCATGATGCTCATTAAATACTGCACACCTACCTGTCCATGCACACACACATACACACACCTACTTCCTTCATATACCTGCAGCCCTTGCTACAGAAGTCTTCTGGAGGAAGTGTCTGGGATTTGGGCCAGGTGTGTTTAAGAACACTGCCAGGTGAGAACCAGATGCCCCCAGTGTTGGAGCACCTTCCAGGATGGTCCAGGCTTGAGACAAAATGGGCCTGTGAAGCTCACAGCTTACTCCAGCTGAGAAACCAGCAGGAGCCGAGTGACAGCATCACTCCAGCTGAAGATTTCCTGCACCGCAACAGAGTTCCATAGATAATTTGACCGTTTTCCCCCTGTCCTGAAATTCTTTCATTCGAATTCATGTCCCTCATTTACAGTGGATATATCTGCCACCCCAAAAGTCACATTTTCAAGGCCCTCTGGTTGGCTTCAGCAGGTAAGGACATTTCCCATGGAGTCCATTGACCCTAGTTCAGTTCCTCCATGTCTGCACTGTAGAAGGAGAGAACTGATTTCTACAAGTTGTCATCTGACCTCTACATGAGCTGTCTCTCAAATACAAACAAATGAACTAAGCAGGGCTCACGAGAGTCGATGAGAGGCCAGAGTGGGAAGTGTCCTGGGCAGAACAGAGAGGCCCCCATGCCCTCAGTTTACAAGGTTTGGGGATCCAGGTGTTGGGGTGAACAAGGGAAGTGAGAATGTGGCCTGGACTGAGGGCTTGAGGCACCTGCACAGAGAGTAAGGACAGTTACCAGGCAGAAGACCACCTGGGGAGGCCTTGGATTTTACAACACTGGGAGCCAAGGCCAAAAACCATGCAGGCCTGGACTTAGAGCGGTAGGTTATAGGACAGAGAGGGAAGAGGGTATGGAGGACACCTGTGTCCTCTGGCCCGTCCCACCCAGACTCAACAAGACACATCTGCCTGGAATGTTCCCTGCCCTTCCCCCACCCCTGCCCCAGCACCCAACCTCAAATAGCAAAGCCATTCTTGTCACATGCTGAGCATCCCTCTTCCCAAGGACCTTTGACTAACACCTCCAGGCAGCCCTCAGCTCCACCCACGGTGACACAGTCTCTGCATAGCACATACTTCCTGGGATGATTACATGTTTATTAACTTGACTTCTGTGTTCCCCAAAGGGTCAAAAGTAACTTCTTGGCTTGCTTATTTTCTTTGGGGAGGAAGTTGTGCCAGGAAAGCCTCAGATTCCTGTACAGAAATAAAAAGGAAGTCTGTTCCAAGGGAGACCTCAGCTCTCTCCCATGGACAAAGGGTATGGACCCTCCCAACTGCATGCCATTAATTCAGCTTGGAGACTCAGCCTCACTACCCTGAGGCCAGAGCTCATTCCAGGCTAGACTTCTGGCTACTGTGGCCAAGCAACTTCCCCTAGAAGCTTCTACACACACACACACACACACACACTTCTAAGGAGTGAGCACCAGCAGGACTTCCGGGGATGGCTCATTCCAGCCCAACACCTCATGCTCCAGGAAAGCCATGAGCAGCTGCCAGTAGGAGGAAGGGAGAGGGCGGCAGCTGTCCCCATCTACCCCCAATGCCAACTCACTAAGCCCTTTCAGCCTACACTAAGAACTCTAGACCCAGCCGGGCTGAGAACTGAATACTGTGAAAGGAAAGTTGATGAAAACTTCCATGACTGTTCTACTCCAAGCCTTCAGCTGAGGACTAGGTCTCAACAGAGAGCCAGGCTAGAAAGCCCAAGTCACTCGGTCACTCTTCCTCAACCCCTCCTCCTTTCTTACCCCACCTTTCAGATGCCAAACCCTCCCTCAGCTTGTTCCTTCTCAAGGCTTCTCTATCCAGCTCTGATGTCAGAGTGCTGGCAACAGTGGGACCTGCCCGTCCTGCTCGCCCCCACTGTAGACCTCCCCTCCCCCACCGGTGGCGCCAATCCCACCAAGTGCATCTTGAGTTAACCTGTGTTTGTTTTGTTTACATCACTGCTTGTGAGTTAAAAATGCTCCCTGTCTTCTTGGAGTCCAGTCTCAGCTTGATGATGTAATTCTGCACGAGGCTGCTGTGTCATCCACATAATCATTCCTGGTGTGGCCTTGACTTGGTGCTGGGGACTTTTAAAGTTTCCCCTAGGTCCCAGCCAACTCCCACAGATATGTCCAGTGTAAGCCAGCACTGTGGCCTGAAGAAGTCAGATAGAAATATATCAGTATTCCAGTATAACCAGTTCTGTAGGCTGAATGATGGGTACGGAACCCCAGATAGGTCTAGGGACTTAGATGTCCTGGAGACAGTATGAGTGTCAGCTCTTGCTTCTACTCAGCTCGAATGTCCCCGTCTTCCACAGGTGTACTTTGGCATTTGTCCACCCCATCTGGTCACAGAAGGTTCACACACAGAGTCCACCACACATGGTCCCAGGCTGGTTCCTCCACACATATCCTATACTTGGGGAGTTCTGCACACAGAGCTCCACCTCTCTGACTCAGTTTATCGCTCACTGAAATGGGATGGAGCTGTGAGCTAATTAGCACAGACCCTGGCTCAAGGGATATGCTCCTGAAAGTGGTGGCTGTCATTACTGTGTCCTGCCACCTGCCTACCCACCCTCTTCTAGCACTAAGCAGATTAGGGCACACTGCAGATTTCAGCAGTAAGCTATCTACTGAGTTGCATGCAGCAATGGATCACCAATAGATGCCCAATCCTTCCTAGATCCCTAGAGCTGACTGGACCCAGGCACACCTCAAGAAAGGGTTAAACATTTCAAGTTAGTTTCTTTCTGTCTCAGAACAAGAGGGGGTGGAAGAGAGTTGAAAAGAAAATTGAGGCTAGAGGCTGGATGGAATTTTCCTGAGTTCATAGACAGGGTTTCTAAGGGAGGTCGCCATGGCAACAGTCACATGTGCCTGATGTCTGGTTATTTCCAGCTTGGTGCGGGAGCATCACCCAGGCTTATGGCTCTTTCATTGGCTCTCACCACTCTCACCACCCAGAGCTGACACAGAATTGGTCCAGGGCTGGGACGTACTGGAAGCTGTTGTTCTGAGCTGAGGAAGATATAGATTTGCTGCCAAAGTCATTGCAGTAGCAGCTGCTTTCCTTTCTGACCCCCTTGGGAGTTGGGAGTTGTCTTCTTTGTGCTTGTACTTTTCCTAGCCAGAAGATGCTGGCTAGTCAAGGCCTGCCATGATTTTGAAGGCTAACGTTTTTTTTCCTGTCCCACGGTAGTCAAAAAGAGTCCTTGCTTTGATTATCTACCTCAGGAACTTTGCCATCTTGCTGTGCAAAGAGATATTCATTCTAAGACTCTCACCCTTTTACGCCTGAGGGTCTAGCTGAGCCAAGCTTGCAAATCCAAGTTTTTCAGTTTACAGGCTTGCTCTTCAGTGAACAGCACTGGCGTCAGATTAAGGCAGTATGGCCCTATAAGGGGGAGAGGGTATGACTGCTGTTGTCAGAGCCCCAACCCCTTAGGAGTCCCCTGGTGGCTCCACACCAAATGCCCTTGGGACGATCAGCAGTCTCCACACCCAACACAGATTCCTTTTTCTCCTTGGGAAAAACCCATACCTCTGCATATAACTTCTGAGGTCCATTCCTACTCTGACAGTCAATTACCCTGAACTAAGGCTGGGTGTGACAGTATCTGTAGCACTGACTGCCCAGAGAGGGCCAGAGGGTCAGCAAGAGTTGAAACATGGTGCTGCACACTTTCAATCTCAGCGGAGACAGAGGCAGACAGATCTCTGATTTTAACACCAGCCTGAGGGCTGGAGAGATGGCTCAGTGGTTAAGAACACTGACTGCTCTTCCAGAGGTCCTGAGTTCAATTCCCAGCAACCACATGGTGGCTCACAACCATCTGTAATGGGATCTGACACCCTCTTCTGGTGTGTCTGAGGACAGATACAGTGTACTCATATGTGTAAAGTAAATATTAAAAAAAGAAAAACAGTCTGAGACAGAGCAAGTTCCTGGACACAGAGAAACCCTGTCTTAAAGAAAAAACATCATATGCAGACCTTCAGTTAGTAGGTTGGTAGATTAAACAACTAATTTATTTATTTTATTTTATTTTATTTTATTTTATTTTTCAGACAGTGTCTTTCTGTGTAGCCCTGGCTGTTCTGGGACACACTCTGTAGACCAGGGTAACCTGAACTCAGATTCACCTGCCTCTGCCTCCCAAGTGCTGGGAATAAAAGATTAAAGGCCTGGCATGACTGGTTGGTTTTTTTTTTTTTTTTGGCTGGAGAGACAGCCGTGGGTGCTGGGAACCGAACTCTTATATTTTTGGTTGTGAGCCTAGCCTTTAACGGCTGAGCCATCTCTCCAGCCCGACTGGTTGGTTTTTGAGACAAGGTTTCATATAAAAAAACTGGCCTCCTGATTTAAATTTTGATCTTGCTTTCCCCCACCCTTACCCCCAAATGATGTACTGGAAATGTAACCCAGGGTTTCTAAGCAGGGCTCTATTGGTAAGGTACATCTTCAGCCAATGACACTGACTTAAACATCTGATACCCACAGAAAGCTGTACAGAGCACAAATCTACAGTCGTTTGTAGCACACCAAGGGCTTCCTATTGGCAGTCCATACTTACTAACTGTTCACAGCCTCAGAAGTAAAAATGTTTTTCACACCGCAGGTAAGAGAGGCTCAGAGGGGTAGAAAACTTGCTCAAGCTTGTACAGCCAGTAACAAGGTCTAGATTAAATGGACAGGTGTGGTAGCTCACACCTTTAATCTCAACACTCAGGAGACAGGGGCAGGTGGTTCTCTATGAGTTTTAGGTCCTCCTGGTCTACATAGAGAATTTCAGGGTAGCCAAGACTACACAGTAGAGACCCTGTCTCAAAACAAAAAATAAACAAACAAAAAAGCTCAATAAATACATAAATAAAAGCCTGGTGTTCTGGCTTGAGTCTGCCCAGGTATCTTTCTCAGCACAATGGGAATTAAAATGAGAAGCGTCTCAGGGTAGCCCGTGCTGGGGAGGATCTTGAGTGGGGCAGGCCTTGGAGAAAGCTCCTTCATGCAGTACTAACACAGTACCTCAAGAAAACCGCTAGTGCTTTCTTGGCCTCAGTTTCCCCTCAGTAGAAGAGTTAACCCAGATCTCTAAGAGGAGTTATGACACAAGGATTTTTCAAACTTGGGTCTTCCTAGAAAAGCAGAGAAGACTTTATAGGCTCCATATACTGTCTTACCCTAGAAAAAGCCAACCCTGAAGCCAAGGACCAGCCTGCCCAAGGCCTCGGACATGTTCCTGTCACAGCTGGTCACATTCTGACAAACAGCACATGGGAACATGAGAAAAATGAAGAAAAAATGCTGAAAAGAACGGAGCCTCCTGCTTCTCTCCTGTCAGAAACTTAATGTGTGTATGTGTGTGTGTGTCTGTATTTATTTGTATTATTTTTAATAGGGTGGTGGTGGTGATGTGTGTGTGTGTGTGTCTATGTTGTGTGACTCTGTGTGTGTGTGTGTGTAGGTAGGTAGGTGGTGGGTAGGTGCACATGAATGCAGGTGCCCACAGAGATCAAAGCGTTGTTGCCTAGCTCTGGAGCTGGAGTTACTGGTGGCTGAGTTGTCTGGCTGTGCTGGGACTGACCGTGAGTCCCTTGCAAGGCAGCACGAGCTCTTAACCACTGAACCATCTCCCCAGTTCCCAACAACATTTTTTAAAACATGAATCTTCAAATACGTAAGACATTTATAGCTAGGTTGTGTCATCAGAATGTGAACAGCATCCACAGCTCTCTGACTGACTAATGCCTCTGTCTGGGCTCTTGGTGAAGAACTGGCTGGATTGAACTTGGAATTTTCCACATAAAACATTTTGCTGATACATATGCCCTTTCTGTACCTCTTGTAAACAAGCAATTACAGCAGGAACTTGGATCTAATTCAAGCCACCTCCTTGGAAAAATTAATATTTCTAAAGCTAGGCATGGCAGCTCATGCTTGTAGACCCAGCATTCAGGAAACTGAGGCAGAAAGATCAGGAGTTCAAGGTCATCCTCAGCTACATAGCCAGTGCCAGGCCAGCCTAGGCTATAGAAGACCCTTTTTCAAAACCAAATAAGCACACACACAACAACAACCTTACAAATATAAATAATAGGCCTAGGCTGGACATTGAGCACACACCTTTAGTATCAGCACTTGGGAGGCAGATGCAGGTGGATCACAGCGAGTTCCAGGCCAGCTACAAGTCCTGGTCTACATCATAATTCCAGAACAACTAGAGCTGCTATATATAATGAGACCTTGCCTCAAAACTAAATAAATACAAATGATAGTCTGGGGTGTGGCTCAGGGACACAGTTTACTTAGCATGGGTGGAGCTGTGTTCCAGCCCTGTCACTGCAAACACAGTAAGGCAGTCACCAGACCTGCAAACCAAAGCCAGAACCACATCCCCCTCCCCTCAACACACACACACACACACACACACACACACACACACACACACGCGCGCGCGCGCGCGCGCGCGCCCTGTGCAGCCTTCCTCTGGTTCCAGCATCATCACTGGGTGTTACCAGAGCTGAGAAATCGCTTCAGGCAGCAGAGGTGCAGCCTGAGCCATCCCTGCACTGACTCCCCCTGGCTTCCTGCTCAGTGCTGATCTGTTGATGCCAACAAATCCCAGGACAAAGGCTTCCTTAGGAAAGCTGTTGTCAATGATTGACAGTTGTTATTGACAGCCATTATACCCCTACATAAAACCCAGCGTTTCTTACTGAAACTGCCAGAACAAAGCTGACTCCTGTGGCACTGGATAGGGAGAGTCATGCCTCAGGGCCTGCATATATGTATATATATGTGTAAATATGTACCATGTGCATGCAATGACTGAGACAGAATAAGGTGTCTGATCCCCTAGAACTGGAGTTACAGATGTTTGTGAGCCACCATGTGGGTACTGGCTACAAAATCCAGACCCTCTGCAAGAGCAACACTGCCCTTAACTGCTGAGCCAGCTCTCTGATCCTTGCTTCCATTCTCTCTGCTACAGACAAACTGGGACAGAGCTTCATGCGAGGCAGAGTGGCTAACACTAAGGCAGGGGCTGCTAAGGCTGCTGCCTCCCTGAAGCTTAGATTTCCTTGGAGAAGTAAAACAGCAACCCAGGTAGAGACAAACTTTGAAAGTTTCTGAAAAAAGTGTGCTTGCCTCCGCACTTGAGCGTCTGAATTCAGTTCCCAGGACACACAGAGTAGAAAGAGAACAAAGATTTCTCCAAGTTGTCCTGGGATTGACGTTTTCCACACATGCACCAACGCTTGCACGAGTGCAAACAACAGTTGGGAGACTCTAAGGATGGGAAAGGACCAACACTGAGAAGACAGAAAGTTCTGCCAGACTGGAGTGGGCAGTGAATCTGGAACCTGGGTTGCTCCAGGTAGGGTCCCAGAGATGCCCCTGAGTGGATCTCCTCAGGAAGGCAGAGTGTTTCTAGTTTGCCTACATCTGTGTCTCCTAGCAACCAGGCGTTTATTGGGCAATTATGCGTTTGAGAGCCTGTGGGTTGAAGCAAGCATCATGGAGTTGAAAATAATGCCCTCATCTTCCTCATGAGCATCTCTTTCTTCCCCATGTGAGAGACAGTGACCAAGAAACCCAGCGAGGACTCTGGAGACTGAGGAAGCCCAGCCCCCTGCACCATGAGCAGCCCTGCTCCCTAGCTGCACCAGGACCAGGCCAGACCTCAGGAAGACTCAACCTCCATTTGCCTCCAGAGAGCACAGATTAGACCTGGGTGGGAGGGGGTGTCAGAGCTCACAGGCAAGAGGAGACACTACCTTCCACTTTGTTGCTGTGAGGAAGTCCATGGGCTGCACTGACACAGGGGAGTGCTCACACAGCCAGCAGCTGCAGATGTCCCAGCCCTCCGGCTGCTGAGGCTGGATTTCAAGATAGGCCAGCCAGGCCTACATGGCAACTTTGAGATCAACTGAGGAGGGTTGGGACTTACTTGGTTCTGTCAAGAACAAGTCACTATCTAACCAGTTCCCAAGACTCCTGGACACACACAGGTGCTCAGTAAGCATTTGGTGAATGAGTGAGCCAGGAAGAAGTGGGTATTAAGACCTTTCTTAGGGAAAGAGTTCCCCATTGGTAGCAGGAATCAAGGATCTGTTGGGTGTGGATTCACATTCCGTGGAGCAGGAGGGATGAGGGTCTGGAAAAGCATAAATCTTTCCGTCACTGAGAGATGTGAGGATAACCCTAAAATAACCAGGAGTCTGGGTTCAGGCCCAAAGCAATCCAAGTTCACTAATGCTTTGGGTTTGCTGAATCTCAAATTCATCTGCCCCAGCCTTTGTCCACCAAGCTTCACCCAGCTCAGGCCGGCACTGATTGGCTGTCAGCTTCACTGAAGCCACTCAAGCTAGGGTACTGGGGAGGGAGAGAGGACCCGGGTTTTTTGGCAACCCTAACCCAGAAAGGCAGAAGGAGCGAAGCCCTAAACCTTAGTTTCCCAAGACGCCATAGTGATGCATCGGAGAGGAAGCAGGCAAAAAATGGGTGTGCCCTTCATCCACTGCGAATCGCACTGCGAAGGCGGGAACTCGAGCGCCCCTGTCGGGCAGTCTGGGAAGGGTTCGCAAAGGAGGAGCAAGAGGCGTTGACAATGAATCCAAGAAGCTGTAAGCCAGGGAGATCTGCCTGCCTTGAGTGGATAAGAAATAGCTAGGGAAAGCAGGACTTGGTGAGAGAGAGAGAGAGAGAGAGAGAGGAGAGAGAGAGAGAGAGAGAGAGAGAGAGAGAGAGAGAGAGAGAGAGAGAGAGAGAGAGAGAGGGAGGGAGGGAGGGAGGGAGGGAGGGAGGGAGGCAGGGAGGGAGGGAGGGAGAGAGACAGAGACAGAGACAGAGACAGAGACACAGCGCGAGACAGATATCTGAGACATACCATATAAGATGCCACAAAGGTGTGGGGCTGGATGCTGACTGGGTGGCAAAGCAGAAGCTGAGCAGACACATCTAACTTGTAGTTCACAGGGTACCTCGTCCCAGGAGAGCTATGAGTGCAGTGAAACACAGTTGTAGACCCCAGGGTCACTCTTTCTGGAGCCTCTTCTTTTCCAAGGTTTCTCCTTCCCAATCTGGAACCCTGTGTGCTGCAAGGGTAGAAGCCTGCCTGCTGAGGATAGAACCAAATGCCACCTGTCCCATTCCAATGAGTCCTGGAAGACTGGCCTGTCATCTGCTAGATCTCAACAGCTATTCGAATATCCCCCCTCCTAGTGACTGTCCTATAAACACCTGAGGGCCAGAGGTCCACCTGCACAAAGCCAGACACCTCCCCTACTTTCTCAGGTCCAGGAAGAAGGAATCTGCAGCCATGACCTGGATCTGTCAGAGCCAGATTTTCCCAGGCCAGAGACTCATGTAGAGCCTCCCCCACAGGAAACAGGATCTAGGCTGACAGGGTAAAAGAGTAGCACAAAGGATCCTGGGAAGTCCAGGCATGGTGGTGCACACCTGTAATGCCAGCACTTGGGAGGCAGAGGCCGGTGGACCTCTGAGTCTGAGACCAGCCTGGTCTACAGAGTGAGTTCCAGGACAGCCAGAGCTACACAGTGAGATAAGACTGTCTCAAAAACAAGCAAATGAATCCTGTGAAGGTGACACCCCTGAGGGTGGGGGATGAGGGGAAGAGGGGAAGAGGGGTGGGGAGAAGGACAGGATCCCCTTCCCAGCCTCATCCAGTGCCTCAGCTCCTGCTGATTGTGCCTTAGTCCCCTGTTCCTTTTCTGGGAAAACCTTCCTCCCAGGTGACACCCTCCTCCCCAGGTGACATGTTCCTCTCTAGGTGACATGCTCCTCCCAGGTGACGCCCTCCTCTCCAGTCTTGGGCCTCCTACTTCTATACCCACTACTTCCTTCCTTGAGTCCTGTACTGTCTGCCTCCAGGATGCCTCCATAAGCCACCTTTGGTCCATTTCCTTCCATGGCCATGTGTCTTTTGAATAAACTTGGGGTCCCTTGGGGTCCTCAGTTCTCTAAGGACTTGGCCTTTCTCTGAGCTCCACTATGCTGCTCTAGCCTAGAGCTGCCTGAAAAGGCCTTAATGTGTATGTGATTCAGCTTGTCCTAGGAGCAGCCCAGCACTTCCCTCAAGATGTGATGAAGGTGCTGTCACCCACTCCACCTTAGAGAGAGCTGGTTTGTTGTGCTCTCGGATGGGCCTCCTGTTCAGGGTCTGTTCAAGTTCACACTGCTGCCTCCAAGGTGGGGCTAGGCCAGAGTCAGCCCAGCTCTGACAGGGAACTCTCAGAAAGCCCAAGACCTAAAAGGGCAGAAAAGTTTTTGAGATTAAGTACTAAAATATGAAAGTAAGGCACTAGACATAGCGGCTCTATCAATCCCAGCACTAGAAAGGCAGAAGCAGACAGACCTCTGTGAGTTCAAGGTCTACACAGAGAGTTCCAAGACAGCCAGGGCTTTATAGTGAGACCCTGGGGGCAGGGGAGCAATAAGACAAGTGCCAGCCTCATGGTTGATCAAAAGATGATCTTTGGGACTTCAGGGAAGGCATCTCGATGATTCCTTCACCACTGAGGAGTTGGGGTCACCACTAATGGAATGTGAACAGTCCTGTCAATCAGAAAAGGTAGCCCAAGGTTATGGGTTTGTCAGGGCTGACAATAGACATTTTTGTACATAATTTGACTATGTTGTTCTAGCACTTTAACAGAAAGATTTTACTTTTATTTATATGTATGCATTTATGTCTGGGTATGGATTTGTGCAAGTAGATGGTGCACACTCCCAGAGACCAGAAGAGGCCGTTTGATCACACGTGTCTGGAGTTACATGTCCTGACATGAAGACTGTCCTCTGGAAGAGCAGCAAGTTCTCTGATCACTGGACCAGCCTCCAGCGATTTTTTTTTCTTTTTTAAAGATGTATTTATTTATTATATATGAGTACACTGTAGCTGTCTTCAGACACCAGAAGAGGCCATTGGATTCCATTAAAGATCATTGTGAGCCACCATGTGGTTGCTGGGAATTGAACTCAGGACCTCTGGTAGAGCAGTCAGTGCTCTTAACCACTGAGCCATCTCTCCAGGCCTTCTTTCTTTCTTTGTAACTCCAAGTACTTGTTGCTCTAATTCTATTTACGTTAGCATCTTTGCTGTGTAGTCTTTCTGATGAGTGAACTAATCTTCAACATATCTCTGCAGTGAGAGGTGGCAGTGGTTATGGCGTATGTGTAGACAGGATCTTACTATGTAGCCCTGGCTGCCCTGGATTTTACTCTGTAGACCAGGCTAGCCTCAAACTCAGAGAGATCTTCCTGCCTCTGTCTCCCCAAATGCTGGGGTTGAAGGCATGAGCCACCATTTTTTGTTCTGGAACAGGGCCTTGTCGTCCAGGATGGCTGAGAACCGGCTGTGTGAATTCCTGATCTTCAGTTTCAGCCTCCTGCGTGCTGGGAACACAGGGATTCCATACCAACCCTGGCTGAGAGACATGGGTTTAGCTTGAAAATTCTATCAAAACACATTTGGACATCTTCATGCCGGGATCTCAAGTAGGGCTCAGCTTCCTTAGGCTTCTTGCCTGACATGCCTTGTGTGGGCTTCTCAAAAGCTCTCTCTCTCTCGCCAACCTCCAACTTCCTGATTCAGTCCTGTGATTCATCACTGTTTTGTTTACTTAAAATTGGCTGAGGGGGAAGCTAGGGGCAGTGGTGGATGCCTTGTAATCTCTGCACTTGCTTAGGGATGATGGGGGCGGGGAGGTAGGCAGGAGTGTTGCTTTAAATTCTAAGTGAGTTGAGGTTTATAATTTGAGATAAGACCCTGTCTCAAAAGAGAATCCGGGCAGTGGTGACACACACCTTTAATCCCAACACTTGGGAGGCAGAGACCAGCCTTGTTTAACAGAGCAAGTTCCAGGACAGCCAGAATTATATACCAAAAAAGTCTGTCTCCAAAAAGAAAAAAAAAAAAAAAAAAAAAAAAGCCAGGACCAGTAGTACCCGGGAAGTGGAGGCAAGTGGATTTCTGCGAACTGGAGGCTAGTCTGGTCTACAGAATATTTCCAGGGCACTGGCTGCTCTTTAGAGGACTGAGGCTGGAGTCCCAGCACCCACATTCACAATTGTCTAATAACTCTGGTCCAATGCCCTTGTCTGCTCTCCAGGATCTTGCATGCATGTGGAGCACATGAGCTTACATAGTCATATACACATACAAAATAAAAGATACATTTTTTTTTAAGTAAGACTTGCCTAGCAGTGGTAGAGCACATCTTTAATCCCAGCACTTGGGGGGACTATCTGTATGAGTCTGAAGTTAGTCTGGTCTACAGAACAAATTCTAAAACACCCAGGGCTACACAGAGAGACCCTGTCTCAAAAAAACAGACAAACAAATAAATAAAAACAAAAAGTAATTTGAGATTTTAAATATGGTTGTTACGAGGGACTTGATGGTCCCGGCTTCTCATCTCAGCTACACAGGGACAGAGGCAACAAGGGTCTGCCTAAAAGCAGGCAAGCTTGTGACCCCATCTCGAGGCAGTCAAGCTAGCTTGGGAAAATAACATGTACAAAGCCCTGGATTGAATTTCCAATAGAGCAAAAAATAAATAGAAGTAAAAGGTGAGCAAGATAGGCATGTATTTAAAACAGAGTGACAACTGATACATTTTATAGGTAATGAAAATGAGGTAGGGGTGGGGCTCAAAGCACAACCACACTGCCCCAGCAGCTTGTTTCTCCAGGATTTTGTCTTTACCAGTATTGTTCTGGAACATGCTTTTGTGGGGCAGAGGGAAGCACTTCCTTTTTTGGAGTTAAGCTACAACTATAAATATCAGTGACACAGCTAGAGATGACTGTGGCTGAGGCTCCTAAACCTGCGTCAGTGACTGTCACCAGCTGTGGGTGGCTTCCGACAGTGCTGAAGTATGAAAGACTCTAATTAGGTCCGGAAGGATGAGTTTCTAGGTAAACTGGACCGGATACTCCAGGCAGGGGACTCTGGAAGCAGGACAGTTATTTCTAACTGATGGTATCTTGGCCAGGATTAGACTGGGGGCTCACACAGTGGAGAGAGATGCCTAAGGCTAGAAGCCAGGGTCAGAGATTAGCTCTGTGTCAGGAGTTCCAACGGCAGAAAAAAGTCCAGGCTGTGGACCTTTGCATGCCTTCCAGGTGAGATCCACAAAACTGCTGTTTGTTGCAAGAAGAGACACAGAGAGCACCCTGACCGTCTTTCTGGAAGGCTGGAGCTGGGACCCCACAGATACAGGAGGCCAAGGCTGGCACTGAGCCCGCTCTGCCTCAGAGATTCTCACCACTGCTCAGAGTGATGTCCCAGGCTCTTTTCTGCTTTATTAATCTACAACTGGATGTCCAGAACCAAAGTATCCTGAGTGCTACAGGTCTAAGTTGTGACACTAGAATTCCTTTGGAAGGCACACTGCCTCCTAAGGAGTCAGTGGGGAGTTGCAGCTGTTGTGGGGGTACCTACTGGAGAAGACTCTTAGGACATAGGTTCAAGCCTATAGAAAGTCTTTATTAGCTGGCTGGCATCTACACAGGGTGCTTGGGATCCCAGTGTAGCCCTGAGCCTTTCTCAGGTGAGATTTTAAGCACAAAAGCCTGGGTTTCTGGGTTGATATACTTCACTTAACAAGAACAGTTACCCAGGTCTGGAGAGATGACTCAGTGGTTAAGAGCACTGACTGCTCTTCTAAAAGTCCTAAGTTCAAATCCCAGCAACCACATGGTGGCTCACAACCATCTGCAATGGGATCTGGTGCTCTCTTCTGGTGTGTCTGAAGACAGCACAGTATACTTAAATATAATAAATAAATCTTAAAAAACCCCTCCCCCCAAAAAAAGAAACAGCCAGAATCAGAACTACAAAAGCCAAAAACCCAAGGTTAACACATTAAGAGACTTTCCCGGAACTATGGATTTGATGGACTAGGTCTTTGTTTTAGTTTTGGCAGGTGGTGCTGTCTGTGTGCTGAGTTTTGCAGCCCGAATGGTGCTTCCATCATGGAGTCTGCTGTGCCAAGGTCTGGGGGCCTGTTACACAGATCTACCTCTGCAAAGTCAAGCTGGAAGTGGCTGGGGATTTGGGCCTGGCTGAAGCTCCTCAAGAGAAGGAAGAACTGGATGGATTACCATCTTTGCCCCTACTGCTTGATCCAGGTCCTCTGCCTTTGTTTCCTCTCAGAAGACAGATTGGGGTATGGCTCTGCCTGAGACTTGGCCAGCACTACTGAGGGTGGGGAACAGCGGAACAGTGCCTGACCTGAAGAAGCCCTTTGTTCTCTTGCTGTGTCACACAGAGAAATGCCAGCATTGAACAATGTGGCACTGTGTCAAGTTTAGGGTTCATGCAAAAACTATACCCTAAAAGGACCTAGGTCAAAAAAGGAGGGTTCCTTTCAGTTTTTTAATAGAACTGCTGTCTTAGGGTTACTACTGCTGTGATGAAACATCATGACCAAAAGCAACGTGGGGAGCAGAGGGTTACATGTTGTCTTAGTTAGGGTTTTATTGCTGTGAACAGACACCATGACCAATGCAAGTTTTATAAAAGACAACATTTAATTGGGGCTGGTTTACAGGTTCAGAGGTACAGTCCATTATCGTCAAGACAAGAGCATGGGAGCATCCAGGCAGGCATGGTGCAGGAGAAGCTGAGAGTTCTACATCTTCATCCAAAAGAAGCCAGGAACAGACTAAGCATCCTCAGGCAGCTAGGAGTGTCTTCAAGCCCACCCCAGAGTGACACACTTCCTCCAACAAGGCCACACCTTCTAATAGTGCCACTCCCTGGGCCAAGCATATGCAAATCATTATACAGGTCCTGAGTTAGGGCCCATTGGGAAGCCAAAGCTTCAAATAGGTCAGGAACCTGGAGGGAGGAGCTGATGTGGAGGCCACGGAGGGGGCTGCTTACTGCTCATAATGGCTTGCTCATTACAGAACCAAGGACCACCAGTAGAGGGGCAGCACTACCCACAAGAGGCTGTTGGGCCCTCCCACATCAACTGCTAACTGAGAAAATGCCCTGGGCTGAAGAGATGGCTCAGTGGTTAAGAGCACTGACTGCTCTTCCAGAGGTCCTGAGTTCAAATCCCAGCAACCACATGATGGTTCACAACCATCTGTAATGAGATCTGATGCCCTCTTCTGGTGTGTCTGAGGAGAGCTACAGTGGACTTATATAAATACGTACATACATAACATACATACATGTATCTTAAAAAGAAAAGAAAAGAAAAGAAAATATCCTACTGGCAGGCCAATAATCAGATCTTATGAAGGCAATTTTCTCAACTGAGGCTCCTTTCTCTCAGATGACACTAACTTGTGTCAAGTTGACAGACTAGCCTGTCTTTTTTAGTTCAGATCCTCCTGCTTCAGCCTCTAGATGCTGAGATGGCAGGTGTTTCCATAACTCAACTCCAAGGCCTGTGTCATTCCCCTGCACAGCCAGGCCCAGGTGTTCTCTGAGGCTCTGCTACTCTCTCACTTTGTTTCCAAATATAGCAAACAGGAATGTATCCTGCTTGTTGGGATTTTGAAAACCCAACCCCAGTTACCTGGCACTATAAAGGGGGCTGCATGTCCCCTCCTCTCTCTCTTGGTCTCTTGTTCTCCTCCTGTCCTGTCCCAGCTCCTCCTCTCCCCATTCCCTTTCCCCCTCTCCCAGTGCTCATGGCCAGCCTCTGCTTCTCTTCTCTCTTTCTGCCTCTAGTACCCTCTTAACTCCCCCATGAACTGAATAAACTTTATTCTGTACTATATTGTGTGGCTGGTCTCTCAGGGGGAAGGGATTCTCAACATGGGTCCCCCAGAGGCTTCCCCCTTGCTCCCAGGCCTCGTTGCACCTCCATGGACCATATCCCTCCACTCTCTTCATCTTTTTCCTAACATTACTGGCTTCAAGAAGGGTGTTTGTGGGGCCAGAGAGATTGCTCAGTGGTTAGAGCACTGACTACTCTTTCAGAGGTCCTGAGTTCAAATCCAAGCCACCACATGGTAGCTTACCACCATCTTTAATGGGATTTGATGCCCTCTTCTGTTGTATTGGAAGACAGCTTCAGTGTACTTATATATAACAAATAAGTCTTTTTTTTTTTTTTAAAGGGGGTGGTTGGGAGTGAGGGGCCAACTGCACTTGCATGAGACACTGAATTGGGAATCCCTAGAATCTAAGTAGTTGGCATTGGTCCTACATGTCAGTAACCCTAATGATGAGGGTACTGAGGCAAGCAAATCCCATATGTTATTGGCCAGCATCTTAGACAATTAATTGGTGAGCTTCTATTTAGACACAGAGAGCCTGTCTCCAGAGTAACATGGACAATAATAGAAGTGAGCCTCAGGCTCTGGTCTCATGGTGCACATGGTCCCTAAAGGCACCTCAAGGATTCCAAATGCTGTATCCATTAAACATCAGCAGCCTGGAGGGAAGGGCCAGAAAGGCAGCCCAGAACTATGAAGAGAGACCTGACAACCAAGGAGTCAAAGGGCTAGACAGAAACCACAGCTAAGACGACAAGTGCTGAAGGTCACTGTGAACTCAGGAAATTGGTGATCTGCTGGGATGTACTAGGAGAGAGGACAGTGTAGACTTCGGCCGATTCAGCTCTAATGCCACTTTGAGAAAAGCCATGACCTTGGATTGTCTCCATCCTCTGAACTGGAAGAAGTATAAGGCACCACATGGCTCACAGTGCTCTCCTGCTTTTCAGAAGGGACACAGAGGGCCTGGCAGACCTGGGCAACTGCCAGCCTCTCCATGGAACTGCTAAGTCCTTTGGGGGACAGGAAAGAGGGGCCTGAAGCCAGAGCAGGAAGGAAGCAGGGTACTGCGGGGACTCGAACCCCGGCCCCAGAGCAAGGGCGTGCCACCACCAGTGCCTTTTGCTTTTTCCTCTTACATTCTCACAGACAAAGGTGAAAAGCAAAACCTGAGCACGGCCATGAGCCGCGCTCAGGAAAAGAAACACCTGCGGCGGCTCCATTGTCCCTCCCAGGCTCACTCCTGCCTGCCTGACACCCGTCAAAGGCTACAGGGGACTTATGTCCCCCTGCCTCTAAGTGCATGTTCCTCATCCTACATGAAAAGTGCATGAAATTAGACCCAAAAACTGAACCACAAGTCACAGCCTACTTGTACTGAGACAGGGTCAGGTGCAATAAATCTGTATGAGTAGATCCTTCCAGAAAGATCCTAAGCCACCCGAGGGCTGCTTCTTGTATGGTAGGGCCAGGTAGGAGAGGGAAGAGGGATGCTACTCTCATTTTATACGTTTCCCACAGCTTCCAACTTTATGCCAATAAGTCAAAATTAAACAGGTCTCAGAACTGGGCTAACTCAAGTGCAGTGTGTTCTCCAGGTCTGCTGGGTCTCCCCCACTTAAGTCACACAGATGGGCCCACCTGCCTTCCATTCTCTGAGCTGGTGGTCACAGCAGGAGTCCTTCCAGGGCACTGCCTTGGGTTGGAAATGAAGTCTGTCTGGAAGCAGTGTCCCCACCAGTTCTCCTTTTGAGCTCTAGCATGCCGTCCAGGTTCCAGGGAGAAGAGTCACGCAGATCCCAGAGCCGCAAGGTGCACAGGGCACTCTATAAACCCTGCAGTCAGTCCTCTTTGAGTCACGGAGAGACTGTGGATCCCCTTCTGTAAGTCTAAAGAGGCCCAGGAACCCATGTCCTCAAGGTCGAGGCCATGCTGAGAAGAGGGTTCTGTCAACTCATACCCAGAAATCTGAGCAGTCTGCCCTACTTTATACCCACACCCACACCACAGGTCCACACACACATGAAAACACACAGTAACTCATATGAACATAAATACAAACACATTGTAGGCTCACAGACATACATATACACATAGTAGGTTCATACGCACACATTTACATGTGTAGACTCACATGTACACTCACACTAGGCTCACATACACATACTTACACATAGTAGGCTCAAATGCACACATTTACTAACACATAGTAGGCTCATATGCACAAACACATAGATCTCACACACACAGATCACATACACATATACAAACACACAGTGGACACACACAGATCACAAACACAGACAGTAGGCATACATGTATCACATATACACATTTACAAACACACAGTAGACTCATGTACATACAAACTCATATGTACATATATAAACACACAGTAGGTACAGGTGCGCACGCACACATATGCACGCACACAGGTTTGTGGACTGCCAGGTAGGCCGGTCTCTGCAGACCCCATTATCTCCATCCCCCCCATGCCCCAGCCCTCTGACTGGTACCCCCTTTCTTTCCCAGCCCCCCTTCAGCTCCCCACTGGGTGAAGAGCAGACTTACTCACTGCAGCAGCAGAGGAAATAGGTACAGCCATCTAAGTCCCAACCTGAAACGAACTTATAAAGCTTGGGCCTTACAAGCCCTCGGAAATGGAGTCAGAACACTTCCTGTAAGAGCAAAGGATTAATTCAACATGGTGGTGACCAGACCCTCAGGTGTGACTGCAGGAACCCCAAGAATTGAGCCATATGGGGAACAAGATCACTGGCTAAAAGGGCAGCTGTGAAATGGCGTCTAGGAGCGTACTCAACCCGAAGGGCGTCACATCATCTCAGTATAAGTAACTGGGCCCCACGACAACACATGGAAACCCCAGACAACCAACAATCACAACTGGGACAAAGAAACTTCAGCTCACTGCAATCAAAGCTGTGTGTGTGTGGCCTGCATGTAGGCTGTAGTAGACAGGATGGCAACTCAGCCACAGCTGTGGCGGTGACAGAAAAATGCCATTCAAAGCTTTCATTGCTCAAGGATACGAGTGTGGATTTATACCATGAAGCATCGATGACCATTAGTGGCTGTGATTGATGGCACACGCCGATGCTGTGAGCCCAGCACTTCAAGGCCAACACATGAAAATCAGGAGTTCAAAGCTAGCCTGGGTCACAAAACCAAAACCAAAACCAAAACAATCCCCTCCCCCAGAAAAAAAACCTCAAACCAACCCCCCCCCCCCCAAAAAAAACCCACAGCCAACAACTAAAACCAATAGAGAAGCAGGTGCCTGGGAATCAGAGGTAGGCAGACTCTGAGTTCAAGGCCAACCTTGTCTACAGAGTGAGTTCCAAGAGTGTCAGAGCTACATACAGTAAGACCCTGTCCCAAAAACTGAAACAAAGGAGGGGTACATTCTCCATGTTCTGCAGTGCAGACTCCATTCCGACTCCCCCAGATCACCACACATTATAGCACACATGGACTGTGGGAGCGGAGAAATATAAACGGCCAAGCACTTGGAATCTGAGGGCTAAGCTTAAATCACAACAGAACTACAGCAGAGATGGCAAAGCTCTGCTCACCTGCCGCCCTCGCCGCTCTCAACCACAGAGGCTGTGGCGGCCCCAGGCTCCTAGGTCCTGAGCCTTGGGGGTTTCTATTCTCACTCCTGGCTGCACTACACTCTTCTGTCATTACCCCTGGCTTGTGCCATCACCTTCTGAGGCCTGTTCCTGTGAAAATCACGACAGGGCCAGTCAGTCACCTCGTTCAAGCATCTGCTCAGGGCAGGCAGAGGGGTGGTGACCAAGGGACAGATGAAATCTGAAACCATGGCCAACAGCTCAGTTTTCCTTTGCTGGAAACCCCATGTGCTTACAAAACACTTCACTCCTCAGGGGTTTCAAGTGGCTTCCTCATAAGTGCTTCAACATCAGCTACCGAGGGCCTTGCCAAAGGCCAGAGCCAGAACAAGACTCCACCGCCACTTCCTGTTTCTGTGGATGGGACTTTGTGACCTGGACAGGCATAAGTAGGTTGAGTGTAAGAACACAAAATCCAAGGAGACCAGGGAGAAGAACGAATGAAACCCAGGCGGAACGAACTCTTCACATTAGCAGAGGTCTGGGAGGGAACTGAGCAGTACAGTCTTATGTGTACAAGATTTCATCCTCAGCACCAAGACAAAACAGAACCCAGAGAGAGGTGCTTTCTTCATCTAAAGCTTCTTGTTAAAGGTCAAACTGGATGTCTTCAAAGTCTACTCAAGAGAAAGAAAAACCAGGAATTAAACCAGGGGAAAGGTCATTTTTAATGAGGATGTCAAATTATCTGTTTATTAAAAAACAACAACAAAACCTCTACACTAGCAATTTTCTTGGAAAACAAACTTTATAAATATGACTTACAATGAGATAGAAATATTGAAAAGTCCAGTAACTCTAGAACAACGACTTCCAGAGAGTAACCGAGCCTCCAGTGAGGAGTGCCAAGCACCCAGGTGTCATGGGACACCAGATGCTGTGCATTCTGCAGGATGAAGAGAAGAGTTACAAAGTGGTGGGCAGCCCTCCCCTGTCCCCCACTGTGCCCCCTCAACCTCACTGTATTTATCCTTACTTCATCGTTGAGATGTCTTAGACAATTAAAGGAATGTAGACTGGGAGGTGGGGATGATGGTGGTGGTAGTGGAGGAGGAGGAAGAAGTAGCTGAGCTGTTAGGAGCACTAACCACTCATCCAGAGAACCCAGGTTCAATTCCCAGCACCTAGATGACAGCTCACAACCATTTAACTCCAGCTCAGGGGATCTGATGCCCTCTTCTGGCCTCCATGGCTACTGTATGCATGTGGTGCAGTCTTACATACCAAAAATAAACACAAAGAAATATAGATCGGCCAATGGCACCCTGTAGTCCCAGCTACTTGGAGATTAAAGTAGGAAGATTACTTGAGACCAATTGGGTAACACAGTGAAACTTCTGTCCCTTAAAAAAAACAAAACAAACAAACAAAAAAAAAAAAAAAAACCCATAAAATTAAAACACCAAAATACTTAAGAAACATCTAGAAAGCTGCACTCAGACCTCCCAATTGGCTCTAATAATATCCTAATTTTAACCTTGCCTAGCAATATCCTGAAGTCCATGTAGGTCTTCAAAGTCTATGTCAGCAAACTAAAACTCAGGGTTTGATGGGGGGATTCTGGTACACACCTTTAACTCCAGCACTGAGAGGCAGAGGAAGGTCAATTTCTTAGTCTCAGACCAGCCTGGTCTACAAGTTCCATCCAGGACAGTCAGAGCTGAATATAAGAGCCTGTCTCAAACAAACAAAACTCTAGGCCTGGGAATGGCTTAGGTTTAGCAATTATAGATGAACTATTGATAATAATTAAATCATTAGTGTCATGCTGAGATTGGCCTGGACACACAGCCCATGTCCCCATGCAGCTGTCCCTCTAAGCAGTCAGCCCCGTACTTACAGCCTATGCCCCAGCTCAGCTGCTGCTCTAAGAGACAACGCATATTCGAAGTACTGAATGTTAACTCGGCATCATCTGCAGGGTCAAGGCCCATGTCTCCATGTGGAAGGATGGAAAGTTGCTCTTTGGAGCATTGGTTAAGCTCAGGGGTCTGACATTTGCAGAAAGACAGACCCATCCTATAGACACTCCTGAGTCTCATAATCACCTCCCAGAGTGAGCACAGGGTGCCTGGTGATTGTACAGCTCAGTGTGAAGGCCCCTAAAAGCCACAGAAACTTTACAGCATTCTGAGAATTAGCAGTGACAGGCTCCCTTCAGGGATCAAGGGTTTTACATGGAGCCCAGATGACTGACAGGAAATTGAGTGTCTCCGTTCAACTCCAGAAGTGAGGTATGAAGAAGGGATGAAGGGCATAGAGAAGAGCCCAAGTCTTCCAGGACATCAAGACAGTGTGTGATCCTTCCACAATCTAGCTGCTCATGACAGCAGACACAGCAACACTGCAGACAGTTACCGCCATTTTCCTAATAATATTGTTCTTTTAAATAGGGGGGGAAAGCACAAGAAAGGCTGAATAAATCTAACATCATGGCTTTTAAAAATTAAACTCCTCTAACTAATCAAGTAAACAAGTGGATACCTTCACAGAACCATCATGCCAAGCTCACAGGAGGCAACAGTGGGACCTGTCACACAGGCGCTGCCTTTCCTCTGCCTAAGGCCTGTGGTGACTGTGGACATCTAGGCATGGAACCTGAAGAAGCCAGTTGTTGGCTTCCTCTATAGTCAGGTGGCTTTTTAATTCTTGCAGCAGTGGAGACAAAGCTGTGGCCTTCAAATTACTTGTAAAACATAGATGTGGCCAGGGACAGGGCTCAGAAGGTAGACACACCTGCACCAAAGCCTGTACCTGAGTTTCATCCCTGGACCATGTGGTGGAGGAGGAAAATTGTTTCCCACAAGTTTTCCTCCGCTCCACACATGTATAACACAATATATACATTAATTATGCTAAAAGACACCATCTGGGGATGTGACTCACTGGAGAATGCTTGCCTGGCATTCAAGAGGTCCTGGGTCAGCTGGGTGGTGGCACACAAATGCCTTTAATCCCAGCATTTAGGAGGGAAGGCAGGCTGATTTCCGAGTTCTTGTTTACAAAACAAGTTTTTTTTTTTCCTTTTTTAAAGATTTAATTAATGTATGTGTATGAGTATACAGTCACTGTCTTCAGACACACCAGAAGAGGGCATCAGATCCCATTACAGATGGTTGTGAGCCACCATGTGGTTTCTGGGAATTGAACTCAGGTCCTCTGGAAGAGCAGTCAGTGCTCTTAACTGCTGAGCCATCTCTCCAGCCCACAAAGCAAGTTCTAGAACAGCCAGGGCTGTTGTTGCACAGAGAAACCCTGTCTTGAATAAAAAAGGGGGAGGGGCAGGAAAACACCCCTAACACACACACACACACACACTCTCACACAGGCATATGCCAGTAAGAACCTACTTGAAGTATAAAGGACCAGCAGAGGCAGGGCCTCGAGGTGAACATGCTCCTGGCTGACAAAGGTGCTTGCTGTCCTCAGTCCAAACCACTGTGTTGCCTCTTCACATCCACTACAAAGGTCAGAGAGTCAGACACTAACCAGGGCTGGTGAAGAGTGCAGAGAGCTGGGACCTTGGAAACTAGTCATGAGAGGTAGTCAGCGGGGGCAGCACAGGACACAATGGCAGCTCCTCGGATCCATCAGGAAGTAGCTCTTCTCTATGTACATAAACTATGGAAAATGTGTTCACATAAACACATTGTTTACATCAGGCAATAAGCAGAAAGACTTCAAACCTCTAAGGGAATGGAGAAGAAATGTGTTAAAGCAATGCAATGGGACACTATTCAGCCACAGTGAGGGATAAAAGTCGTATCACGCACCGCAGTAAGAAGAACCTTGAACATACAGTGCCGCATGAAACAGGAAGACAGATGTATTACACTCATGAGTACCAAGTACCCACAGGGTGGCAAGCACAAAGGCCATGGGAATGGGAAGGACAAACAGAAGGCTGTGAGGACAGAGCCACCACTGCAGTAATGAACAAGTCAACAGCTCACATCACATATACAACCGTAGAACTGCTACCTCAAAGTCACAGATTGTGAGATATGTTATAAGTCAATTTCCCCCAAAATTAACATTTATAAAGAAAACTTCATAGTTTTACCAAAAATAAAAAAGGAACATTGAAATACATAACTATTTAAACTTCAAAACCCCATAAGCAAAACAAAAGAAAACAAACAAACCTTTAAGCAAATCACTCCACTCATCCTGTGGACCAAACAGAACAAGGGCCTCTTAAAGCACCATGAAGTCAGGTTGTCACACAGCTCCAGGGCCAGTGCAATCGGGCTTCATCTGCTGATGGATCCCACTGGTGAGCTGTGTGGAACATGGCTATGATGTTCATGGTTTCTTGGTGAAGTAGGAGAGATGCATGGGAGATGGATGGGTCCCGTGGGGACCCAACCACCAAAGACAACTGTTCCTGTCTGGAAAACCCACGAGGACAGGCCTACCCCATGTCAAGAGTGTCACACTGTTGTCATTTCTCCAGCCCTAACTCTAGTCCAAGGTAGAAAATGACTAACCCTTCTTTTACACAGGAAAGCCAAGGAAGCAAGAGGCCATGAAGTAAACCAGAGACGGTCAGAGAGAGCTGGCTGGTGTCCTGACACAGTGGATTTTAGCCAGTATGTTGTTTGCCTTCCCGATGGCCCTCGTAGTGAAGCCAGTGTTTGCATTTAGGAAGGAGTACGGTGGGTATGTCTTTTCATGAGTTACCGTTTATCAGACACTTTGACAGAAAACCACAACCAAATACAAGCCAAAACTTGTCGTTTCAAAAAAAAATTTTCATTAACATACAAAGCCTACAAGAAGAGGCCTTTGTTCTGTCCTACTAAAAATGTCTGGGTGGCAATGGGGAGTCGGCTGACCTTCATTTGCAGAAGCAGGAGAGCTGGCCCTGCTCACTGGCACCAGGACCCAGGAGCCCTGAACATGGGCGAACTGAGTGTCAGCTGCCTGTGATCCGAACAAGCTGTGTGACCACAGGTCACTGAACCCTTCAGCAGTCACACCACGGTCTGTGTAGCAGAAATTATCTGTGAGAAGTGAGACAGGTATCTGTATCATGATATATGGGTAGCCTCGGGGAAGGCAGCTCCAGCCAACTAGGCCAAAGAAATTATTTAGCTAATAATTCATGGTGCTAAGGAAAACAGCCATTTTGAAATAACCAAGTTAAGATTCTTACCTCACGGCATACACCAAAGCAACTTCTGGAAGCTGAAAGGGTTAGACGTCAAAATGGATCCAAAAGAACAAGTGATGTACACGTCAAGCTGACAGTAAAGCCTGCCAGGACTGTTTCAGACTTGCTGAGGTCTTAGGAGACAAACTGCGAACCTAAAAAACCATCTGTAGAACAGATGGACGGGACCTTCCACAGAGCAGCAGGAGAAAGGTAAGCAGAAAGCTGACACGGAGCAGACAGAACGAGACTGTTCCAGATGTCACAGCTGGTGAGTCCTGGCCCAGCACCAAACTTTCCTTTCCTTCCTTCTTTCCTTCCTTCCTTCTCAAAGGAAGCTGAGGGAGCTATTTACCGTCATTTGCTGGGTGGGAATGGCTGAACCTCATACAGGGGAACACACTTGAGAACTGTAAGTTTTTCCCTAATGGTTCCTAAACTCTGGGCCAGGAGTTTCTCTTTTCTGACAAAGAACTTCTCCCTGTCTTTCCCAGCAGTAAGTTGGACCATATCCTGAGTAGGAACAGAACCAGCAAAAGGCCCAGAGTGTCTCTGAGGTGGTCACTTTGACCTCTGGGAACTGAAGAAAACTCTTGGCTCAGCCCTCTTACTTCCAGGCACTAAATAGGCTTGGGGAGAAAGGAAGGGTTACCCTAAGGAACTGACAGGTTATCCTTACCAGGATAGGCAAATAGGAAGGAGACCAACAGTCCCTCCTCAATCAACCCCAGCAGCTCAGGAATAAACCTCCATGTCCCCAGTGAACAAGAAATTCCCAGCATCAGGCTCAGAACACCTAACATCTGGCACTTTGTGCCCTGAGAAGCTTGGCCAGCATGCAGCCCATTTTGTCCTGTGTCACTCAATACATGTGTAGCCACATCAGGCTTTCTGACCCCACCTCATACCAACTCAAGTCTAGATAGAGCCAAAGGTGTGGGGCAAAGCATGGGGTTCACCAAATAGTCTTAAATTAAACCAAGTTTTATAAACTCATTATAAAATGCAGAAAGCAATAAAAATTAACAATAAACAAGTACATTTGTATGTTTAAAAGACTCAACAGCAAAGTATCATAAACTATAAAAGTCAGAGAGGCCCAGAAGTGCTGGCAATACAAATGGTTACTTTCCTTAATTGTAAAGAGCTTACTGTATAAGTCAGTAACCATACCAACCAAAACTACAATTAAGTACCATTTTGTTTAAAGTTCTAGCAAGCTGGATCAGGAAAAGGCGGTAGAACAGAGCAGCCATGTTCTGGTACTAAAAGCAGACTCCATGACTAGGTCTCCAGAACTCTCCAGGAGGGAATCACCCTTCTGGGGCAGGGGCTCAGAGAGCAGCCCCTCCTCACCGTACTTTCCCTGACTGTGACCTTGAGTACAATTCTATTGGGGGGAGGGGTGTTGGTATTTTTTGAGACTATGTAGCCATGGAACTCACTATGCTGACCAGGCTGCCTCCAATTCCAAGAGATCTACCTGAGTTTGCCCCTCAAGCACTGGAATTAAGAGTACACCACCACACCTGGCTCTTAGGCGCAATTTACTAGATTTGCATAAACTCATCATTATTTTTATCAGAACAGAACTTGTCAATGACAAAGGCCACCAAATGAACACTGACAGTGTGACAGCAACAAGTAACCACCAAGTAACATCCAAGTGCTCTGTGGGACACTGAGAGGGCTCAGCAACTACAGGGGCCTGCTACCAAGTTTAATAACCTGATTCAGTTCCTACCACCCACACAATGGAAGGCGAGAACAGACATCTGCAAGTTGTTTTTTGACCTCCCCCAAGCAAATGTAACTTTAAAAAAGTATTTCATGACAGAAGTAACTGTTTCAGAAGGGACAGAGCCAGCAGGGGCAGGTTAAGACATCCAGACAAGGGGGTGAAGTTGGGGGTGGGAGGTGGATTCTGGTCTAGATGTTGGTCAAGGTCCTCTAACTGTACAGGTTAATACTAATGATCACACACTTGTTTGTTTGAGACAGGGTTCCTCTACATAGCCCTGGTTGTCCTGGAACTCACTCTGTAGACCAGGCTGGCTATGAACTCAAAGATCTGCCTGCCTCTGCCTCCCAAGTACTAGGATTAAAGGCTACACCACCATACCTGATCCAGTCACACACCTTCTGATGTTACACCAAGTCAGGGCACTGAGATGGCTCAGCAGGTAAAGGTGGTGGCTGCCAAGCCTGCCAACCTCGGCTCAATCCCCAAAGCCATGTGGTGGAAGGAGAGAACCAATCCAAAAGCACTGCCTCTCTCACTTTTACCCTGCGCCAGCATACACGCACAAGTGTAAGAAATATTTCAGTCAAGTTAGGTTAACCCACTGGTGAAAAATGGAATAACATAGTTTATTCTTGTACAGGGAGAATAATCAAGACGCCGTAAGAGAAATTAAATACTCACACATGAATAACCAGGAAAGCTCTAGAAGAGTTGTTAGGAGGTAGGGAGGTAGGGCTACCCTCACCATATAGCGAAGCATGAACTGCAGTGCTTAGACTTGGGACTGATACAGGAACACACAAGCCAGTGCTTGTTGGCTGTGACTTCAGTTATACGTAGCAGCAAGAAGCTTCCTACCCACATCACTTGTTTCAAAGTCCAGACGGAACCTACAGAAATAAAAGCAAAACTGCAAAAGGAGCAGGACAAAGCATGGGCTCAAAGAGTAGTGTTGAATTAGACGGAGCTTTCTGAGTTCGTCATAAAATGCAGAAAAAAGAAAAAAATACCAATAAACAGGCACATTTGTGTATTTAAAGTCTCAATTGTAAAGTGTCATAAATTACAAATAAAGTCAGAGAGGAACATAAGTTTGCAACACAAATGGTTTCCTTAAAATGTAAAGAGCACTTTAAATCCATAAACATACCAATCAAAGCTACAATTAATAATTACCCTTCCCTTCTCACATTGACAAATACCAAGTTTAGGACGAGTACAGGTGTGGGAAAAGCTGACTGAAGGCTCTTACAGAAGCCTAGCGGGTGTACCCTTGTGTCCCCATGTTCCCTGTGGGCATACTGGCCTACACAGGTGAAGACACAGTTGCTACAAACAGAGCAGGAGTGGGCAGTTCAAATGTGGCTACAGCTCTGTTAGCCCAACAGCCCTGAATACAAGCCAAGGTGTGGTGAGCCTGCACACTAGTGCACTGTGCACTCTCAGGAAAGCAAGAGGTCACCTACACATTTGCAGTTAACATGAGCAAGTATCACTTAAACATTTTCTGTGTGTATAAGGGGCAAAAGCTGGAGGGAACTCGCTGTGGGGGTCACAGTCAGGAAAGGGGACGGTGCACTGGTCACTAGAATTAAGGGAGGAGCCCAGCATAACCTGCTGGTGAGGAAGAGGCTGCCAGGCAGAAGCTGGCCCCACCATCCAGAGTCCAACTCTCTGGGGCCCTGGGAGGCAAGGACGAGACAGAGGGAGCTCACATCTGTTCTCTGGGCACCTGGTGGCCTTAGAGGCCAGAGTACCATTAATCTAGAAAGCCATGTGTGTGTATTAAAGGCAACAAGTAAGACTGAATGAACCTTCACAAGTGTCACAGCTGCCCTCATTAAGGTTTTTCTATAGCCCAGGCTGGCCTCAAACACCTGATTCTCCTGCTTCCACTGTCCTAGTGTGGCAGGAAAGGTAACCACGCCTGGTTTGACTTCTGTTTTTAACCCTCTTGAGATAAGAACCAGAAAGCTACCTGAGACTCAAAATTCATTATCATTCTAACACCACCAGGTAAATTCTGGACATGCAGAAAGCGCTTGCCAGCCCTAACAACCTCATGGCTGGTGGGAGACCAAGAGTTGGTTTTAGCTGTAGAAATGCTAACCACTGAACAAAACAGAGTGAAACTCAAGAGTAGAGAGTCACAGAGTCGTGAAAGCCTGGAGCTACAGCTGGAAGGCTTTGGCCTACTTCAGGCCTGGCTTCATTAAGTGTCCCAAGGAGTAAAAACTCAGTGACCACCGCTTGCAGTGACCAGAGAACCCTGGAGTAGCCTGAAGGCATTAGTAGGAAAAGGGTCAAAACTACTGGGTCTACACGACAAGATGAAACATTATGGAGTTATAAACAGATTAGTAACATTAGGTAACTTCATAAAGGGGAGATATCCTAGAAATATAAATACTGGCAGCAGGCACGGGAGAGGGATATCTAGATCTCATGTTGGGGTGTTTAAGTATTTTACTCCCAAGTTCGTGACTTATAAAAGTTACAATTATACTATACAGCCCTACCCACTATAACAGTCCCTACAGAAATATCTGCCCAGGCTGACCAAGTCTGCAAAATTGTGGACTCCTTAGAAGAGCTACTCTAATGCAAGAATAAGCAAAGGATAAACTCGACAGTCTCAGGACACAATAACTTTGCAAAAAGCACATTCTTGTGAATCTTAGACCTCGGGTTTTCTACTGTAAGTAAGCCATGGCTGTCAAATTTATACTCACAGATGACAAGAATCTAACATACCAGGTAGTCTCCATGGGTCACTGTAGACGTGTGACAGAGCCAAGAAAGCAACTGGCAGAAACTCGAAGTTCCATATGCAAAGTGCCTAAGACGTAAGACATGGACTCAGTCAGGCCTGCCTATCATGGTAGAGGGCAACAGATTACTGCAGCTGTCTGACCCACAAGTGCTATCCACTCAGACACTGGGCTCAAGGGATTGCCCGAGAACATGACCTCATGATACAGCTGTCAATCCCTGACATCAGACATTAGAGGGGAACATACCTTTCCTCACTGGCAGGAAAGCTGAAATTTAACTTGCAGCACAACCAGGGTAAGAAAGCAGCAGCTGTGTGCTCACGGAGCCCCCACTAAGAGAACCACATCATCCTGAGATGTTCTACAGAAGAAAGGGACGCAACCTCTCCCCCATAAAGAAGTAAGAACAGGAGGTCAGCAGGGTTCGGTTTATCGATAATGGTTACCTCAGTCTAGGTTCCGTCTGAGTTACTTCTCTAATGGTGCTATAGAAGAGGCGACCTTGTACCAGCATGGGGTATCAAAGAGTTCTGTGCACAGCAGCAGATAAATCCCATTCATTTACAACAAAAGTTCCAGAAGATCACAAGCAATTTAATTCCTCTACAAAGTTACAAAGTATCTGCTTTGAAGAAGTCACTGGGGTAAGGATTTTTTTAGCTTGACATTGGCCTGACACGCACAGGAAGGAGCAAGCTACTTTTGCTACTGCCCTGGTTTTCATATCGATAGAAAAGACAAACATGTTGACAAATTATTAAAAATAAGGACGCAACGGAAGAGCCACATTATGAACCAGAGACTAAGGTTAGTCCTGTCTGTGCATTCAAGACCCAACAAGGACAGGATACTGAATGATTTACAGGACCTTCCTACTAGATGCTAAACATGACAGTTCTTAAGATTGTTATTTTTTATGTGTAAAAACAAAAAAAAAGAGCCTGAAATGTACAATGCTTTAGACACATAATTATGAAAGACTGGTGTTCAGGGAAGGGGCTGGATAGGTCACCATCATTCCTGGTGGCAGGAGAAATTCGACTGCAGGAGAAGAGTATCTATGTCAGCAGAGCGAGCCCAGGCAGCGACAGCTGAGGAAAAATGAGAAGCAACTCCAAGAAACTTATCAGCTATGGTCATATTTAGATGGTCTAAATCCTTGTACATTGTAACAATTAAGAATATGAGGAGATATGTTAGCTAGAACCCTCCCAAATACAAACATTTCAGGGTCCCTGTGGCCAAAGATGGAAAGTTCAGACAGTGAGTTAAGCTGTAAAACTCATGACTAACAAATAGTTACAGAAATGTAGACTAAGACATGGCATTTTTAAGGTCTGAGGATCTAACTCAGTGGTGGAGTACTTGCCTACTGTTTTTAAAACAAAACAACAACAACAAAACCAAAAGAACAATACAGATTTTATGTTGGCGGCTCTGGCAATGATTTCTTAGAGAAGACACAGAATCAGTGCAGGCAACAAAAGCAAACACACATTAACAATGCCACAGCTTAAATTTTGAGATGAGAAGATGGCTTAGTGGGTAAAGCGCTTGCTCCCAAACCTGATGGACAACTGGATTCAATCCCACAGGTCCACAGGGTGGAAAGAAAAACTGATTCCCACAAGCTGTCCTCTGGCCTTCAGGAGTGCTGTGGCTCAGACATTCTGAGTGGAAACATGCACAAACATATACAAAAAATAATACATGTAACTAGAAAAACCCCAGTTCAGCAGGCACCGCTACAGAGTGGGAGAAAATATCAACCAAATAATATCTGATTAGAGTTAGTACCCAGAGTACAGCCAAATCTTGCAGGTCAACAACGGTTAACAATCCCATAATCTTTTAAAACATGAGAAGGACTCACACGGACATTCCCCAAGAAGTCTACATAGTCAATAAGCCTATGAATGTCACCCTACATCAGGATGTCTGTGCTGGATCCCAAGTAACTGAAGACTCGCTCGGTCTCAGAAAGATATATCTGCATCTATCCATCCCACAGCACAGATTCTATAAACAAGTAGTCTCCTCTCACAGAAACATAAAGCAGGAAGGGACTGGGCAGAGAACCCACATTTTTAAGTTGCCTATTGGGTAGTTTCAGGTTTTGAAAAGTCTGGAGGCCAGTTGTCCAACTCAAATCTGCTAAACACCACTAACCTGTACTTAGAAATGTCTTAACAATCAGTTGAAATAACCTGTCAAGGACACTATGTGAGCAAATGGTACACACAGAGAGAAGTCTGAATCATATAACTGCCCGTGTGCACTGGCCAGCCACAGCTATTCTGAGTTATGCACACACTAGCTTCACAGAGATGTGTACAGACTTCTGAACTCAGAAAAGTCCCTCTGGACAGCACTGAGCAATATGAACCTGAAGTTAAGAAGATTTGACAGTCATTTCCGAGGAGTAACAGGTGATAAAGGTTGAGCTTCAATCACTAACCCATCATTTCCCCAAAGGAAACCAACAGCCAAAGGCCGGCTGGTGCGTCTGTCCAGCAGTGGACGCCTGCTTCATGGGCTGTGGCCAGTTTCATCCCTACACCAGTCCAGAAAGGTGTCCTCCCACCACCACATGTCCAAAAGAAAATGGGATTATTTAAATGAACAGTCATGCAATAGAGCATTGGGTACCACTAAAAGCATGCTTTGAACGTCAGGACACAATTCTCACTATGCATCATGGAAAACCAGCTGTAGAGAGAACCAACTACAACCCCACTGTTTGTATAAAGTATAGAGCCAATTTCCAGAAAAAGAAAAATCTGAGACATATATGCCAGTACACTTGTTAATGGAAAGCAACATTTTCCCCATTTGCTTTTCTGCAAGACTTAAATCCTTTTTATGTTTGAGAACACAGTAAAAAATTGAGAAGGTATGGGAAGGACAGAGGCAGGTTCAGCTGCCCCCAGCAGCCTAGGGCAGGTGCAAGGAGGGCATCCTGCCTCAGAAAGGACTCAGGATCCCACCTGGATGCCTTATTTTGGTTTTGTTCTCTTCTTGCCAACCCCATTTGCATCCATATTTTGGGAAGGACATACACACATTATTTGCTTCGGCAACAGCACCTAAGACTCGGACACAACCTCCGTTAATGTTTCTGCAGCCCCAAGCACACATTGAAGGTTCTTCTGGTGGTTTAACATCCTAAGACAAACCCAGTGTCAGGTGTCAGGATTGGAAACGGCAGTTCCTTTTGTAGCAGGCCAACACCTTACTTTGCTGGCGTTTCCAAGCTGGGAGGAGTCAGCCAATGGCTGCTGTCAGGACGTGTTTATTTTTAAAGAACACTTGCTGCTCCCTGCTCCACTGTTCTACACTTGCAAGGCTGAGGGAGGAGTACTATGGGCTCCATACTAACCTGGGCTACAGAGTCAGAATGTCTCAATGAGTAAGTTAACAAACACAAGCCAACAGTCTTACAAGTCTCCACACAGGAGAGCTCAGCCTTCCGTTGTTAGTGACCCATTTCAGACGTAGCTGGGGATATTCGTTACCAGCATGTAGATATACAACATGGGAGAACTTTACGAATAAAAACCAAAGGGTCCTCATAAGAGAAAAATTGAGGTGCAGAAACCAGGTAAGAAGCCAAGAAGAGGAGGGATTAAACCAGAGACAAAGGCAGGTAGACATGGGTGGCTGTGTCTGCCCCTAATCCCAGAAACATTTGGGTGGCAGCTATTAGTGGACCTTTGAACTCTCTCTAGGCCAGTCTGAGCTACATAGGGAGACCTTTAATCACAATACCAAGGTAAGTAAGAAGTGTGGGTGGAGAGAAGCCCCTCATCTGCTGCAGCAACTTAATTCACCCTTGCAGTCCCAGAAGCCCACACATAAGGGTGCTTGGACACCCCATTCTGGCTTCTCAGTACAAATGAGGACCACCGATAGATCAGGAAAAAGAACAGTGCACACGTGGGAGCTGTGACAGCAGCTGACCTTGCCCTCAGAGAACTCCTCACTTTCTGCTTGGCCTCCAACCTACTCCAGTCCAAGATTTATCCTTGCCAAAATGGTTTCATACAGAGCCACAGGCTGACCTTTGCTTTTAGCAAGCAGGCTGCTGTCCTGGCAGAGGTTGGCAGTGTTGTGTTCTAAGCTCAAAGCCCACCTAAGCAGCAACATTCTCCAGCTCCTGTGACACACCACAGCCACATTCGGTGCAGGTTAGCCCCCAGGATGAGTCTACATAACCTGGACGGTTTACAGGCACGATCTACTCCCTGGATTCCAACCGCTTCTGACCACACCCTTCCCACGGCAAACACCCTCGTCATACCAAAGGACAAAAGGTCAGGAGGAAGACAGAACTGCATGTTCACACTGAAATCAAGCCCACACCAGCTTCCAAGAATAAAAATGTGAAGAGCTCATACCACGTTAAGACATTCTCCCTAAACAAACACAACCTGGGAATGTTCTAGATTATATTCAGAATACTCCCTTACCTGTAGTGCCATTATCCCAGGTAACGCAGAGCCTGTCATGTCTGCAAGCCAATGCCAGTGCCCAGTGAGTACTGCCCCCAGGCTGCTTAGACCGGTTCTGACCAACTGGTTACCTGCTCTACTTCAGTGACTGCACTGGTGCCTGACTAAGAAGGCAAAGTGACAGAGGTCGAGAATGCAACAGTCATGACAATTCTAAAGCTTCAATCTCAAACCTTTATTATGCTGTGAAGGGGAGAAAAACGATTAGTGGGTTTGTACACTTAACACTTTAGTACAAAGACGTGGGTGCTGTGGGCCTGCTGTTACAACTTTCTTTACATTCCCCATCCCAGCGTGACCAGCACACTGCTGTTCCAATGACAGTGATGATGCCCTGGTCACAACCACTTTTAAGCACACTCACAAAATAACTACATGGAACACACAAACAGGGTGTTCAGAATGTTATCTAGTAAGATGTTTCCCCCACTCCCGTGCCATTTCACCTTTATTTCCCAGTCAGCTTTGACTGACAGTTAACAGTTTCCCCTCTGCTCCATTCAAGCCAAACCCACAAAGTGCTCAGAGCAGCCTTGGCAAAGTACATGGATAAGGTGTTCTAACAACATCACAGTGATCTAGCAAGCGCAAGCCCAAGTCCCCTGTCACAATGACTGATTTGAAAGGTTAAATAAGCAATCCTTGTCTTCTGGCCAATTCCAGATATTCAACATGTGTTTTGAAGGCATGGCTCACATCAAATGTATATATTGTATAAGTCATAGTTCACATTAAATTCTTGTATGTATTGTATAAGGCATGACTCCCATATTAAATTCCTTTAGATAACAGCATTAGAATTCTTAATCACACAGTAATAAAATTTGAATTAGAGCCCCAGAAGAGTCTGTCAACCTCAAGTACCAATGGTTTAAGAGCCCACAATGCAGGCATTTACAAGCCCTAGCCCAGCTTCACTTCTTGGAAATCAGCTTCCCAGCCCCACCCTCACCCACAGGCTGGCCCAGGTCCAGTACTGACACCATCTATTGAGCAACTAGGAAAAGCTATTCAACTTTGTCATTCCCCATTGAGTAGAGAAGCAAAACAATTTTGCTTTCCCCTTGTAGGATTTTGGTATTTCCCAAGCAATCGTCTCTGCACCTCGACAATTCAGGAACCGAATTAAGGGTTTACCATCAGCCTTTACATTTTCATGTGAGCAATTTAGTTCCCAAACTGTTGTTCCCATCAACCCACATTTCCAAGCACATCCCTTACTGGCATCTATCTGGACTCGACTCCTTCAATCCTCTAGCCAACACACCAGTGCCAAGCTCTCTCCCACAAGTCTCACATATGGTGCCAAAAGTATTCCCAAGCTTGATCCAGTAAACCTCAAGTTTCATATTGGACGGCCATGTTTTAGAGACGCCTGTATTGAATGTCTCAACCCTAGCAGGGTAGAGAACCCAGGCCAGCCTGGTATACACAATCAGGCCCCAAGTTACAACAGCTATAGAACAAAAGGAACCAGACCACAGATGTCACTCAGCAGGGTAGCGCGACCAGAGTACCAAATCCCAAACCCATGGATAGAAATTCCCAGGAACCATTGCAAACCCACGGTTCCCTTCTGAATACAAAGCCGTCCCAAAGCCCAAATTAGATACGCCATTTACAAACTCGAACAGAATCTGTGTCTAACTTGTGCCTTCCCACATTTAAGACCCCACCCATCTAACAACCAGCTTCATCTCTTCCACACCAGTCATTTTAAACCCACGGGTTTCCCCCACACCCACAAGTTTCCGGTTAAGAATTCCTCTGACCAATGCAGAGGCAGGCAGGCTGCAGAAGCGGGGAAGGTGGGCGAGGTCACTGGGCTCCTTCTCGAGGCCACGTTCATAGCACAGAACTAGGGAGGCTGTAGGCTTGTTCAGATGATGCAGCGGCTGAACGCCTCTCCCCCCCAGGAAAGGGGACGCCTGTTGGCATTCATGCATCCGGAAAGAACGATGCTCTCAGAACAAGGGTTCATCTGGAACATTCATAGCCAGTGGCCCCTCCAGCTGGAGGCACCTTCCCACCCCTAAGCTGACTTAGACCGTGGCTTCCAGAACACAGGGCTTCCTGAGTAAGGCCTGGACACATGGCAGTGCAGAGCTTCCTAAGCCTCTGAATTCACCGTGTAGGCATCAACTTAGGCCGCTGACTCCTCCAGGGTGGGCCCTCCAGTAGTACTGCTACGACTCACACTGGCAGGAGCTCCATTTCTCCTGGTGCCAGCCGCTTGCCATGGTGAACACTATAGTAATAAACCACGTCCATGAAGCATTTGGGTGACTGGAACCATGGCTGTAAGGCCACCCAAGAATCCACATTCAAGTCCCATCCTCTGTGAACCAAAACCAACCCTCCCCGCCCAGTCAGGGTGGCCTCCACCTTTCCCAGGGATACCAACATGCCAAGCCCAAGACTTCCACGCCGGCCAACTCTACATCTTCCCCAGGCTTACCAGATGACCCAGAGGCAAGGTTTTAAGTGAACCCTTAACCTCAGAGTGAGAGGGAAGAGTAGGGAAGAGTGAGACCACAGAACAGGAATCATGGAACCTAGGCAAAGTCCAGAGAGGGTACTGATATCTGAAAAATAAAGTTGTGATCAATGCAGCCCCAAGACGCGCACCTTCAATCTCTGTGGTTCCCGCCTGCAGCCCTGTCAGTAAAAACTCCTCTCTGCAGCTACTCCTGGGACCCCACAGTGGGTGCAGACAGGCCACACCCAAATTACATACCACCCTGGGCCAGAGCTGTCTGCCCAGCGAAGCTAAGTCCACTTTCCATTACACCAGGCTTCATTTCAAGTAGGCTCACAACCCCTTATCTGAAAAAAAAGGGGTCTGCTGGTATTGTCAAGTTCAAAGTCGACCTGCACACCTAGTCCTGGCCCTCGCTGCCTGTCTTTTATGATCCCCAGGGCCTCAAGGACCCTAGTCCACCTCTCTCCACCACCTGCTGTTCTCATGGAATGTAGGCCTGTGAAACTTGTGCCTTCCTAGATGTCAAGTGCCCTCACGCCAGCAGACCACAGGAATAGCCTGGTCTTGAAGGCTGCTAGCCCAGTGTGGATTGTTAAAGGCGGGTTGAAAGCTGCCTTCCACATGACCACAGTCCCAAAATCTAGTCTCCTTCATAGTTAGCCCCATAGCTGCCTCTTAACTGTGCTCTCTCATCTGAGCCCTGAACTGGACACAGCCTCCCCACCACTAGCCCCAGGAGCGAGCCCTCCTTGTCACTAACTCCTGCAGGTGGAGGGCACAACTTTTTTTTGCTTTTATAGTCTTGTGTCGCGTCACCCGGACGTTGCTAAACGGAACGATTCCTCCACGGACACTTAAAAAAAGAGTTCCTCCCTGTCCTAGGCAAGGGAGCCCACGAGGGGCGGGCCATGGCCTCCATCAACGGCCACTCCCTCAGATTGCTCAATGATCCTTTTCTGCTACTTGTCATGGGATGAAGGACACAACTGAAGATATTTGGGAGGTGATTACCACCAGGGATAAGTCCCCTTGCTGCTGGGGTGGGGCAGACCTGTCTGCTTCCAGAAGGGTAGGGTCGGCTGTTGGGGGGGGGGGCACACCGACTGGTAGGGCAGAAGGAAAAGTACACGGGTCGCCTCAGGTCACCACGCCCTGATGAGGCCCGAAAGTAGGTCCGGCAGATCGCCTGGAAAATTCCACTGGGTGGCGGAGGGATCTCTGCGGTGGCGCGTCAGGCTTGGGGTGGGGGTGGGGCGGGGCCCGGGCGCATGACTTCTCGGGCGTTGCCACCGCCTGCTCGGCGGGTGACGTCAGTGCGGGCCGCCGCGGGGTGGGGGTGGGGAACAATTAGCCCAGCAGCTTGGGTGAAATGCTTAATTGTGTCTGAGGTTAGTATGTGCGGGAAGCTATGGTAAAGCAAGACTTTTGTATGGCACACACGCACGTAGAAAGAGTGTGTGTATGTAATGTGTTTGATGGAAGGGCGCCCAGCACAGATAAGTGATTTTTCAAGTCATTTTGCTTTTGGGTGTGGTATGAGAAAAAATGATATTTTAAAGCTGCATTTCTCTGCGATAGTTTATGGTGGAATCCAGGGAGTGGGTTTAATAACCACTGGGGGAACCAAACTGGTTGTCCACTTTGGGTGGGGTCCAGCCCAGGTCCAGAAGCAGACCTTGTTCACAAGCAAGGGTTTAGTGAGAGTTTTGAAAAGGGAGGTTGTCGCCAACCATGCCAGTGAGGAGCCCGGACAGTCTAACCTCCCCCCACCGCCCGCCACGAGGCATCTCAGCTCTTCGGCCACCTGCCTCCACACACCCCAAAATTAAAAAAGCTGGAGTACAGCTCAAGTAAGCAGAATGAAAAAGGCAGCTGGCAGAATTACTGCCCGGAAGTCTCCTCCCAGGCTCAACACCCACAGAACAAACAAAACCACCCAGTGACAACTGGTTCCCTTAGCAACTCGGAGGCGGAAAGAAGGGGGTTGTGCTCCTGCCTCTAGCATATGGAATCTGGGCCTGGACAGCACCCGCCCCTGTTCCCGGAAAACTGGTGACTCTCTCTCATGTGACCAGCAGTACAGAGGGTGGTTATGTGGCAAGCCCTGGCTTGCTTCCTGGCTTTAATGCCACGTAGATTCCTGCCCCTCACCCTTCTCCAAGGGCTGACCTATCAGTCTTTCATTTATCTTCCTTTTTTTTTTTTTTTTTTTTTAATTCTAGAAAGGGTCTCGTATTGTCTCATACTGGCCTGTACAAATCTCAGCGATCCTCCTGCCTCAACCTTTTTAGTGCTGGGATTCCATTTACCACTATGGCTGCCTTTGTCCTCTCTGCCTTACCCTGGCATTAGCGCCAGGCGTGGGTGGTGGTGACTGCTTGCAAGAACAGGGAGTTGCTTGTCAAAATGTTCTAGAAAGCCAGGAGGCGGCTATGAAACCAAGGAGAGAGGCTTCCCTGTGGCTTCGCAGGCCTAGACTGTGGAGTCAGTCTTTTCTGCCTGTGAGGTTCTTGGGCAGTTGTTCAACCACCTTCAGAACTGATGGTGCTTCCTTTACCTCTGTTCTCAAAATGTCCCTTACATGATATTCCTCTGTCCCAGGAACAGCTTTTGAGACTTTTTTTTTTTTTTTTTTTTTTAAGTAGGAGTAGCGTTCATTGCTACCACACAAAGCCTAGGGCTGTGTAAAGCTTGGTCAGGAACAAATGAAGCATTTGTGTGCTCTCGATCTGTCCCCAGTTCTCAAGGGCAATATGGCAGTGTCAGTGTTGGCATTAGGATAGCCCCCTCCCCCAGCAATGGCTCCACCCACAGGTGACAGGAACCTAGCACATCAATTGCCATGGAAACAGCCAAAGCATTCCCAGAAGACATCAGTTCTAAATCCCATCTCCACCTGGGAGCAAGTGACGTCACTACCCCTACAAAAGACCGAAACCCTTCCTCCTCTCTCTCTTTCCTCTTCCTCTCTTCGCCCGGCCTTGACCCCTGCCCTATCCCGTTCTATTAAACCTCTCCACGTGGAACCGTGTTTGGTGTGGTCTGTCTGGGCCTAGGCGAGAAATCTAATTTACAACAGTCAGAGGCTCCTGGTGTTCCAGGACACAGTTTTCCTTGGAAACATGTTTTTGAGGGAAGAGGTGAGAAGGCCTTGGGGGTCAGGGCTGTGTCCATCTTTGCTGGTGGAAGTACCCAGCTTTCCTCCTCCACACAGGTGACCTCCACCCTGCTGAAGGACAAGGGCAGAGCAGCAACTGCTACAGCAACTTCCCCAACCAAACCAAGCTGTTCCAAGAGATTGCAGTAAACAGGCTATGGGTGTGGCACCCTCTAAGCCTGTTCTATTACTGTGGTATGCCCCTTCCCAGCCAGCTATGGATTCTGGGATGGGGGGGAAAGAGCAAGATGGGGTTCTATTTTAATATCCAGTCCAGTCCCAGGTGGGGGCCCACTCTTCAAGTTCATTCTCAAGGACATGGGCAGTCCCCACTGGTCTGGTCGTCTTCTGTGACAGTCAGCTCAGCCCTGTTGTTTCCAAGCACAGGGTTTCTTACAAAAACTCTTGTGATAGTGAGAGGGTACTCCAGGTGAGTCCTAAAGGCAGGGCTGTGCCGGGAGTGCTACCACTAGAGAACATTCCAGAACTCCAGCCCCCATCCTCCATAGATCCAGTTCCCGGGCTGTAGTGTTTTTAGGCTTCTTGTGCTTCTCCTGGTGCCAGAGCACCCCTCAGCCTGGGCCTGTTCACTCTGAGCCCTGGCTGCGAGTTAGGAAACTGCACAGTCACTGTGCGCTGGCAGGAAGCCTTCCCACCCAGATTCGCTGCCCTTGCAGACAGAGCCAGAGCAGAAAAAGAAGCCCTGCTCCCCCCCCCCCCAACTTTCCAGGCTCTTCCAGTGGGAGGGGGCACTTCTCCCACCATTCCCCCAGTTTCACAAATCTGGAAGCATACTGTTTTTATGAAAACAGATCTCACCCAGTGACTTCCTCTCTCCCTATAATCCTCAGCTCCGGTAGGCCAAGGTAGCAAAGTCACCTCTCAAGTGAGCCCCTTGGCTCTAGTCTGTCTCATCCCTCCCCCCAGTTTGTTCTGTGGGGCAGGATTTCTGTCTAGTGTGCCCTAGATCTCCACCAAGAGGTAGGCAGGCCCCACTGTGGATGACTTCACAGTTTATATTTTCTAAAGGTCACTCTGAATCCTGTGAGGCTCTTGGTAAATATTTGTGGACTGACTCAAACAGGGACCTCAGTTCAGCTGCAGCACATGATGTGAGCTAGCACATGATGTGAGTAGGGTGGCTAGGGGAGAGGGGTGCTTTGAGGACCAAATGTGAGCAGAAGGGATTTGAAGGAGAGGTCATCGGAGGTGGAGAGGTTGTGTTCTGTTGTCCAGGTTTGCAAGGCCAAGGAGATCTGCTTTTTTACTCTTACTGGGCTCCTCCAGTCCAAAGGCAGAAAGGAGGGGGGTATCCTCAGAAAGCAGGAGGGTGCCCAGGTGTGGAACCCTGCCTTTCCTGGGTTATTCGGAAGGGTCTGATAATCTCATTTCGGAAGCCCTTTGCTGGCCTCCGGAATGCATCTTCCCCTCCACTAGGCCTCAGGCCATGACTTGCAGAAAGTAACAGGATATAAACCGGTCCAAGCTCCGGGAACTGAGTTCCTGACTAGTCCTCTGTACATTCCCATCCTAGGGTTCCAGGCCCCTCTGTCACTCCCCTTCTTGAACCTTTTCCAAGGTCAACTTTCTGTCATATGTCCTCTTTTCTCAGCCTCTAGATCTCTGGGCCCACAGGAGCTCTGGCAGGAGGCAGGAACTGACAGGCTTTGTTTACCCTGGGGCTTCAGTAGTTCCCCTCCCCCACCCCCAGACCAACTAACAATGCGCAGCTTTCTTATAGCCCTTAAATTGCCTTGCACATTGCACAGGTTCCTTCCCAGCCTCCTCCCTAAATCCACCCACTAGGAACCCTGGCGGCCAGTTTCTCTAGGGACATCTGCTGGTGTCCTGTCACATTCCTCCTCCTCTGGGACCAGCACACAAGTCACTCTTAAATGAGAAGTCCTCAGCCCAGGATCTGCTTGCCACTACAGAGACGCTGGCTCCATAGACTGTCCTTGAGCCTTCTGAGTGCTATTCATGAAATAGCAGAGCAGGGGCTTCCACCAGCTGCACAGTGGGTGGAGCCACACCCCCAAGCTGATCTTGACATTGTTTAGGAAGGCTGTGCTCATTGGCTGAGGTGTCAGTGGCCATTCCTAACACCACTCAGATGCCTGTGGCAGGTGGCAGGGAACAGGTCCTAGAGATGAACTTTAGCCTTTCTATTGTAAATCATATAAAATAATTTAAACTGGGACCAAGCTTGGAGGTAAGTGAGTGGCCCACTCAAGAGACAGAGGCAGGCAAATCTCTTGAGTTTGAGGCTAGCCTGGTCTGCTGTCCCTAAGACAGCAGGGAGGGGGAGGGACTAGAGTGAGTACCCAGCGGTCTCAAGGCCCTACGTTTGCCATTGAAGGACAGACGGACTAGGTGAGGGCTCAGTGAATGGGTCAAGAGACAGCTGACTGGAAAAGGCGGGCAGCTGGGAAGAGGAAGGTGGGTCCCAGGGGCCCAGACAGCAGCTTCTGTGGGAACTGGATGGAACACATGAGGGCTGATTGTCCTCAAGATCTGCCCAATTCTGGATTTCCTCAAATAGTCCTCCTGGCTTTAAATACTTGGACTGAGTTGACATTTTACAGAAAACAAACAGGTTCCAAAGCAGAATCCATTTCATGGTCCTGGATCTTGGGGTCCTTGGACACCATGTGGAAGGTCCTGGCCATCAGGAGTGTATGTTCTTGAGTAAGAGTTCTGTCCCTGGAAGTACACTCTGTTCCAGCCCCAGAACTGGGCGGGGCCAGGCCAGGCCGGAAGTGCTGACTCATGATGCCTGCAGCCGGACAGAAAGAGAGGGCTCAGCTGCCCTCTGCTGGTCACAGCTGAACCTGCTGTTCTTCTGAAGGCACAAGAAAGGGATTCTCCGCCCTTAGACACTAAACTTACTGCTGAAAGCTGAGCCCATGTGACACAGGCACAGCCTTGTACCCCAATTCTGAATGTAGCTGGGTAACCCAACTGTGTTCTCTGAAATGGGGGATGGATTTGGACAGGGACTACTGAAGGGCTTCCCAGCCAGGGACAAGGACGGGCAGTAAGAATCTGTCCTGGTATCTCCTTAGGTCCAGGCTGCTCTGTTCGCCAGGTTCCATCCCGGTCAAAGCCAGGCTTTCCTCATGACCTCTCTGCTCCACTCTCATCCCAGAACTCAGGAGGCTAACAGAATCATCGGGGGCTTAAGGTGAGTCTGGGTAACTTATTGAGACCCTATCTAAAAATAAGAAGGAACAGGAGCTGGAGAGATGGCTCAGTGGTTAAGAGCACTGACTGTTCTTCCAGAGGTCCTGAGTTCAATTCCCAGCAACCACATGGTGACTCACAGCCATCTGTAATGGGATCTGATGCTCTCTTCTGGTGTGCACGAAGACAGAGCACCTATATACATAAAATACTGATTGTTTACAAACCCACACATACACAAAAAGCTTATTTCCGGTTTGAGGGTGCATTTCACTGTGATAAAGCTGTGGTGGCAGGAGAGAACTGTGTGTAGAGCTTCTGGGGCCACCTTCTAGGAATGTGGCAGGAATTTGGCATTGGACTAGGAAGATGAAGTAGGCTCGAGGTAGATGCAGCCCGGGAATGTACTGTATTCCTTGTATCTTGGTCATCCAGATAAGCCCTTAGACACAGTGACCTCAGGACTGTGGTTATTGCCTCGTTCAACTCCGTTTATGCCTTAGGACTGACTGTATTTTTGTGTGTACCTAGAATGATAAAGCAGATTGGAATAAACCCGATTCAGGTTCACTGTAGTGTTGTCTAATTGTCTTTATCTTTCCAATCCTCACTCCCTCTTTGGAGACCCCACTGACTGACGGAGCTGGCTTGGTCAGAGCTGGCCGTGCTGTCTAAAGTCATGAAATAGCGATGAACCAGGCTTAGCTTGCTTTTTGGGTAACACTTGATCCAACAGCAGTGTGTTGAGTAAGGCAGTGCCTGAGGGAACTGGCCAACACTGGCGTCATTCCCTATGCAGGGTCCTCCCCCAAGTCCCCTTTGGGACTCATGGGTGCCTGGAAGCTGATCTGGAATTCAAGGAGAGCTACCTCAGGCGCTCAGCCTCTCACCTGTACTGCTTCTTCTTGGGCCTCCGCCTCCATTGCTGTCAGCCAGAGCTGGTGCAGGGCAGGTAGGGTACAGGGCTCTCATTAAATGGGCACAGAGAGCTTCGAGGTCCTTTGGCACGTGTGAGAGACACATTTTGCTCTTCTATCATCAATCAGAGACCTGGACTGGGCCTTTTGGGCAAAAACCGAGCCAAGCTCCGCCATGGTTCTGTGAGGAGTGTGGGCAACCATGGGCCAGAACCTTTCCCTAGATCCCTCCCACCTGGATCCTGGTGCCTGTGCAAGGCAGCCAGTGCAGGGAGTGTGACAAAGCCTGCTCAGAGACAGAGTACACCGTTGCTGAGCATGGTGGCACACACCTCAAACCCCTTAGGGGAGAGGTCGATACTGGCTGATCTGAGTTTGAGGGTAGTCTGATCTGCATAGCGACTTCCAGGCCAGCCAGGACTACACAGTAAGACCCTGTCTCACAAAACTGGGAGGAGGCATTGGAGAACATCCAGGCAGTTCAGAGGGCGAGGGAAGGGTGGGCACAGCGATGCCCTCCAAGGAGACTGTGAACCCTGGGACATGTAGTTCTTCCAGGTTAAGTGGCTAGAATGGTTAACACTGAGAACGTAGCCGGATCTATAATTATATAAAAGAGAAACTGTGCTTGTGTGAGAATTAGAGTTTCTACATTTGCTTACGTGAGGCAGGAAGTCCCACGCTAGATGTGGACAGCACCATCCTATGGACTAGGCTCTGGGTGGGGGTTGGGGGAGGATACAAAGGAGCCAGCTGAGCAGCAGACTGCATGTGCCTCCTCACTAGATGCAATGCACCACATATTCAAATTTCTACTGCTGAGCTCCCATGGGGGGGGGGAACCTGAAACTGAACCAAACAAGCCCCTCCTTCCTTAACCTGCTTTCTCGGGTCTTTTTGTCCCAGCAACAAGACAAGTAACCAATAAAATGGTCAAAGGCCACTAGAACCACCCACTTGCTGACTACAGGGACAGCACCTTAGATTATCCCCAGTGTCATCACAAGGCCCCAAGACAGAGAGACAGAGAGTATGTGATGTGAGGACTCTGCCATCACTAGATCTAAGAATGAAGGGGCCAAGAGACAAGGGATGTAGTGTCCTCAGAAGCTGGAAGTCAACCCCTGGTCCCCTGAAGCCTCAGCAAGAAGTGCTCCCTGCCCACACCTTCCTTTAGCCCCATGAGACTGTGCCTTCAACCTGCAGTTATGAGATACTGAAAGGCTAGACTGAGCCAATGGGGTAATGGTACTGTCGCAGGAGCCACAGGAAACTGGTTCTGGTGGTGAGGTACAGTGGGCCTGGGCAGGAGATAGGGGTGCCAAGCACACTGCCACACTGGCCTGAGGCACTGCAACTAGGCAGAGAACCACACAGAAGACAGGGCATCACTCTAGCTGACAGGAATGACAGGTGGCAGGCCCCAGCTGAAAGATCACAGTGCTTCAGGGACACATGGCTCCCTTCCTCTTAAATCTGAAAATATTCAGTGAAGCTGAACCTACAACTTCTGCTCTGTATCCCATAGGGCCAAAGCTCCTAACATCGATGCCTCCACAGCTTGCTGTGGGGGGAAGCATAGTCTGGTGCTGTCCCTGTCCTCCAAACTAGGATCTGTGGGGAACAGCAACTTAGCCAGAAGGACCTAGGCAGCCAAAGGATGGCAGAGGATTACAGAGCTCCTCCTAGGCACAAATGAGCCTAAGTCTTCCCAGACCACTGGTTCCTATGGAGACCTTGAGAAGGGTCCCCAGGAGCTAACAGATGTTTACTGGGGTTAAGTCCTGAGGCTATACCATGGGCACACAGGACACATGTGGACACCATACCCTGGCTATTCCATATTACAACCATTCCAAAGTGTGCTAGGTGATGATTTTTATTAAGTCCAATGATAGGAAAGACCGAGAACACTCAAGACATTTAGTAAAACAGTGCTCTGTCCTAGAAGGTTAAGGCACAAGTGGTAATTAAAAAACTCAAAGGCTCATGTGGAAATGCAGTTTGTGCATCCCCACACACATCTGGGCCCCTCAAGTCAGGATCTGAAGCCATCGACAGCAGTCAAGATGACCAAAAGGTCGCCAAAAATGGGCTGGTAGCTCAGGGAACACAAATGACTCCGAAAGGGTTAACTACAAGTGGCAGATGACATCTTACAGACACTGCAATGGGTGAGGCCAGCCTTTCCTTTCTCTCTGCTGCTAAGGCTTCTGGAGCTCACTGGGCAGACAAACTGCTTTCATTTACAGAAATGTGAGGGTTTGCATTTCTCTGGCTATCCACCCAGAAGACAGTGGGGAGAAGACAGTGGGCCCTGTGGGGATTCCCAGGGAGTACTGAGGGCTCAAGGGCCTGGAAAGTACCCTCCCTGGACTTTCCCGGGGTACAAAGCTGGGGATAGGCCTCCTTTACAATATCCTTAGAAGATAGGCGGTGGCTTGAGCCACTGTGGCCAGCCTCAGGGAATCCACAGTGCAGTGTAATTCTGAGTGGCCAGGTCCTAGGCTTTATCAGTTCAGAGCAGAGGAGGCAAGGCAAAATCTAATCCTGAGATCCAGATCACAGGAAGGCAGGGAACTGGCCAGTATGGGACAGACATTCCAGCCCAGGGACATGTAAGGGCTTTTCCTGTGTGCAGTGTGGATCCAGTTCCTACGACAGCCACCATTCAGCACAGAGACATCAGTAAAGGCCAACAAGAAGCCAGCCATGAGCTTAGGGTTGGCCAGCAGAGGTGCCCTCCAGTTCCAACATAACCTAGGGGAAAAGATGGCAGCATGGTGGAATGTCAGCAGAAGGAATGCAAGATAAGGTCACCAAGGGCCCATGACCTGAACTTGCAGGTCCCAAGCTCTGATTTCAGTCACCTGCCACTGGAACTGCCAGCAGTGCCTCCAGAGAGAAGACACAGTCCACTTAGGGAAGAGCAGGAGGGGCTTGGAGTTCAGGAAGAGGCAGGCTATAGAAAGGGCCACAGGGCAACTCTGCCCACGCCAGGCTCAGGGAAGGCTCGGATGTCACTTTTCCACGGTCTGAAACTCCAGCAGGCCCTGCACAGCACCCAGGCCCACAGCCTCTGAGACTAGTGTGTCCTGGTCCTGCCTAGGACTGTGCCTGGTCGTGTCTACGGCATCCAGATGTCCTCCTGCTGCCAGGTGTGGCTTCCCTCAGCTCTGCTCCAGGCTGTTGTCGGTGGGCTGTACCACGGTGTAGCTTCCCTGGCTGGTGGAGAGCTGTCGGCTGAAGAAGGAGGTGGTTCGCTTTGGTTTCACCCGCTTGATCCCCTTGCCTGTGAGGGTGACAAAGAGACAGAGAGAGGCACTGGGTGAGTGGCCCACACTCCAGGAGGCTGGGTTCCGTTCCCACTGGGTCAGCTTCTCCTGGAGTCTGCAGGAACTGCACGTTCCCATCAGAGCTGTCATTGCTGAGCTTGTCCATCCCGGACTGTCATCAGTGGCAGGATAGGAAGCCCATGGTCAGAGGACTCCAGACTGACTCTGTTGGGTAACCATCATCACTAAGACAGCAATAGGCAAACGAGATGGAAGGTGTGGCTAGTCAGGACACAATCACGAGAGTAAGGGACCACCTTGCTTGGCTGGCTCGCATCCCCAGATTCATCAACTCATGAGGAAAAACATCTAATTCTAGCAACAGGCCTTCTACAAAATACTCATCTGTTGCCCTTTAAATATTCAGGCCAAAGTTCAGGTCAGCCTGAGCTATAGTGCAGACTGGGTAATGTGCTAAAATAAAAAGTGAATGTTGGGGCTGGAGAGACGGCTCAGCGGTTAAGAGCTCTGGCTGCTCTTCCAGAGAGGTCCTGAGTTCAATTCCCACAACCATATGGTAGTCATCTGGGATCAGATGCCCTCTTCTGGTGTGTCTGAAAAACAGTTACAACGTACTCACAAAATAAAAAAATAAATCTAAAAAAAAAAAAAAAAAAAAAGTCCAGAGCTAGAGAGCTCAGTGCCTATGGTCACTTGTTCTTGCGGGGAACACAAGTCTAGTTCCCAGCACCCACATGAAAGCTCAAGACCATTTATAATTCCTCTTTTGGGGGGAATCGACTCCCTCTTCTGGCCTCTGTAGGGACTAGGCACACAAGTGGTACGTGTATATATATACATGAAGGCAAATATTCATATAAATAAAATAGAATTTTTAAATTATGTACAAAATTCAGGTCATTTCTACTTTCTTTTTCCCCCAATATAGTATTTTTATTAATTATTTTGGAACTTCATATAATACATCCTGATCACAGTTGCTTCCCATTTCTCCCAAGTCACCCCCTCCCACTTCTGCCCTATCCCCAGTAAAGAAGGGAAAAGAGAAAAAACCCACTAAGTCCAATTTGTGGTGCCCATATACTCACTGGAGCATGATCAAACTCCCAGTGGCAGCCCCTTAAAGAAAACTGAATCCTTCCCTTACCCCCAACCCCTGCTGGACGCCATCAACTGTGGAGAGTTACACTTCCCATCTTTATAACAGTATTATATGAAGTAAATCTTACTTAGGTTTCGTGGCTCCAGGGCCCCACTCAGGGCCTCAGGCCTGCCAGGCAAGTGCTCCACCATTTACTCTCCTTCCATCAGTGGCCCTGGGATGGAGCTCAGGTCTTGGGCCTTGATGGCCAGTCCCCCCCCCATCCCCACCCACAACACCCTGTTATCTTAGAATAGTTAACACTAGGTGTATATACTCACTGCTGTGATCAAACACACTGGACGAGGGTTTCTCTCCCCTTCCTGCTTTTGGGAGCTTTCTCACTTTTCCTTAATACAACTATTATCCACTGCTCAGAAAAGAGTAGTCAGAGACTGAGCTCAGCGGCAGAGGACTTGCTTAGAATGGCTGAGCTCCAGGTTCCACCCCCATTACAATTAAGGTTTTTGTTTTGTTTTCTAAGACAGGGCCTCTCGGGTTTCAGGGATGGCTCAGCAGTTAAGAGCACTGACTGCTTTTCCAGGTTCTGAGTTCAGTTCCCAGCAACCACATGGTGGCTCACAACCATCTGTAATGGGAACTAATGTCCTCTTCTGGTCTGTCTAAAAACAGTGTACTCACATAAAATAAATAAATAAATACAAAGTCTCCTTCCTGTTTTCTACATTCTGAAAGATGCTACAGTGGACAAGTTTGTCTCTGCAGAAAAAGAAGGGACAAACAGGAAATGTCCCTGAGTGCCAAGGCCCCAGCTCTTCCTTCTTCCGCCCTCTGGAGTCCCTGTGGGGTATGTGTGAATGAGTGTGCTGTGCACTCACTGTATATGTGGGATCACACACCACAGGTGGCTTACCGTCTTCCACATAATCAATGGTGGAGAGATGCTGAATCCGGCTACACACCACACTACCCTGCCTTCGAAGCTTGGGGCGCTGAGTGGGAGGCGGAGAGGGGCTGGGAGCTTCATGAGGGCCGGGTGCGTTCTCCTGGGGGAGAGCAGGCTCAGTGGCCTGGCTCAGCTCAATGCTGTACTCAATGAGTCCGCTCATCAGCTCTGCCTAGGGAGGGAAGAGGGGCCGCATGAGGCATCTGAGGCACAGCTTAGGAAGGCTGTGCACTGGGCCGCCACAGACAAGGTGAGCTGTGTGTGCTGAAGAGAGCTGCCTGTGCTGGCTGCAAGAAGCTTTTCTAAGGAAGAGGATGAGGTCACTGGCCAGGGTGGCTTCCCCTGAGCAGTTCTTCTAATGTGAGTGACACCTCAGGCGAGGTGACAGACCACCTGGAAGCACAAGAGGACAAACATCTGGCAGCACAGCTGGGCAGCATGACAGCAGCCTAGGCATCTTTGTCAAGAACCAGTTTCTGAGCACCTACTGTGTGAGTGGCCCTGCAAAGGTCAGGAGCTTGGGTTTAACAGCATAGATACTGATATAGCCTCTGCTGCCTGTCCAGTGTTGCCTGTGCCTAGTCCAGCCTAGCCCAGTCTGGGGAGGGAAAGGAGAGTAGGTAAGCTCCTATAGTGTAGGCCTCAGTCTCCACATCTCGTCCTAACTCGCCTACACAAAAGTACAGACACTACCACTCAGCATCCTCTCCTGAGCTACACTGACAGCTACTGGATAGAACCTGGCCAACGGTGGAAGGGAATTTCCCTAACCTGCCCAAGGCATTCAGGGAGCATCGAACTAACCAACCCGCACTGCTGAGGGGAACTATGTTCTATTCAGCATTGTCCTGTCATCCAACTCTGCAAACACAAGGAGCAAAAGCAAGCTGAGCGGGAGGTGAGAAACCAGGTTGTCACCATTCACAGACGACATAACCAGCTACACAGAAAACCCCGAAGAACCCAGAAACATGCACAAGTGCAGGCCGTGGCATGCATGAGGAAAACATCCACTGCACCTCTTCCTTCCCTCTCTTCCTTCTTGCCTCAGCTTCCAGTGCCAGATTGTAGGTGTGTGGTACCTGGCTTTAAACAGCTAGTGAAATAGTTCAGAATTCCACATGAGGAATGCCCAACTGATAAAAGCATATGAAAACACTTGAAGACCAAGAACCTCCAAAATCTGACACGTAATTCTCTTTCTGAGTTATAAATTTGCATCTGTGTGTACATGCATATGTGTGCCTGTGCATGTTGACAATGTTTAAGTGTATCTATAGCTTTGCCAAGTGTCCCATGTTGGCTGACCCATGAGTTTCTAGGCCATTCTCTTGTCTGTACCTCCCATCTGCGGTGGCAGGAGTCAGGGAATTACAGATGCATGTAACATCTGGCTTTTGATGTGGGACCCAGGGAACCAGAACCAGGTCAGTCTTGTGCAGGATGCAGTTTTACTCATTGAACCATTGTCTCCCTGGCCTAGCTTCTTTCCTTCTCTTACTGTTTTCCTTTCTTGAGATGTAGTCTGGCTGTATAGCCAAGGATGGTCTTGAATTTCTAGATTTATAGGAGCCTCCTGCCTCGGTCTATAGTGCACTATGCCTAGCACCAAGCACTTCATTCAGTTAAAGGATAGTGAGTCTCTACGGTGCTTAGGTACCAAATCTACTGTAATGAACAGTGAATGATACACACGGACCAACGGCTCAGACCAGTGAGTGAATCCAGAAAACAATAACAACAAATCCACACATAGGAGCTGAAGAGATGGATGGGTCAGTGGTTAAGAGCCTTTCCTGCATTTCCAGAGGACCCAAGTTCTGTTCCCAGCACCCATATCAGATGGGTCACAACTTCCTGTAACTCTAGCTGGCCTACATATGTCATACACATAAATCTTTAAAATGAACAAAAGTTAAACCTCACACATACACAATGTGACTTTGCAAGAACAATCCCACTGAGGAAGGAGTTTCCAACAGCAGGCAATGGAACAGCTGGCTATCCATAAACATTAAGAATCTTGGCCTTGTAATCAACCACACTTTATGTCTAACAAATGAACTTGGGCTAGCATTTGGGAGGTCAGGGGCTAGAGACATGGCTCCACCATCAGCACTGTCTGCTCTTCCAGAAGACCCGGGTTCACTTCCTAGAACCTACACGGTAGCTCACAACTGCCTGTAACTCCATTTCCATGGGATCCAACTCCCTTACATAGACACATATACAATAAAACACTGATGCATATAAAACGTTTCCAGAGGGTCTATATGGACATAAAACCCTGTGTCCAAACGCTCAGTACTGTTTACTGGCAACAGTCAGAGTGGGAACGACTCACATGCTCGTCGGTGGGTATCTGACAGAGCATCTGCCTAACATGCACAGCTTTGGGTTTGATCCTCAGCAGCAGAAATAAACAAGTGTTAATAAAACAATAATTAATAATAAGACAGAAAAAGCAGACTCAGAGGGACTAATCTGAATTACACAGCTAAGGGCTGAGCACAACTTGCGTTTCTGTCTGTGGGTTAGTGGGTACCCAAGTATTCAAGTTTTTGGAAGGCCAGAGGGAGAGGATATATGTTTTCAGAAGAGTCCCTGGAATTTGTCTATGTGCTAAAAGAAGAAGCAGGGAGCAAGAAGAGTCAGAGAGGCTCAGAGCAGGGTGTGACTCCGACGTGGCAGAGGAGGATGGGCGATGGGCAGAAAGAATGGATCTCAGCAACACAGCCCCTCAGCCTCTGTCCTTCTGCACCTGTTCCTCAGCTGTCCTCTCCGGGCAACAGCATGGGCAGGCCCTCAGGGGACACCAGGGTGATTCAGGCCAGCTGAAGGCAGACGCTTATCCCTAGGCCCTGGACAGCACTACGACCTCCTTCCCCGGCACCTGGGAGCTTCCCGTGGTTTGCAATCCACCGAAGACCTAGAACCCTTAGTCCAAGTGTGTGTGACCACACCACTACCTGTTTGGAGTAGATCCTCAGTAGCTTGTTGACAGGTGTGCCCTCGCTGTCGCCATCAAACTCCAGCCACAGAACAGGCTCTTCCTCCTCAGGGGAAGTGTGATCCCACGACAGCTCCTGAAAGCGCAGACCCAGCAGCACATGCTGGCCAGAGGGAGATAAAGAACAGAGCTGAGGCCTCTGCTTCCTACTGGGCCCCGTCAGGTTCCACCTGAGGGAGACGCTTACCCAGGGTACTTTCCTCTCCACACTGACTGTTCTCCTTTCCGAGAGAGGGTCTCACTATGCAGCCCTGGCTAGCTAGCCTTAGGGTCACAGACATCTCGCTGCCTCTGCCTCTCTCTGCAGGGAATAGAGGATATTGACTGGTCTCGTCTGTTTTGTGGCATTGAGAACTGAGAGGAGAGCCTTATACATATGAGGCAGGAATGAACTCTACCAGACCTCCACGCTAAGTCTGCATTTTTCCCTGTATGAAGCCAGGAACCTGGACTCTTCAATACTTTCTTCTGACAGTAAGGCCCCTGATGGTCAGGGAGTCAGCCACTGAGTGCTGGCAACTCCTGACAGGGAGGACTGTGACATCAATGCCTACATGGTGACCCAGAGGTAAGGAAGGCATCAAATGCGGGGAGGAGCAGGTCTTGGCCAGCCCAAGGAGCTTCCAGCAGGAGTCTGCGGAAAATGGCCTACCAACTCGGTCAACCCCAGGTGCCACACCTCTGTCTCAGCCCCTCTGCCTCAGCTCAGAGCATAGCTCAGGAAAACAGACCCAGAACAGGCTCAAAGAACGTACTAGAGTACATGAGCAGACTTCAGGGACATGAGGGAGGCAGAGTTTCCTATATACTACTCAATGATGTTCCTAGGATGCCCATAGTCCTAGGGGAACCAGGAAGGCATGGACAAGATCCCACTCCCTTCTACCCCACCACGGACAATCCAGTCCCACCCAGGGAAGTTCAATCGAGGTGGTACCTTCTCCCTGTTGTCGATGACATGCACACCCTCCAGACTGATGGCCACAGTCACTGGTTTGCGCCCACCCCGATGCAAGAAGCCCTGGGCTGGCTTGTCAACCTCACCATGAAAGAAGGCACACCTGGAAAGGGGACTCGTGTCAGCCGCTCCCTCCAGCACCGAGCACACAAGGGACCGTCTACTCTGGATACCCAAGAAGTTTAAGCTGTTTGGTGACTGACAGGAAAATAGAAAGAAGCCTGTCCTGAGAGAATTGGGGACAGAGGCAGATGCAGGAACTAATATGGGTAGCTGTGGGTGGTAAAACCTGACTGGCCATGCAGAACTAGACTGAGCGGGTGGAAGGACCTAGGAAACGGTAAGAGACGGGCGCTGTGGACAGAGGAAGAGGACAGAGCAAGCTGCATGGGGGAACCTGGGGCCTCAGTAAGAGGTAAGGCTGAGCCAGCAGCACTGTCCACAGTAGAAGTCCTTCAGCCACAGGAACCTGCTGGGCATTCAAGAAGTGATGGCTGCCTAGGACAGTGGCTTCTGGGCTAAGACTAAAGGGAAAGTGAGGTGGTCTAAGGGCAGCAAGACACTCAGCTGCTGTCTCCTTTACGGCAGGCTATGACTTCACTCATTCTGAGGCTCACCCTTGCCTAAGTCACAGCCCAAGTCAAAACCAGCTCTCTCTGTACAGGAGGGGAACTAGAGGTGAGTCTACTCACCTCCTGGAAAATTCTACACCCCTCCACAGCTCTGAGGTTCAGGTGATGAGGAAACTGAAGCTGTCTGTCATAAGACCCACCCACCCACTTCTATCAACTTTTACTCACTCCTGAAGCGCTCAGTAACATGTGCATGCTTGAGAGTGTGCACACATACACATAATGATGTCATTGTATCCATTATAAAAAACAGCTAATCCTTTGTCCCTGTGAGGCCCACGCCTCCTGCTCCATTGGCCAGTAAAACTCCACAAAAGCTAGGCACACTTGCTGTTCCTAACCTTCTCATACCATCCTCCTCTCACAACTCCAGCAGGCTGAGGCCAATGCGCAGCACAAAGGTGAGCTCGATAGGGCGCAATGGACATGACCTTGAAGACAAGGACTAGAGCGTGCTCGTTGGCCTGGAGAGCCACTCTTGCCGGAAAGGCCGCCCAACCCCCACTGTTCTTCTCTACTTATCCTCCTGGCCCTTCAAAGGGCTCCAGATTTGAAACAATTCACTAATCATACTTTTAGCCCCAGACCAGGAACCCACGTGTCCGTGTAGAATCAGCATCATCTAACGAGCATCTTCAGCTGACACATACAAGGCCAAGTTCCCACGGTAACGGGCCTGCTCCACTGCAGCCTGCATCCCAGCAAATGACAACTGGTCACTAAAACAGGCTCTGAGTTTGGGAACTCATTTATGTCTAGGTTGCTTTCCCACTTCCTTTGCTCTGCTGGCTGCTGTTTACAGCGGTTCTCTGCCTCTGATTTCCCATTCAAAGAGCAGCTCCATCACTGTGTGGGGCAAACCCACCAGGAGGACTACTCGTTACACACCGCGTGTGAGCGAGAGCCAGGCCAGAGAGTGGCTGAACCTGGAAGGAAGAGAGGACCGATGAAGGAATCTTAGCTAGAAGTGGGGACAACAGGTGTCCCCCTTAGGGCCACTGCCAAGCTAACTCTTTAAGAGATGGGTGGTGCCACTGGAGCACAGGTGAGATGTGGCTGCCACAGGTTGGGGTTGGGGCACTCTGGAGAGGGGGCAGGGGCTCCCAAGATGCATCACTTACCCGTAGAAGGGCAGCTCATGGCACTTGAGGAGGTATGCACGGTAGTGGGGGCCCAAGGTGGTCTCCTGCTCACTGTCACCGCCTGCCATTTCCTTTACCTGGCGGTAGGCATTCAGCAGGCCTTGCTCTCCTGGCCCAGTCTTGGCCCCACGACCCCGGAAGGCAGCAAAGAGGCCATGGCCTCGTTTGCAGAGGTGGGCAGGGAGGAAGGAGTCCAACTTCTCTCTGAAGGAGAAGGAAAATGGGTAGTGGCAGCCCCTCCGGGGTGTGGAGACCTCCAGGGTGAGTACTGTGCTCGCAGGGTGTGCAAGGATTGGCAGGCAGCAGGCCTTAGGGACCTTCAAGGCTTGACTCAACCACGGCCCATTGCTGTGCAACGTGTGTGTGTGTGTGTGTGTGTGTGTGTGTGTGTGTGTGTGTGTTGGAGGGTGACAGGGGTCCTGATCACAGACTGCAGACAGATTCCCATTGCTTGGCCTGATTCAGAGCCAATCTTGCCTGACATACAAGGCCCACCACTGAACTGGGGGTGGGATGCTCTTCCTCTTAAGAGAAAAATGGGGTTCCCAGAGAAGGCAGAGGCAGGTGGATATCTGAGGGTTCAAGGTCACCCTGGTCTACAAAGTGAGTTCCAGCAAGCCAGGACTTTTACACAGAAACCTTGTCTTGAAGGAAAAAAAAGAAAGAAAGAGACCCAGAGTATACATGGGGTTGCTCAGGGCAACAGGCCCAGGTGTGGTCAGATGGAAGCTCTTCTGCAGGACAGGTTCTGAAGCACTGTCTGTCACAGCCAGCTCTGAGGCCAGCAAGGGGCACCTGCCTATCTGCAGAGTAGGGACAGAGATACCACCTGTCTGTGGTAACAGTGACCCTGACACTAAGACACAGTAAAGCTCTGTAAGCCTAGGCCCAGTACGGGGAGGACGCCCGCACTGAAAGGCTAGGTAGGCCTACATTGATCTGATCCTGCTCTCCCCTACTGCACCACAGATGACACCTCCCTCCTGACAGCAATATGTTCACACAGGAAACTCCAGAGAGGGCTCAGGAGGGCAGACGGAGTCACCAAGACCAATCTTCACCCAAGAGAAAAGAAGACTTTATGGGACATGTCAGGCACTACGGAGAATCCTTTACCCAGTAAATGAGGTCTGGCTGACTCAGGACCAGGGGAGGGCAGAGGGGCTTGGGATGTGCTCAGGTCAGGATGGGAAGCCAGAAAAAGGCCAAGGAACAGCCTGGCTGGAGCAGGTATCAGAGCAACATCCATGTTCTGAGATTAGACAATCGAGTTTTGTAAATGAATGCAACCTTTTCCATCCCAAATAATATGAATGGTGTGATACTATGTTCGGGCTAGTTTTCCGTCAACATGACACAAGCTGGAATCACCTGAAAGGAGGGAAATTCAACTGAGACAATACCTCTGTAAGATCCAACTACAGTTAAGCTTGTAGGCATTTTCTTAATGATTGATGTGGGAGAGCCCAGCCTATTGTGGGCAGTGTTATGCCTAAGCTGATGGTGGTCTTGGGTTCTACAAGAAAGCAGGCTGAGCAAGCCACGTAGAGCAAGCCAGTAAGCAGCACCCCTCCATGGCCTCTACATCAGCTCTTGCCTCCAGGTTACCACCTGGTCTGAGTCCCTGCCTCAGTTTCCCTCAGTAGACAGTGATGAAGGCTGTGTAAGTCACATAAACCCTTCCCTCCCCGGGCTGCTTTTGGTCAGAGTGTTTCATCACAACAACCCCAACGATGACCTATTCTCAGTGTTCTATTCAGCAAGGGAAGAATGACTGAATACCAACTAGATCATCATAGATTCATGGAAAACAGGGCGTCCTTATACAGCCTGAGCCCGAGGCTCACTTGGTGACTCACAGCTTGGTCCCAGATCCACTCTACAGACTTGCCTACAGCCTGATCATCTGGTTCACTCCTCTCAGATGCTGATAGCTTGTGACAAGTAGACATAAAAGTAACCAGCACCGGTGAAGCTGAAGAGATGGCTCAACGGTTAAGAGCACTGGCTGTTCTTCCAAAGGACCCAAGTTCAATTTCTAGCATTCACACGGCAGCTCACAACTGTCTTTATTTAATTCCAGTTTCAGGGAATCTGACACCCTCACACAGACATGCATGCAAGCAGAACACCAATACAAATAAAATATTTTTTAAAGGGGGGAGGGGGACTGGAGAGATGGCTCAGTGGTTAAGAGTGCTGACTGCACTCCTGAGTTCAAATCCCAGCAACCACATGGTGGTTCACAACCATCTGTAATGGGATATGATGCCCTCTTCTGGTGTGTCTGAGGACAGAAACAATTTACTCATATATGTAAAGTAAGTAAATATTAAAAAAGAATTTTAAACTCAAAAAGAAAATTAACAAACACCAAGTATCACACCATTTTTGAGTGGGAAAAGGCCCACTCACTTGGAGAACAGGGAAACTTTCAGCTAAAACATGACCATCTTCTACCTTAGGCCACTTGGGCTCCTGTTGGCAGAGAATGCATCACTCCAACAGACTACATCTTAGTTGAGTCTGAGACCTCAAGGTCAGCATCTATATCTGGGCCCTGCAACAACAGGACCACAAATCCAAAGGGCATAGGCAAAGAGATCTCAATATGGTCCTTGGCCTTAAGTTAATTTGGTAAACCTCCCTAGTGTCACCCTTTCCAGAGAGGAGTCCCGCTAGGGCATTTGGAGCCTAAACACCCAGGCTGTTGGGAGGAGCAGCAAGGGAGGAGAAGGCCAAGGGCAGGAAGGAGCCTGTTAGCCTGAGTCACTGGGTCTATGAGGTCCCCAGAGGCCTGGCCACCCTCCTTTCTCAGGACAGCTGAGCCTTTTTCAACTGTGTTCCACCCCTTTCTACTTGTCATGGCAAAGCCTCTCCGCTTTGGGTGTGTGCAGACTCACAGTGGTGTCCCTCAAGGCCAAGCTGCAGCTCATCAATGGCCGAGCCACTGGACATCCATCCTCTGGGTGGACCTGGAACTATGTGCCACAAGAGCAAGCCTGGGGGCCTTAGCTGGGTAGGGTATGAGGGGGCCTCTCCTCTGCAACGGACAGTTGCTGCAGCCACCTGGCCACATGGGCTAACATGTCTGAGCTTGTGCTGACCAAGAAGACAAGAAAGAGAACAGGGTCTGGGACACAGCTGGGCTCAGCCCAGGGCACAGGACCATCTGGGCTTTTGTGTCACGAGTGAGTAAAGGAACTTCCTGTGCAAATGAGTTAAGTTTGTCAGGTCCAAGAAAGAGACATGGCCATCCTGACGTCCAGGATACCGTGGCCATGGCCACCAGCCTTAGCTCAATTAAGCCTTCAGGGACTTTACAGCCAGGGCAGTCCCTACCAGGCTCCAGTCAGTCATCAGCATCATAAACTGCTTTGCTGACTCTCCCACTCGCTGCAGGGTTGGGGAAACAAGGAGCCCAGGTTAGAAATAGGCTGCGGTGCAGGTTTAGTTGCCTGAATCTCTAAGTTCTGATTATCACAGGGTTTCTCAATGTGGTACAGGCTGACCTCAAACTCACTCTAGTAGTTGAGAAAGACCTTGAACTCCTGATATTCCTGCTTCTATTCCCAATTATAAGTCACCATGCCTGGCTCACAACTCTTTAGCTCTGGCTGGAACTAACTCTTTAGGCTGACTTGGAACTCACAGTGATCCTGGCTCAGCCTCCCAAGTGCTGGGATTACCTGACCACACCTGACCCCTGGAATTATTTCCAAACTTCAGGGTCACATCAATGGATAATAACCCAACCTAGTCTGTTATTATGCAGACTCGTTCTTACCTTTTCTTCTTCCAAGGCAGTGTTTCTTTGTGTAGTCTTGGCTGGTTTGAGACTTACCCTGTGGACCAGGCTGGCCCTTGAACTCACTGAGATCCACCTGCCTCCGTCCCCTAACCTAACCCAGATGGTGGGATTAAAGGTGTGTGACACCACTGCCACCACTGCCCTCCAACCTTCATTTCTCTACACAGACCAGCAGCAGCCAGTAGGGCTTAGTAAAGGCCTGGAGAACAGGGTTCTACTCTTGGAGCTTTCAGTTGAGCTTAACTATTTGTGGTTACTGGGGGGTCGGAACACGGTCAGTTCCTGGCTGTTCCTCTAGACTCCAGCTAGAGGTGGGGCTCCAGCCATGTGTCTGCACATTCTTGTGCTGAGGACCCCTCTTAGACATCACTTCAAGTGTATATCCACTGTTCTGAAGGAAAAGAAAGCTCAGAGAGGTGGAGAACTCTCTAAGGCCATCCAGTGAACACACACGCATCAGAGGCCTGACTTCGGGACTGTCCACCTTGCAGGCCCTCGGCCCACTTGTAGGTAGAATCTTCCACAGCAGCTTTCCCACTGGGTGCCCATCTCAAGTCTCACTGTCCTTACCTCAGAGTGCAGGGAGCAGGCTGGCCAGGCTGGTAGGGCCCAAGCTGTACACGGCACACAAGGGCACCCAGCACCTCACAGTCCTCCAAGTCACAAGGGTACCGAGCGGTCAGCACATTGCCCTTGGCTTCCTCATAGAGCAGCCGCAGGACCTCATCATCATGGATCTGCAGACCAGTATTCATGAAGCTGCTCAGAGGAGTGGAGCAAGCATGCCTGTCTAGGAGTTAGGGGACAACACTGGGCATGCAGGAACATAGGGCACTGCCTGGGCTCTGCCTTACCTGGAGCTCTCGGCGCTTTGGGAAAAACACATTCCTTCGGAACTGAAGGGAAGGCTCATCTGGAGAGAGGGGCTAAAGTCATTTTTCAATCCCCTTGCTAAGACAGCCCCATCCTGCCCTACCCTGCAGGGCCCACACCCCAGCTCCCAACCTCACTCTTCTCCACAGACAGAGCCCTCCTGAATGGGAGTGGGGGGATTGCTAACCGGACAGCAAGCACACACAGCATCTCTGTTCACAGCCCCTTCCAGCCCACCCCTCCCAAGGCTCCCTTCAGACGCCCCTGCCTCACCAACACTGACCCATGGCTACATCATCATCTGAGGCATCGGTGAAGCGCAGCAGCAGCTCTGGCCACTGGCGGCCCAGTTTGTAGGGCTGGTGCTTAGGTTTCAACTGTACCTCTGCAAGGCAAGAGAGGAGATGGCCATGGAGCTGTTGACCAGGCCAGTGGTGCCTAGACACCTAGTATACTGTCCACCAACACGGAGGACGACGGCGACAACCAACAATTGCGGAGCAGGCCCAGAGCCACCCCAAATGGTTCAAGTGTCTTCCCCCTAGAAATACCCTGACCTCCTGACCTCCATTCTTTCTTAGAGAACAGGGCTCAGGGTGGTTAGGTCATCTATCCCAAGTCACGGTGTGTGAGCTGAGGTGCTGTTGAGCTCACAGAGGGGTGTACGGAGACGTGTGGTGAGGATGCTACTACGTGCTTGCCAGTCTTCTGACACAAACATCCTCCCTCTAGTGTTCCTGTCCCCACTAATGGCAGGGCACTTTGTCCTGTCAGCCAGATGCCTATAACTCTGGACACTTGGAGCTTCCTTTTGGACCCAGAGCTTGACCCAATACCAGCCCTGCCTCGAGGTCCTTCTTGCCTCTTCACCTCCATCCAATGTCTCCATCAGCTCCAGTTCCTTCTTGTCGTATTTCTGTCCACAGCCATCATTTCCTTTACCCCACTGCCCCCATCCACAGGCTCCTGATATGGGGTTTTTGGGCAACAGCATCACCCACTTGACCTGAAGCCCACAAGGAATGGCAGTGTCCCAGGACCACACAGAAAGTAGTGGCTACACAGGTCCAGAGCTTAGGTTCCCAAGCCTCTCTTCAGTGCACACGCTTTGATCCCGTCAGAGGATCCCGTGGTCTGATTCCCTGTCTGTCCTAGCACGCATAGTGTGAGACAGTAGACCTGCAGACATGTGTGTCTTCCCCCTGCCTTCATTCCCAAGTCCTAGAGATCCTGCCATCAAAATCGGGCTATCCCAACAGCACCCTCAGACTTGTGAGTGGGAACTTCCTCCCCAGCCACCATCATCCAAGTTAAGACTAACAGTTCCATGCAAAGGATCGGGAAAAGGCCAAACAACTCAAACTGAGGAGCATGAAAGGCCCTGCTTCACAGGCACAGGCACTCACAGCTGGGAGGGCAAGCCAGGGCTTAGTCCAGAGGTGTGTGTGTGTGTGTGTGTGTGTGTGTGTGTGTACCCGGGGGGGATCTGAAGTAGCCTTTCAGCTTCCCGGCTTAGTCCAGAGGTGTGTGTGTGTGTGTGTGTGTGCATGTGTGCATGTGTGCATGTGTGCGTGTGTGTACCCGGGGATCTGAAGTAGCCTTTCAGCTTCCCACCCCAGCCTGGGAAGAACAGGGGTGCTGAGTGTGCTGCAGCCCCAGGCACTCTCCTGACCAGGACACACAGGCAATGCATTCAGTTCTGGCCAGGGCAGGCCGCGGGAATGTGAGGGAGTGGGATGGATGAGGTGGGGGAGGAGCAGGCTCCAGCAGCAGCTCCGGGAGCCTCCTGTGGCAGAGCTTAGAGGGCAAAGGAGGGGCTGGGCCAGCAGGAAGAGTGTGGGTGTGAGCCTGGGAACAACTGTGCAGGAAGTGAAGGGGCAGGGGGGTGGGGGAGGAGGGGGAGGGGTGGGGAGGGGGGCGGGGGAGGAGGGGAAGGGATGGGGAGGGGGGCGGGGGAGGAGGGGAAAAGGATGGGGAGGGGGGCAGGGAGGAATAACAATGTGGGCTAGAGCTCCTCCCACATGACTGAACCAGAAACTTTAGGGGTCTCAAGCAGATAACCCCACACCTCCCCACTCCCAGGGCCTGAGCCAGTCTGTTCTGATCAAATTATTGAGACCAAATGTCCCTCCTTCCTCCACAGTAAGGGAAACGCTCACTTTTCAGTTGCTTTTTTTTTTTCAAGATAGGGTTCCTCTGTCAGACTCTGTAGATCAAGCTGGCCTTGAACCCAGAGATTTGCCTCCTGAGTGCTGGGATTAAAAGTGTGCACCACCACTGCCTAGCTGTTGCTTTTAACACTGGGGACTGAACCCTGGGCTTTGCACAGGCTAAGCAACAACTCCACTATGTACTGTATTCCTGATCCTCAAAGGGAGTTTTTAAAAAATGTATACTTTAGTACATATTCAACTTTAAAAATTATTATTATTTTTGTAAAGATCCACTTATTATGTATATAGCGTTCCACCTGGATGTATACCCACAGGCCAGAAGAGGGCACCAGATCTCATTATAAATGGTTGTGAGTCACCATGTGGTTGCTGGGATTTGAACTCGGGACCTCTGGAAGAGCAGACAGTGCTCTAACCACTGAGCCATCTCTCAAGCCCCATTATCATTATTATTGCATATGCGTATGTGAGCATGAATGTGGAAGTCAAGAGTATTACTGGAAGGAACTGGTTTTCCCTTCCATCATACAGGTTTCGGGGATCAAACTAGGGTCACCAGGTTTAGGGGCAAGTGTACCTTTACCCACTGAGCCATCTTGCCAGTCCTTAAGGGAAAATTTAAGCTCAGAAAACATTCCCAGTGCCAGCACTGATTTATTTCCCCAAATGATGACACTGAGCCTCTTTTGCCTCTTTCTTCCCATGTCAACAGACTCGGGGACCATAATGAGGGACTTTATTCACTAGCCTGAGAGCCTATAACACTCTGTCTTCATTCCCATTCCACAGTGGGGCCCCAGCCTACAGGGGCAGGAAGTGTGTGGTCACAGTGCCAGAAACCAGGTAGGGTGGAGGCCCCATACAGAAAAACCATGTTCCTCTTCTCCCTGCAGCTCCACACCTAAGCAAAGGACCATTTCCTAAGCTATCTACCCTCTTCCCTGTGGACAGCAACAGCACAGCCCTGCCACCCGCCAGCCCATTGCTTCAGACTTCTCACTGGAGGATGGACATGGGGAAACACTGAAGTTAAACTCCCCAAGTGAGGCCCAGACTGCATGCCCTATAAGCAGGGGACCCTTCTGCTCTTCTGAAGGTTGGGGCTCCAGCAGCATTGCACCAGCACAAGAAAAAAAGAGACAGGGACAAAGGATCCTGACACCTCCTCAGGCCTCCGGGACACACCAGGTTCCATCTTCCCTGACAGGTAGTGGCCACAGGTTCTGGTCCCTAAGCCCTCTCTCTGCACCAGTTAGTGTCCTCACCTCCCCAGTATGTTCCCGCACAGCCAGTCCTTACCAAGCAGAGGAGAAACAAGCCAGAGTGCAAAGGCCTCCAGGGCCACGTCGGGGAGCTGCAGGACTTCACGGACTGTTCGGTGCAGCTCATGGGCACTGACCGAGGACAGGTTCTCCACGGCCAGGGGCACCACTGTGTCGTCAGCCAGGTACACCAGGACATCGGCTGATGGAATGCAGGTTGGGCAGGGTCAATTGTCCACCACCAGACCAATCAGCACTCTCCACCACCCCCTGCTCCTTATCATGCCCCAGGCTACACTGACACCACTAACAGGGATGCTTATGGTGACACACACTATAGTCCCCAGAAAGAACACAGGAGACTAAACTTGGAGGATTTCAAGTTCCAGGCCAGCCTGGGCTACATATTAAAAAATAAGTAAATAAAAATGCTGCCTTTGAGGACTTGAGACCGCAAAGCACCCAGAAACTGTGACTTAGGTATCAGCCCCATTTCATCCCTAAGGCTCAAAGTAGGATGATTAAAAACTAACCCCCTTCCTCTGCAGCACCAAATACAGCTGTTTCCAATACTTCTCAGGTGGAGAAATAGGATGAGGTCACAGTTCCCTATCAGGATGGAAGCATAGCCAGCTAGTGACCGTCTAACTCTGTCTGGGTCAGACTAAGAGGACAATCAGGATTTCTTAGGCTACCCTGGGTTACAGCAGGTGCCAGGTCTCAGCTTCATTAGGGCTCTTCAAAATGCTGTGATTTCTGTGATGGCTTTAAGCAGTCTAGGAAAGAACAAACCACTCACATAGCCAAGTGTTCCTTTATAACAAGCTAGATTCCCATTTGAAGCCAGAGCCAAAGGTGCTTGGCAGGTTGGCCGGACTCAGATTCCTCATCCCTAACCTGCCGTGCTGTAAAGGAGCACTGAGTTTGGAGGCCCACATTCTCAACCTGTGGTCCTTTTCTGCTTCTTGGCTGATTCTGGAGAGTCTCTGTGTCAGTTGTAAATCTGTAAAAACAGTCATGCCTCTTCAAAAGGACATCACCAACCCAATGAGGCTGGTTAGAGCATACAGTTAGCACTCTGAAGAAGCTGGTTGGAGCATACAGTTAGCACTGAAGAAGCTGGTTAGAGCATACAGCTAGCACTGAAGAAGCTGGTTAGAGCATACAGCTAGCACTGAAGAAGCTGGTTGGAGCATACAGTTAGCACTCTGAAGAAGCTGGTTGGAGCATACAGTTAGCACTCTGAAGAAGCTGGTTGGAGCATACAGTTAGCACTCTGAAGAAGCTGGTTGGAGCATACAGTTAGCACTCTGAAGAAGCTGGTTGGAGCATACAGTTAGCACTCTGAAGCTTTTTAGATCCTGGTCTCTTTTGTTCCAACAGCCACTTGAGAGACTCGGAGACTGAGGTTCAGATCTACTTTACAGGCAGAAAAACCGGCCCCGAAGGCTCAAGTTCATCATCAACCTCGGCCTGCTCCAGGAGTCTGAGACCTAACAACCTCTTTAGGGCCTAATTTCCTCCCAATAAAATGAAGAGGTGGAGAATCCCTGCGTTCAAAGAGCTGTCTGCAAGAAAGAAACGGGACAAAGAAAGTGGTGTCACTTTCCAATCATGTGTCTTCATTTGAAGACATGCCTTTTCACAAACGAAAGAAGGTTCAGGAGGAGTATGGCTCGGGCACTAAGCTAGTTGACTGGGCTCAGCTGAGTCCTTCGACTTCTAAGTCCGCCACACCTTTACACATCTTATTACTTACTACATGATTAACTTACTGAAAAAGAGAAACCCGAGTCATGTCCCCAAGGCTGAAATCAAAAAGGATACAGAAGAGATGAAAAAAAAAAAAGTAGAGACCTACCTCGGGCACCCACGGAGGAGACGCTACTTCGGTGGGACCGCTCCGCAGGGCCGGGCTGTCCCGCGTTGCCTTCTGCCCCCTCCATCTGCAATAGGAACGTCAGACAATTAATGGGGATCTTGAGGGGATGATCTCCTCAAGCTTCCAACCAAGAAGCTAAGGGGTCCCAGGCTCGGTCTACAATTCTTAATCTATGTAGAGGGGTCAAGTGTGTAAGCTAAAAGTAGGGAGTGACCCGCAGCCGAGTGCATATCGGGAGTGGGCTGGGCCAGGGCAGTGACTGTCAAGTGCGGGGGGGGGGGACCTTAAGTCTCTCCCAAGAAATGGCCAGACAAGTGAAGGCGCGCCCCTGCCCAGGGCGGGGACACGGACAGGGTGTGGCCACGCTCTCACCTCCCAGGGTCGTAGAGCCGGCTGCCTCACTCCAGAATGTCACCTGACTCAGGACTACAGTTCTGGACCCAACACTACGCCCGCCCGCAGGGTCACAGGTCCTGCTGAGGGTCGACTCCAGAAGTTGCGCCGCGGAAGCTGCCGCGGGAGGAAGCACAAACTCGAGGCGCCGCCTCTCCAACTGAGGGAGCCAATCGGAGTCAGGTGCATCGGCGCACGCGTACTCACGGATTTTGTCCTTCGGTTCCCTCCTACCCAGCCGGTTTCCTAGCTTGGTTAGGTCACGCAAGTCCAAAAGCCCGGGTCTAGCCACACCCCTGACATATCGAATCCCGTGTCGTCCGTACCCCGTCGTCCCCACCCCTGCACAGACACCTACGAGAACTATGTAGGTGTAAGACCTCCATGCATAAGACCTGTAATAGGATGAGGAGGAAGATTCATGAAAACAAAGGGCAAGAGCTGCTATGGCTCATTTGACTTGACTGGGCCCCTCTGCAACGGAGATGCTTCTTCCCTGGGACCCATCTGGTGGGTGGATGGTGTCGCAGTTCTCTTGGACCTGTTCTGAAGGACTGAAGGGCTACTGGCTCTTGTCCTTGGATAGGAGTTGGGGCCCTGGACGAGTCCCTTGCCCTCTAGATCTGTTTGTCACTGGTAATGAGATTGTGTTTGACGCTCAACAATCCCTGTCACTCTTATGTACGATGGAAACAGGACTTGCTGTGCTTCCCGGGTGCAGTCACATAAACCTGGCTGTCTTAGACACAGACTCCAAGATCTTGAGGTTCCAGGCATTATAGTTGCCAAAGGTTTTTTTTTTTTGTTTTTTTTTTTTTTAAGATTTATTTATGTATTTGAGTACACTGTAGCTGTCTTCAGACACACCAGAAGAGGGCATCGGATCCCCATTACAAATGGTTGTAAGCCACTATGTGATTGGTTGCTGGGAACTGAACTCAGGACCTCTGGAAGAACAGTTGGTATTCTTAACCATTGAGCCATCTCTCCAGCTCCCTCCCAAAGTCTTATTATTACCAAACTGTTCTGACAAACTATCACTTGTGTGCCTAAGGCCTGGAATGTGTGGAGAAAAACAGGTCTATGGGCCATATACATGCCACTTGAACCAGAAATTGTTCCTGGTGGCAACCGTGGCTTGGGATCAGGAGCAGGGATCTGAGTTCTCCTTGCCACCTGGATTCTTTGCTGGAAAGCAGATGTAAGCTCCTGGCCCATTTTTAGTATTCATTTTTGTTTTGTAGAGCTCTTCAATTTAATTCAATTAGGGACAAACTTTATGGCACACAAGCCTTTAATCCTAGCAGAGAGAGACAGAGACAGGCAGATCTCTAATTTCCAGGGCAGCCAGAGCTATACAGTGAGACCTTGTATGGGAGTTGGGGGGAAACAAGCAAAACTATTGTAAGCAGGTCAACCACGGAGGCAATGGAGCAGGAGGATCAGCACAGGTCAGGGCCATACTTGGCCACATAGCAAGTCCAACGTCAGCCTGGGATATGTGAGGCTCTGTCTCAAAACAAAACAAAACAAAACAACAAGTATTACAGAATGCCACAGCATTGCTATAGAAGATACAAACCACCACAGGCAGAGAGGAGAAAGTCTTCACTTCTTTCTTATCTACTATGTGCTGGACATGGGCCAAGTCCTTTCTTCTGTGTCACATGTCATCTTATGGGCTCTGTGAATGGAATCAGGAGGATTAGTAGCTACCATTTATGTGTTGGATGCTTTAAAAATTCTGAGTGTGTGTGTGTGTGTGTGTGTGCACATTAAGGGGGGGCTCATACATGTGAACCAGGCACTCTACTCTTGAGCTATCCCTGAGAGAAACAGGTAGGGAAAACACTCATACACATAAATCTTACAATATTGAAAGTATATATTTTTTTAATTTTAGATTCTACCCATGAGAAAGTGTGGTGATTATTTTTCTGAGGTCACTTTACTTTGTTTAGCATGATGATCTTCTAGTTCTACCCATTTGCTTGCAAATGACTCAATTTTATTGTCCTTTACACCTTAAAACTACACTGGGTACATGGACTACACTGCCTTTGTCCACTCCTCTGTTGGACTTTTTAATCCTTTTGGCCACCGATGCTGTTCCTGACCTTTCTGTTCATTCATCCACTGGCCGTTCATCAGCATGTGTTACATCTACCCTGTGCCACATTCTCTAACCTTTTAAACATGTGAGTGGATCAAGCAGCCACAGGTCCTTGACAGCGCAGACAACCAGTTGCTAGCTGCTTATAATAGGTCAGCAACAAGAGCAAGGGCAAGGGATTGTCCAGGGCCCAACTTCTGTCCAAGGCCAAGAGCCAGTAGCCCTCCAGTCCTTCAGAACAGGTCCAAGAGAACTGCGACACCACCCACCCACCAGGTGGGTCCCAGGGAAGCATCTCCATTGCAGAGGGGCCCAGTCAAGTCAAATGAGCCATAGCAGCTCTTGCCCTTTGTTTTCATGAATCTTCCTCACATCCTATTACAGATCAAGGGTCTTATGCATGGCGCAACATCGTTCTCATAGGTGGCTGTGCCGGGGTGGGGGGAGGGGAGAGCGATTACAATTGTCCGTGAGATGCCTTGTGTAGAGGTCTCACTAAGAAGGAGAGGTTTCATCCTCAGCTTGAAAGAGGCCTGAGAGAGTATGTCCAGGAAGAGGAAGCAATGCAGCATTAGGGCCTTGAGGCTGAGAGCTGTTTTCAGGGGAGCAGGAAGCAGGACATGAGGTCAGAGGAGAAGGGCGGTACTGTGAGGATTCAGACGGCGTAGAAGAGACTCGGCCTCTTCCTTTTTAATTTTTACAGAAAGGAAATTTGTTTGTTGCAGTTTAGAGACGGGAAAATCTAAATCTAAGCCCTGGCATCTGCTGAGAACCCTCTTGCCCCATCATTTCCAGGCAGAGAGGCAGGAGAGCAGGATTTGTGTTTTGATGTAGTGAAGAGACCACTGTACAGTCAAAAGCCCATTGTTCCTTCTCCTGGGCAAGAGGAGGCTGCGGTTCTGATTCATGGCTGTAAACAACTGTGGAGAGAGCAGACAAACAGGCTTCAGGGCCTGGTGAGTCACTTCTCAGGCTGGGGCCTCTCTTTCTTGCGTTATTCTTATCCTGACTAGGCTTGGGTGGCTGCTGCAGGCCACTGCAGCCTGGGACTGCCACCTCGCGGCCACGTTCTGACTTCACCTAGCCTCACAGCTCGTCAGGGTAGATGAGAATAAATGGAAATTTGCTATGAACTGGCTGGTCAAGTAAGGCCTTCATCTTTGCTCATGAAGGCAGCCTTCGAGAGGTTCACCAAACTAGGACTCAGTTGCCATCCTCTGTGACCCAGTGTGGCTGTCACCGTCTAGGCACAGAACTCAGGCTAGCTGAGGCTGTCCACCTGCCCCTAGAGATTCCATACCTCCCAGGCCTCTTCCAGTCTCAGGCTCACAGACGTTGGCTCACTCTTGCTAATGGTTGCCTGAGGTCTGGGCACCGGGCCACCAGTCACTCTCCAGCCAGGGTTAAACATTAGTGGGAGGTTATCGGGTTTGGAAAGGGGGTGGGGAATCTCACTTGCAACAGTCTCCTACGGACCTGCTTGGAGTACCAGTTCCGATAGGAGCCCATAAAATGCCCGTGGAAGAGTTTGTGGCTGGCTGGATCTCTGGTGAGACATTTTTCAACTTTCTGTCATATCATCCCTAAGGGTGGGTTACTTCCCCAGGGAGGATGGGCCGTTGAGAGGAGTTGTTCCCTCTGGAGCACGCAGCAGCAGCTGTTCCCAGAGCCTTCTGGGAATAGCCAAGAAGGCAGAGGAGCAAGTAGCAAAGAGGAACTGCTTCTGTATCCCAAGGCCACGCTGCCAGAGAGTGGTCGGGATCTGACAGCCTAGGCACAACCTCATCCAAGCCCATCTCCCAGACCAGTGTGCGGGGCCTAGAACTCATTCACCTTTGATCTCTCCACTGTCCTTATTTTACCTTTGGAAATCTGCCCTGCCTGGCAATGGAGGTGCTCCTGGGCCTTGAGAAAGGACACCATGAACCGGCCTCTAATAATGCACCCCTAGGGATGCACCCCAAGCCCCAGAAACAGCATCTTCTGCAGAGAATAAGACTAGCTAGTAGGTGGCTTTCTCCCCTGGGTCTGGTGGGATGCTAAGAAGAGCTCTCTGCTCTGTACTGATAATTGTGACAAGGTAGAAGGCAGGAGGGACTGGCCAGAAGGACCTGTTCTCATTCAAGGCCACAGAACTCTTCGAGGAAGGCAGAAGTAGGGCTGACACAGTTAGGAATAGTAGCCACTCCTTCTAGAGCAGTGGTTCTCAACCTTCCTAATGCTGCAACCCTTTAATACAGTTCCTCTTGTTAAGGTGAACCCCAACCATAAAATTATGTTGTTGGTACATTGTAACTGAGTTTGCCGCTGTTATGAATTGTAACATAAATATCTGACATGCAGGACATCTGATATGCAACCCCCAATGGGGTCACCACCCATAGGTTGAGAACCACCTGTCTAGAGCTTCATCTTCCATAGGCAGAGCTGGGGATAGGGTTACACCTGGTTCTTTCCTATTGTGTGTGTGGCCTCAAGTGAGGCCGTGGGTCTCCTTCCTTTGTCCCCACACCTTTGCTATCCAGTACGAGGTATGGTAGAGTGGGGTAGGGCAGCTGGAATATCTGTGGGGCCTCAAGAATGTAGGTGATGGGTGTCTGAGTGCACGCAGGCTTCCTGCTCCAGCCTGCATCCTTCTTTCTTCTAGCACAGACTTGCTTCCTAGACTTGGCACACAGGCCTCACTCACTCCTCCTTCTTGCCACTGCAGGAGCTGTGGGCCTGGTCCTGGGGCACCCATTTGACACTGTAAAGGTGAGTGTAGCAAAGGCACCAGAGGAATAGATGGTCTGGCTGGAACCCGGGTGAGGGACTGGGCCTGGTTGATGGAATTGGCTCACTGTATGTGCCTGCCAGCGTCTGCTGTGTGGGTGACCTGGCTACCACTGTGGGAGCAGCCCTGGCTTGCCCATCTGCCTCACATGCCCAGTACTTTCCCTCCAGGTGCGGTTACAGACCCAAAACACATACCAGGGCATTGTGGACTGCATAGTGAAGACTTACCGCCATGAGTCAGTAGGTAGCCCACTTCTTTGGGGTGGGAATCATCGGGGGCAGGCGGGGCCTATTTCCTTTTGCTTGCTGCTTACTAACAACTTCTAAGTCTTTACCCTTGCAGGTATCTGAGACTCATTTAGCACCTCGAAAGTGGAGTTGAGGTCCTCACAGCCTCCTCCATCTGCTGGCGGGCTGGGACAGGGCTTGGGTAGAAGTTTGGTACAGCTCAGGGGCCTGGCCAGAGCTGGAAGTGGGACACAGAAGTCCTCCATGACTACCATGTTGTTCTGCAGGTCCTGGGCTTCTTCAAGGGAATGAGCTTCCCCATTGCCAGTGTGGCCCTGGTCAACTCCGTGCTGTTCGGTGTGTACAGCAACACGCTGCTGGCACTTACAGCCACCTCCCACCAAGAGCGACGGGCCCAGCCACCCAGCTACACAAACATCTTCATAGCAGGTTGTACTGGGGGACTCCTGCAGGTGAGAGGGTCGTGGATGGGCACACATGCAGGTGGCACATGGATGGATCTGAGTCCCCCATCCCATGCATAAGAAGGCCGTCCTAAGGGATGCTTGTAGACATTGCTCCCATTGGCCTAGACATGCCGTGCCTTGCCAGGCTGGAGGTCGAAGGTCATAGAGACCAGGGGTTGGAAGGTGAAGAGAAAAGCAGAGAGTTGGGGGGGTCAGTGTGAAAAAGGTGCCAGGCAGAAGTGACCAATGCCTGCTCTCACGTTTGTCTACCTTCAAAGGGCTCTAGAGTTGTGGAAAGACTATGCAGCATGGTGACCTTTGACCCTTAGGAACTGTCATACTCAGTAGAGTTGGGTTTTGTCCTGAAGTGATCCTAAACTGGTCCTAGAGATCATCCTACCTGCTCAACCAGACCTTTGCCTGCAGTACTGGGTAACCGTAATCTCTGAGCCTGGCCTAAGGCCACAGGTCGCAGATGCCATAGCCTGCCAATCACTGCATACGTCGCTCCCATCATTTATTTTGGTCTTTGTTCTCAGCACTGTGGTGACCAGGTTTCTGTGGGGTGTGGTGAAGACTAGAAAATCTTCTAGGTCTCAGAAGGAACCTGAGCTAAAGGGAGTGTCTGAGCAGAATGGAACAAGGGGACAGGTGCCAGCTCAGCCCTACACCCCAGATGGGCTCCTAGGTGACCCTCTAATGGGTACCTACCCTGATGCCACTGATACTTCATGGGGCAGAGAGCAAGCTCAGAGGACAAAGTCAGGGTGTGCACAGCAGCGGTTAATGATTACAGAGATTGCAGAGAGCATGCGCTGGCTTCCCTTCCCTCTCCTCTTCCTCCTCTCCCACCTCCTTCTGTGTTTTTTAAATTTTTCATTTTATGTGTATGAGTGCTTTGCCTGCATATATACACCAAGTGCTTGCAGTGCCTGCAGAGGCCTGAAGGTGTTGGATCTCCAGGAACTACAGATGGTTTTGAGCTACCATGTGGGTGCTGGGAACTGAACTCCAGTCCTTGCAAGAACAGCGTGTGTTCTTAACCACTGCACTGTCTCTCCACCCCCTTCCTTTACTGTTTTCAAAACAGGATCTTGCGATGTAGCCCTGGGTGACCTGTAATTCACTATGTAGATCAGGCTAGCCTAAAGCTTATGACAAAATCCTCTTGCCTTTTCAACAAATTCTGGGATTATAGTTATATGCTACTCAACCAAGCTTTGTTCCTTGTTACATGCGCGTTTCTTAAACCCAGAGACCTGTACCCCTCAGAAACAGGAAGAGGCTTAAGAACTGTGGTAAAGTGGCCTGGCTCACGCCCAGCCAGGCTCTTCTCAATGACTGTCTCCTTGTTTCTCTGAAAAGCAGAACCAGGAGCTGTGAGGGCCACAAATGGTGCCTGGGTTGAGGAACCTGTAAAGCCAGGCTGTACTAGGACATCCGTCAACAGGGTTTGGGAGCCATTTGTTTCAGTGAGGAAGTGAGAGGAAGGGGCAGGAGCTGGAGGCTTCTGTTGGCAAGAACTTTGCTTGTGGCCTAGTTGAAGCTGCCTTGGTTAGGGGTTAAGTAACCCTTTAGGGTCCGTGGTTCCCAACCCACAAGATGCCCCTGCTTCAGCGCTGGAGCTCCAGGTCAGGAGCCCACCCCTGAATGTCTCAGCTCAGCCTTGCTGGCAGGTGCTGGGAGAAACACCAGCCCCTTCTTACAAAGGGGCTCCACCCTCTGCTGCAGTAGAAGCATGCAATGTGGCCTGCACCGGCTAAAACCCAGCAGCAGTCAGCTGCCAGCCCCTCCACTACCAACCAGGCCTAGAGCTGAACAAGAGGCCTAGACACCAAGTGCATACCAATAAGTCAGCTTCAGCCAGGACCCTGCCTCCATCCCAAGTGCTAGGGCGACACTCTGTGACACTCTGTGACATTGACAACAGTTTTCTTTGATTAAAAAAAAAATATTTATCTTAATTCTAAAATTAAGTTTAAATTCTGCCTATGGAAGCCAGCGAGGGAGTGTGGTACCCTGACTGGAGTCACAGTCAGTTTCGAGCTATCCCAGATGGGTGCTGGTATCCAGACTCAGGTCCTTTGGACAGTAAATATAAACTCTTAGTCACTGAGTCATCTCTCCAGCCCTGGCTTTTTTTTTTTTTTTTTTTTTACACACACACACACACACACACACACACTTTCGCTGTCCTCAGACACACCAGAAGAGGGCATCAGGTCCCACTACATGGTTGTGAACCACCATGTGGTTGCTGGGATTTGAACTCAGGACCTCGGGAAGAGCAGTCAGTGCTCTTAACCACTGAGCCGTCTCTCCGGCCCCCTTGTTTTTCTTTTGTAATAAATGTTTTAAAATTACTTATCATTTTGCGTGTATGGATGCTTTGCCTGCATGCATGTCTGTCTGTGCACGACGTGTGTGCCTAGTGCCTACAGGAACCAGAAGAGAGTGTCGGATCCCCTACAACTGGAGATACAGATGGCTATACAGAGCCATGTGGATTCTGGGAACTGAGTCTAGGTCCTCTGGCAGCATAGTGCTCTTAACGGTTGAGTCCAGCCCCAGTCTCTGGGTTACTGAGACAGTTTCAGTCTGCGGTAGCCCACACCTGCCTGGAGCTCACTGTGTAGCTTTGGCTGGCCTTGAACTCTTTGTAGTTCTTTCTTTGAAGCCTTTAGGTTACAGACATGAGTCCAGCACAGCCAGCCAGAGCGCCAGTTACAGGCAGGAGCCCAACCAACCCAGCTAGAACTTCATTTGAGCTTCAGTGGCTTCTCTCACTTTGTCTGGAGACAGGGTCTCACTCTGTAGCATTGGCTGGCCTGGAATTTGCTCTGTAGACCAAGCTGGCCTTGAATTCACAGAGATCTGCCTGCCTCTGCCTTCTTAGTGCTGAGATTAAAGGCACACGTCACCCTGGACATCTAGCTGATTGACTTAGTTACATCCCTGATTCAAACCTCACCGGTATGGTGACCCCCTCTTCTCCACATCCTCTCAGCTCAGTTCAATGCCACCCTAGATCTGTCCTGGCTTCTAAGGTCTCTAGTGCCTACCAAATCTCATGCCTAAATGCCTTTTTGGTCAGAGGCAAGGGGGGTTGCCTTGGGGCTTCAGAAAGCTGTAATGCAGAAGGGAGAGGACTCTTTGATGTTGGGTCTGTTGTAAGCTTCAGCTTCTTACTGCTTCCTGCTGCTGAACCTTTACAGAGCCCCAGACACTGCAAACACACGGTCCTCCCTAGAATCAGGGATCCCAGGAGCCCAGTCCCACATGTCCTTGGATGCCTGTGCCTGCTATCTCAGGAGGAGGGGCCAGTGCTCAGCCTATCAGGCCTGATAATGAGGGAGGCAGCATGTTCTCAGCTGCACCCAGATAGTTGGCCAAACCCAGCCATATATGTGGGAGGTTAGGAGTTGATGGCAGGAGCCTCTCTGCCCTGTTATGATTAAAAGCAGACATTTTCCAAGCCTAAGCACCACCCAATCCCCTCCATGTCTTTTCCCACAGGCCTACTGCCTGGCTCCTTTTGACCTCATCAAAGTCCGTCTGCAAAACCAGACAGAGCCGAGGATGCAGATAGGGAGCTCCACACCCCGGTACCGGGGACCTGTGCACTGTGCAGCCTCCATCTTGAGAGAAGAAGGACCCCAAGGACTGTTCAGAGGATCCTGGGCCCTGGTGTTGAGAGACACGCCTACGTTGGGAATGTACTTTGTCACCTATGAAGGGCTATGTCGCCAGTACACACAGGAAGGCCAGAATCCCAGTAAGCAGGGTGAGGTGGGGTGGGGTTACAGCAGAGGCTGGGGAGGAGACTGAAGGCTGGGACTGGAAGATGCTCCGTTAGTCTAACTCAACCCTGGCTCCCTCTGCCCTAGGTTCAGCCACAGTTCTGGTGGCAGGCGGCTTTGCCGGCATAGCCTCTTGGATCACAGCCACTCCTTTTGATGTGATCAAGTCCCGGATGCAGATGGACGGGCTGAAGGGGAGAAAGTATGGAGGGATGCTGGACTGTATGGCGAGCAGCTTCCGGCAGGAGGGAATAGGGGTCTTTTTCAAGGGCATGACACTCAACAGTGCCCGTGCCTTTCCCGTCAATGCTGCCACCTTCCTCAGCTATGAATACCTACTGCGCTTGTGGAGATGAGCCTGGTCAGGCGATAGTGGCAACTCCACAGCAGGATCATGGCTGATGGGAGCGTGGGAAACCACGCTAAATCACTCAGCTTTCCGGTGCAAAAGCAAGAGGTGCCTTGTATCATCCAGAGAGTTAAGGAGCCAATGTTCAAGAAACAGTGAACCTGGCCCTGTACAGACTCCAGACACACCCCACCTCCAGCCCATCTTACCAGGCCGCTTCTGTCCAGGAAGCAGGGGCACACCGCACACCGTACATACAAATCATCCAGGCCACCGTGCCACACTGTCCCTCTGAAGGAGCTCTCAGAGACCAGCCATTGTCCTGGCCTAGCCCTGGAGTTCAAACCACTCCCTGGAGGATGAGCTTTGTCTTCTTCATGTCCAGAAACCTTCAGGGGTTTCTATAACCTTCAGGGAAACCCAGGTCCCTTCCCTTGGTTACTTTCTGGTGTGGCCCCTCATGCCTCAGGAGTGCCATAGGTGGTATTACTGTCCTCCAGTGGCTCACTCTCCCCAAGATCCAGGCAGAGCTCTTTGTCCAGGAGTCCTTCCAGCCCCATCCGTGCTGACTGTGGGGTACCCAAGCATCCCAGTCCTCCTGCCTACCTCAGTCATACCACCGTGTGCAGTGCTTCATGGTTAGTGTTTTTTCTCCTCTGAGTCTTTAGTCTGTGAGTCTGTGGTCAAGGTTGTACTTCTGTCTCTTGAACAGAAACATGAAATAAATTTTCATTTGATGCAGTACTGATGATCCTCTTCTGTCTCTGCTCCCACCACACACACAGCTGGGAGCCTTCCAACCTCCATGTCTGTGCCCTGGCCCCTCTTCCTCACTCACATCTTTCCTTACAATTGTCTGATTGACCATCTCAATTGCTAAATTTGATTTTAAAACTGCCTGAGGGCCTAGAGAGATGGCTGAGTGATTGAGATCACTGGCTGCTCTTCCAGAGGAACCAGGTTTAAATCCCAACATTCACAGAGCAGCTCACTCATCTGTAACTCTGGGAGTCTGGTGCCCTCTTCTGGCTTCTGTGGGAATTGCATGCACCAGGGGGCAAAATACCCATACACACAAAATAATAATAAAAATATTTTGAGGGAGGGTTCAAGACAGGGTATCTCCATGTATCCCTGGCTGTTCTTGAACTCACTCTGTGGTTCAGGCTGGCCTTGCTAGGCTGACCCATCAGGCTATGCCTCTTGAGTACTGGGATTAAAGGCATTAGCCCAGAATAAAAACAAAAACAAAACCCAACAACAACAAACTGGCTGAGAACTGGGCAATGGTGGCACACACCTTTAATCCAGCACTCAGGAGGCATAAGCAGGCAAATATCCAAGTTCAAGGTCGGTCTGGTCTACAGAGTGGGTTTCAGGACAGAACAGCCTACACAGAGTAACTGTCTTTAAAAACCATAGATGATAGACAGACAGACAAACAGACTGTACTCTTTCACAGCCTCTTGTTACTCTGAGCTCCTTCCTCTGGAAGGGTATGCCCATAGACATTTGCTCTTGATGAATGTCTTAACCTACTTCTGCTGAGCACACCTGGGTCTCTCCCACAGGGATTTGCTCATGCTCTTCTCCCTGAGTCTGTTCCTCCCCATCTTTCAGTTCTTGGCTCCTTCGAGATATTTTTCTGTTCCCTCCAGATATGTCTATGGTTCAGAAGCACCTGGAGGGTTTGTTCAAGCAGTGTGCTGAGTCAAACCTCAGGGTCGCCAACTCAGTAGGTTTTTAGAGGGTAAGAGGATGTACATTTCCCCGAGTTCCCAGCTGCTGCTGCAGGTGTGGGCCACACACTGAGAACCATTAAACACATTTTTCATATCACCCTTCTTCCTTGGTCTGTAATTACATGTTTACGTCCAAGTGTATTTTCTGTGTGATTCTGATTATATCTGCTTCTCTAAACCATGAACTCTGCTTTAAAAGTGCCTTTAGGCACTTGGGAGGCAGATGCAGAGGGCTCTATGTGAGTTCTAGGCTAGCCTGGCCTACAGAGCAAGTACCAGTACAGCCAAGGCTATGCAGAAAAACTCTGTCTCAAAAAAACAAAAAACAAAACAAAACAAAACACCAAACCAAAAAAAAACAAACAAACAAACAAACAAACAAATGAACAGAAATCCCCCAAAAAGCCAAAAAACCCAAACCATGAACTCCATGGACAGACAAAAGATTAGAAGTTCAAGGTTTGTTAGATAGCAAGTTCAAAGCCAGATTGGGTTACAAGAGATCCTGTCTCAGAAAAATGAATTTTTATAAACATAACTTTAAGCTTGCTAACTGAGCAGGACATGAGGAGACTTCCCAACATCCCAGAAGTAAGGGACATGAGGCAAGGCTGTGGGGCCAGGGCTGCCTCCTGGAGTAGATGCTGATTCCATGACCTGGGATACATGGAACCATGGGGGAGAACCTTGCGAGCAGCATACTAAACCTTGAGTTCTTAGGTCTTGGGGAAACTTTGTCTAAGACTCAGAAACTACACCAGTACAAGGTCAGACTGGAAAACCTCCAGCTACCAGCAAAAGAAAAAAAAAAAAAAAAAGACTCTGCTTCTCTCCCACAGGTAATAAGGTCTGACTTCCCTAGAGAATCAGGAACCATATTCCTGCTCCCCCACAGCCCGTTTCTGAGAAGCTAACATTGCATCTTCTTTATACCCCCTTCTGCTCAGAAGAAGCAATTACACATTTTTTTCTAGAGGTGAGCCACTGAGAGTTCCACAGGTTTAAGTTGGGACAGGGAAAATTTCCCCATTACACATGTAATACCCACGATGAAATAAACAAGAGTATCTAAACATATAGCCCCCTATCTCCTTTCTTCCTTTGAGACAGAGTGTCACACTTAGCTGGACAAAGGGCTGGGTCAGGTGTGCACTTTTGCTCTCAGTTGTAGGCAAAGGGAGATCTGTGGGAGTTAAGGGCCAACCTGCTTTACACACAGTCCCAGGTCAGCCAGAGGTACATGGTGAGTCTCTTTTTCAAACAACAGCAAGAACTAAAACCAACCAGCAAAAGAGCTGGGGCAAGGCAGTGCACAGCTGTAATCCACCATTCTGGATACTGTAAGCAGACAGAAGTTGAAGGCTAATGTGGGTTAAACACAAAGGCGCAGGAACTTTAAACGATTTTCAACATTAAGAGAAATGAAAACTAATAACGCATGATGTCGCCTATCACCTCTATTAGAATGGCTGTAATAAAGGCAAAAGATGAGTCGTGGGGATGGCCCAATGGTAAGAACACTTGCTGCATAATCCTAACTGGATCCCTGGAACCCACAGAGAAAGTGATGCTGTGCTGTGGATCTGTGAGCCACCATTCCTACTGTAAATCGGGAAGCTGCGCTAGGGAGACAGTTCAGTGTTCAGAGCCTTTGTTGCTCTTATAGAGGACCTGGGTTCGATTCCTAGCACCAGTGGTGGTTTACAACTATTTGTAACCCCAGTTTCAAGGGCTTCAACAAGCACAAATGTGGTATACACACATACATGCATAACAAAACCTTCATATACAGAAATTAAAAATAAATAAAAAATTAATAAACCCTTCTAGATCTTAAAGATAAAAGACAAAATACAAAAGCAAAAGGGTTTAGTGGTCCTGATTTCATTCCCAACTGAATGAATGAGTAACTGATCTGAACCCTGTTCTCCTATGTGTCACACTAGCATCCATCCTCTGAGACTAACCTCTCCACTCACTGGGGAGAGCACAGTTCAGCTCCGAGTGCCACAGTGACTGAAAAACTTGACATGAAACAGACAAGAGCTACAGGTTATCTGCCAATATAAACAAGTTTCCCTTGTAATGAATGACCTGGTCATAGGTCAAAGTACTAGACCTCAAATGGCTCTCAGTTAAGTGTCCCATTACAGTGTCTGTAATATACCCACATTGCAAACACTTACAGCCAACCATTGCTAACACAGGGTTACTAGCTGTTCAACTTACTGGGGGCTCTCAGAACACCTCACCCTCACATACGCCGTACTCGGGGGTGTTCTCTCACTCCCAGTTGCCCCGTGCTTGCTATCCTTTGGTTTGCTATTCTACCTACTTTTCTCTCTATTCAGTGGTCTAAATAGCAAAACTCACCACTGGGTGGTGAGACAGCTCATTGGTGAAGGCACTTGCCACAAAAACCTGGAGACCTGAGTTTGATTCCCAGAACCCACCAGAAGAAGGGGAGATTCACAAATTTGTCCTCTGACCTCCATATATGCATGGTAGCAAGTGTGTGTGTGCCTCCCCCTCCCCACATAAACAATAAATAAAAATTAAAAAGAAACACAAGGCTGGGCATGGTGGCACACACCTTTAATCCCAGCACTCATAGAAGCAGGTAGATCTATCTCTCAGAGTGTAAGGCTAGCCTGCTCTGTATAGTGAAACTCTGTTTCAAAACCAAAAACAACACCTCCCCCCACAAACAACAGGGAAACCAGCTCACCACTACTGGTTTTCACTAGGCTTTGTGGGGCCAAAGCACTTTGCACAAGCCTGTTGCTGCTTTCTGGTCTTGCTCAGCAGAGCTGTCACCTTTGCAATCTTGTCACAGAGGAGGTTGTGATAAAGGGAATGATGGAAGAAACAAAAATTTTAAGGGCTCTGAAACTTTTTCAAAACACCCCATTCTTAGAATGTGAGACCCTAAAGACACAGAAATGGTTAAAATCAGACTCAGACATTTTCCAGTCATCTCAAGGCTATGAGATCCCACCTGTGCCTGAAAAATAAAAACAATGGCCCAAAGTAATTCTCAGAAAAAAAAAAAAAAAAACACAGAATATACTGACTGATAGCCACTTGGTCCTCTAGAAAGCCCTAGATAGGGTTCTGACGCATGTTATAATTAACTCATGCTCTAATCACCCAATTCTGAGAACCAAAACAAGGACAAAACCCCCTCAAAGTTTTGAAATATATAAACAAGGCTCTGAAAATGTAAAAACAAAGTTTTAGTGGACAGGTCAAGCTATACCGACCAAGCTGAGTTAAGACAAAACAAAAATGACTGCTTTAAGAATAGCTCCCGTACCCCTCCCTGTACTGAATCAAGGAGAATGTAAATTATCAACAACCTTATGCCAAAGTTTCTCCCCCTTCTCTCCTCTTTCTGAAAATTATACTGCTGATAAATGGTAAAATTGGTACTATTACAGTACACCTCCCTCACAAAAGTATAAAAGATATATGATTTTTGAGTTTGGGGTTGACTTTCCCTGCAAGGATGAGCAACCCCATGTACATGGAATAAAAACCTCCTGTTATTACAGCGGTCTATCATCTAATAGTGTTCTGTGGGTTGCGCACCTGAGCTAAGACTCCTCAGGGTCTTACAACAGGAACTGTGGTGAAATGAATAGATGAAAACCTGTAGTGAATGAATGATTGCCCCGGAGCTCATTTCCCTGCCCCACCTCTGGCCACCGCACCACAGTCTGATGCTGAAATGATAAGAATTGCAAAGTTCTGGGTCGTCCTGAGACCTGTTTCAAGTTTTCTTCTTGCAAGTGTGGTCCAAGAGGAGAATCCATGTGTGAAGGATTCTTCCTGATAGACAGACTTCACCCTTCTTTCATGTAAACCATGCCTTGAGAAGGTGGGGGGCAACTCAGTTGGCATAGCACTACCTCAGTATGCTCAAAGCCCTGGGTTAAGTTTAATCCCTAGCATCACATAAATTAGCAAACCCCTATAATCCTGGCCCTGGAAGGGGAAGGCAAGCAGATTAAGACATTCATATCACCTTCAGTTATAGTACAAGTTCAAGGCTAAACCCAAGCTACACAAGACCACATTCCAAAAAGAAAGAAGGAAAAAAGAAAATCCACATCCTCACTTTCTGGTTAAAGACTTTATTTCCTGAAGCAGAACTGGTTTTGACACAAAATTCAAGGAATGGGGCCACTGATAGGAAGTCTACCTTTCTAGGTTCTACCCTATTTAGACTAACTCCCCACAAAGCTCTAGAAGTTTCACCAGGGCCTGGAAGCTACACAGCCCAGATTCCCACTCTTGAAGCCCCATCTGTAGAAACTCTAGGCTTGAACAACTTTTTCTTTGACCTTAAACTTCATGCTCCAACTTCCTTCCCTTCTACACCCTCCACATATTATTTCCACAGGAAAGAGCCAGTCTGCCTCTGGGGAGGCGTTTCCATGGGAAACAGGAGGGGGAGAATATAGGCAGCCATGACTCTTCACAGACAGCAAAGCTGCTCCACCTCCACCTCACAGTCATAGAACTTCTCAAAGAGTTCTGGAGAGGTGCAGTTGCATTCAAGCCACCTCCTCAAGGTGCATAGTGCCCTCAGAGCATCTGCTTTGGTGGGCAGGGACTCAAAGCTATCTTCTTCCCTCCCACTGTCTTCAGGACTGGTCTCCTCTTTGCATACTCTAGGCCCTGGGTCCTCATCCTCCAGGTCCACAAAGTGAGAAAACTCCTCTTGGCTCAGCCCACTAGGGACTGGTGACATCTCAGTATCTTTTTCCAGAGACAGTGGTGTTTTGCCTGGAGCAAGTCCTTCTTGAATGAAGCTGCTCAAAATGAGCTGGCGGGGTACCTTGGTCCAGGCTGCGGCCACCATATGCAGAGCATCCAGAACTGTGATGCTGGCCCTGGCCTCAGCCAGTGAGGTCCCCTCTTTCCCACTCTGCATGGCAGCCAGTTTGCTCAGCAAACGGTGACGGTAATGGGCCTTAAAGGCCAAAACCACAGAGCCAGGCAGGGAAGGAGTGGTGCTGGAGGCAGAGAGAGGCAGGAGTCGCACGTGGTGGAGCCCAGGAGGGCTGGCCCATTCCTCTACCACTCCGGAAGCCAGCAGCAAGGCTACCCGTCGACCCTGCTGTCCCATGTCCTGGTCAAACTGTGCCAGCCATTCTGACCAGGGAATGGCTAGGTCAGGGTGATAAGAGGCAGGCAGTGCCTCACTGTTGACTCCAAAGAAACATCTTGGGGCAGCCTGGAGCCCACCCACAAATACCCTTCGCTTTTCTGTGCCTCTGCTGTTGGCACACAGCAGGACTTGCAACCGATCACATTCAAACACTCCACCAGGCAAAGCTCGATACAACAAGGGTACTTCGGCACAGCCAAAAACATCTTCTGGTGAGAAGTCTTTAAGAGAAAGGGGTGGCTGGGCCTGAGATGGGAGAACTGCAGGAGGTTCAGGAGGGAACAGAGGGACAAGGACCTGGCGAGCCCCAAAGCCCACATTGTTTCGGCGTTTCCAGCGGACCAGCCAGCCAATGCTGGGCACGAAATCCTGGCCCATGATATCAGCCAGTTCCTTAGCCTTGTGGAGCAACATGGGCCCTGTTACATCCCAGGCCTTGGCTCGGGCAATGTGGTACCAGCAGAGTAGAGCCTCATCGATCCCACTGTATTTGGATTCACGCTTTCGCTTCCTCTCATGGTTGGCTGTGCCACTGCACCAGTCAGCCAACAGCTTCTCCTTATTCTTGCAGATACGTGAGATCTGGGGCTGTGAGACCTGGAAGCGCCGAGCCACCTCTGACTGGGACATTTTGGACTCATCCAAGAGTTCCAGCACCTGGATTTTCTCAGCCAGGGACAGAGCGTGAAGCTTCTTCTTGGTGTTCAGCTCCATGACTCCCTGGGAACCTGCTGGGGGAAGAAAAGTAGGAGAGCATGCCATAGGCAGAGGGTAAGAGGAATAGAAAAGTACAGGACGCCTGAGGACAGGGCAATCAGCTGGAATGCAGAAAGCTAGAAAACAGACCAGCTGAAAAAGACACAGGATGGCCAGGCTGAGGGGGGAGAGGTCTAGATTGCCAGAACAGAGCTGGCAGAGGGTCCCTAGTCCGAGGCAGAGGGAATTCTGGGTTGGGGTTTCGTATTGATGGGGTGGAAAGATGAAGAGAGGCCAAAGGACAGCTGTAAAGACAATCAGGAGACAGCTGTAGAGACAACAAAGAAACAACAGAGAGGCCTGGGGCTGAGGCTGAGTGAGGCAGGTGCAGGGGACATCCAGGGTGACAGGGAGGAGATCCCTGAGAGGAGATGAGGAGGGCCTAGGTTGAATTTTGATAGTTGAATGAACGGACAGAGTTGAAGTGAACAGGTGAGATGGTACAGATGACAAAGCCAGGTCTGAAGGCGCTAGTCCAATATGCTGCTGGCAAGGCAGGGTGGTAAAGCTAGTCAGTGGTTCAACCTGAAGGAGACTAAAGGTGCCAAGACGACAAAGGGCGACAGGGTGAGGAGGCTGAGGGCAGCAAATAGAAAGAAGTGTCCTCTGCCTGGAGGGATAGCAGAGAGAAAAAGAGCATCGGTCAGGGAGCAGGTAGCTCCTGAGCGGGCTCTACGCCCCAGCTCGCTCTGCCTTGACCCCTAGCCAGTGAGGGGACCGACACAGGCGTCGACCCAGCCCACCCGCCCACCCGGCCTTCCGCTCCGCACCCACCTCCAGGCGCCGTCCCGCGGCTCTAGTCCCTGCCCCAGCCAGGTTCCTGGGCCTCGGCAGAACCAGAGAGGGACGGGCGCCGCGACCCCGAGGGCAGAGCGCGCCGAGGGGCAGCTCGGGAGCGGGCGCGCGCAAAGCAGCGCCCGGCGCGCGCCGCCGGTGCCCGGGTTTCTCAAGGCTGGGAAAACCTCGTCACCGCCCCTCCGCAGCCCCGCCTTAACAAGCCTGATTAGCCATCAGCGGCAATTTGTCCCGCCTCCAGCTGCATCTGATTGGATGCTGTGGAAGTGGCGGTTCGTCAGTCCTGTGGAGGAGGAGCTTCCTGAGCGGTGGGGCAGGAGACAGAGCGAAGGTCTGGCGGGAAGACCCGGCCTTTAGATCTCTCCTGGGCCAGCGTGCCTTGGCGGCGACCCAAGCGAAGCCATCCCTACGGGATACCAAACAGGGACACCGGCCCTCACGGATTTGTTTTGGAAACAACATGAAAGGAGAAAATGAATGAATTTAAGCTTTAGTCACAAAAAGTAGTTACCATGGACAGCGCTGACCTCTGGTCTCGCCAACCAGCACAGGTGGAAAGAAAGGACACATTTTTTTTTAAAACCAGTTTTGGTGACTCAGATCTAAAATTCCTATGTTACCAGTTTTGGTGGCAAGATCTAAATTCCTATGTTAGTAATTTCCCTCCTTTAAAAAAAATATTTATGTATATGAGTACACTGTACTTCAGACACACCAGAAGAGGGCATCAGATCTCATTACAGATGGCTGTGAGCCACCATGTGGTTGCTGGGAATTGAACTCAAAACCCCTGGAAGAGCAGTCAGTGCTCTTAACTGCTGAACCATCTCTCCGGGCCAGTCATTTCCCTCCTTAACATTTAGTTTTGAACTAGGTGTAGATAACTTATCCCTCCCTGAACCATAAACAACCAGGACCCTACTTTTCTAAAAATTTCTTTTAAACCTATTTTAGTGGTCTCATTTGCACATTTCGTTTTTGGCCCTCAAGAGTACTCAATTGCCAAGGATAACTGACTGACTCCCTGTACTCCTGGCCTACCACTCTGAAGTAGTAAGCCAGGGTACCTATCAGCAACAATGACCTCAGGGCATTCCAGAAAAATCCGAGGACTTCAGATGCTACATAAGTATTTAATTGAATCCAATAAAATAAAATAAAATAAAGGGTTAGGTAATTCCAGCACTCCAGGAGGGTGAAGCAGGATTTCAAGTTTGAGACCATCCTAGCCTACACATAAGACAAACAAAAGTGTCAAATACCTGTGCACATGCATGTGTGCGTTCGTAGCATGTGTGTAGTACATACGTGACATGACCAGTGTGAAAATAAGGGGACAACTCTTGTTTTTATTTGGGGGGTCCCTTCCTTGCTGAGGCTGGTTTTGCTGTGTAACATACTCCCAGTTGGATGTCAAGCTTCGTGCAGATTCTGTCTCCACCCCCATGTCCCTCTAAGACTGCTAGAACAACAGATACACAACATCCAGCTGCTGATCCGGACACAGGATCAGGTGGTTAGGCTCACATCCAAAGTGCTTTTCTGCAATAGGGATGTAATGACAATACATAAATGAATGGAAAAAGAAAAAGTGCTTTAACTAGCTGAGTCATCTCAAAGTTCTTTAGACTCTCAAAGGAGAGCTGGTGACAGAGGGCAGCAGTTTAAAAGAGTTCAGGAGCTGGAGAGATGGGGAAGAGCACTGTCTGCTCTTCTAAAGGTCTTGGATTGTATTCCAGCACCTCGAAGCCATCTTTGACTTCAGTTCCAGGCTTATCTTGGATACTTGGTACACACACACAGATTCAAGCAAAACATTCCTTAAAAACAAAACAACAAAACCAAAACCAGAGCTCAGTGGCTCAAAATTGTTTGAAACTTTAGGTCCAGGGGATCTGATACCATCATCTGGCCTCTTCAATAACAAAGGCCTGTGCCACCACAGCCAAGCTCATGTTTTTAGAGTGTTAGTATCAGTGGCTCACAACCATCTATGATGTGATCTAATGACTTCTTCTGGCATCCAGATGTACACGCAGACAGAACACTCAACATAAAATAAATCTTAAAAAAGTTGGGCTGGAGAGATGGTTCAGTAGTTAAGAGCACTGACTGCTCTGACTGTTCTTCCAGAGGTCCTGAGTTCAATTCCCAGCAACCACAAGGTGGCTCACAACCATCTGTAATGGGATCCAATGCCCTCTTCTGGTGTGTCTAAAAACAGCTATGGCGTACACATATAAATAAATCTTTAAAAAGAGTCAATACATACCAAGTGAGCTATATAAGATCCAATATATAATATCAAACACTAGTTTGACTGGATATAAACTCACTGCACATAAACATCCTGGGACTGCTGTGAACAGTTCTGGCTTTGGAACTCTGCTTTGGCTTAGCAATACTATGGCAATGAAAAGGCGTATCAGATGACAAGATTTGAGATTACTCTCCTCCTGGCTGCCCTCATCATCTGCCCAAAAGTTTCTCTTGTTCCATGATGGCATTAGGTAGGTGTGTAAATGGGTGAAGATGAGTGGGCAGGTTGGCATTTGCACAAGTGCAGGTGACCAAACCAGCCACAGAGTCTGGAGTTGCAAGTGGTTGTGAGCCACCTGAGTTGAGTGTTGGGAATGGAACTTGGCCATCTGCAAGAACAATGAGCATTCCTTTTCTCTGCTGAGCTACCTCTCCAGGCCCAGCTCTAACTCCTCTGAGTTTAAACCACAAATAAGCTTCTGGGCCCACTTTAACCAAGAGACATTTACAAAGTCAGATTTGTCCCACCTCCTCCTACATATTCATATCTAGTAAAGTCTTCCCAACCAGCCAAAAGCAGATATAGAGAGGGTGCTAAAGTTAATTTTAACCAAATTTCTGTATTAATTAAAATAGCTTCATTCTTTATGACAATACATTGTTATGTTTGAATTTACATAATAAAACAATAACTAATGTAATATCTGCTTTACATGGTAGAGTTTAACACAAACTTTGATTTTTGGAAGAAAAAGTTGTTTCAACTTAAATAAAACAAAAAAAAACCATTGTCCTAAGTAAGTCTGAAATAAAATGACCTTTCAACAAGGAGTCAGGAGACAAACCATCCAGCAGAAGGCTCTGTAAAAATGTTTATTTTTACTAATGTTTTGAATACAGGAACTAAATATATGAGGAGGGGGCCTCAACTTTGCAGAAAACAACAGTTAGGGCCTGCCTGCCCACAGCCAAGGGGGAAGCCCACTCCAGAGTAGCTTGGCATGGACTGTCCCCTCCTACTTAATGTCAGTGCCACTAAGCAGGAAACAGAAAACTCAGGTTGTGAAGACCTTACCAGCTACTAGCTAGCGTGCAAGGAAAGGGGACCAACCTGTGACCTGGGAGCCAGGAAACACAGGCAGGAGGCAGAGGCGACTGATTCAGTTAAGGGCAGGAGGCTGAATGCCCAGGTCCAGAAAGAAAGAAAAGGGGATTTTGGAGGTAGGCTTTTTTTTATCGAGTTAAAAAACAGGCACATTATCCAACTTCTCCCTGTGGCCCCCCAAGCTGCTGGCACAGCCCCCTGACACTATCCCTCTCCCTACAAAACCAAAGGGAATAAGGAAGGAGGCAGAAGACAGGAAGTTCTGAGAATGGGTAATGTTTGGGTAGCCAGAGAGCACCTACGAGCAAGCCAGCCAAGCACAGGAAGGATAGGTTGAAGCTGCTTGTCCCTTTGTGGGACAGGGCAGAGCCAGGAAGTGCTGGAGAGCATTCCAGCTTGAGCACAGAGCTCCATGTAGCATGACAGAGGACAAGGGCACGGGGGGGGGGGGGGGGGACGACACACTGCTTTGGCAGGAGGCAAAGGGAAGCAAAACTAGGATATGGAAATGTCCTGGCAAGTGCCACTTCAGCCAGCTCACTCCAGCTGCTTTCATGAAATGCCCAGCCTGGTTCATCTCTGGAAACCAAAGAGAGGTTGGGGCTAGGTAAGTCTCTCATATTCCTTCTCAGAGGACCCAATTTGAGCCCTGTAATCACCAGGGTCTTGGGCCCAAGGCAAGCAGAGTGAATGCACTTCTTGGAGAACAGAGAGAAGTTGGGCCCACAGGTCAGTCCTGGGGCAGCATGCTGCTCCTTACTCCCTGAGGGCTTGGGGCCAGAGGCAGTGAGAGCTGCCACTTCCCTGTGCTGTTGCCAAAGGCAGTTTGGCAGGACTACAGAGTGAAAGAGGAGAGGGGAATGAAAACCAAGGTAAAGAGGAGAGCAACGGCTTTAGATGCAGGGGAGCTGGGTGACACATCAGGAGGAATTCTGGTTCTGGTAGATGGATGCTTTTTCCTTCAGCAGATCCAGACACAGGTGGCAACTCCAACTTCCTACGGAGAAATAGAAGGGTCACAGTGGATCCCACAAGATCCCATCTACTGTCTTCCACTCCTCAGACCTCACCCCAAGTAGGACAGGGGAAGTTCTGCAGCAGCAACTTCATGATTATCCTGAACTGAGGGAACTGCTTGTCTTCAAAACCATGAAAATTGAACTGAAGAGATGGCTCAGCAGTTAAAGATCTGATGCTCCCGTCTCCTGTCCTCCAAGGGCACCAGGTGTGGTACACTGACATACATGTAGACAAAATAAAACTACACATGAAAATTATTCTCCATGGAGATGGACACACTGAGTGTAAAGAGAAACCTCAAACAGATGCTAGACCTTGTCTATCTTGTGGCCCAGGGACTCACAGGCCAGTCTAGGCAGACACAAGTGTTTTGCTTTTTTTGTAATTTATTAAATGTATTTATTTGTTTGGAGGCACTGCCACAGAATGCATGTGAAAGACAACTTGTGGGAGTCTATTCTTTTCATCATGTGTTTTGAGGGGTTAAACTCAAAAACTCAGGTTGCCCAGGCTTGGTTGCAAGTGCTTTACCAGCCGAGCCATCTTGTCAGCCCAGCCCAGTCACAGGTTTTTAAAAATGCTCTCAACTTTAGACAAAAAAAAAGAAAAAAGAAAAAAAAAGTCATGAAAAGAGACTCCAGAGAAACTACTATATTTTCCCACAAGACAGGGTTTCTCTGTTTAGTCCTGGTCCTGGCTGTCCTGAACCTCACTCTGTAGACCAGGCTGTCCTTGAACTAGAGATCCACCTGCCTCTGCCTCTCAAGTGCTGGGAATAAAAGCATGCACCACCATGCCTGCTTGAGAAACTATTTTTAATTTGGTGAAAGCCAGAAATCCCATTTCTGTGGAATGGATTGCAAGTGAACTGGTGGTGCCAACATCTCAGGGTGTTTAAGCAGAAAGGAATGAGCTTGTGTATTCCACCCTTTACCACCCAAGTCTAATTTCACAGAAAAACAGAAAATAATCAGGCAGGGTTGTGTACACCTATAATTGCAGCTCTTGGGGAACAGAGGTGGATCTCCGAGTAATGAGACCCTGCCTACAAAATGAAAACAAATAAAAAGAAAGAAAGAAATGATAAATAGGAAATAATTGCTCTGTGTAAGAAAAATAAATAGCTAAAACAACATTGGTATTTATTACAGTTTGATCCTTTTTTTTTGAGAAGTAAAACTATTTTTAGGAGATGGGGTTTCAAACAAGGTTTCTTTGGGTAGCCCTGGAACTAACTCTATAGACCAGGGTGGCCTTGAACTCAGAGATCTGCCTGCCTATGCCTCCTGAGTGCTTGGGTTAAAGGCACACTACCACCACCTGGCTATTTTTCAATATAGAATTTATAAGCATACTTTTGTTCTGGACAATACTCGAGGAGAAATTTCTTACCTCTCCAAAGAAATATGACTGCAACAAGCCTAGCCCAGCTGCTCTAGGGGCTGAGACAGGAGGACTGCCAAGTTCAAGTGCTGGCTACCTGGGCTACTGAGCTAGCTCAGGCTATCTTATACAATTTAGTGAGACCCTATCTTAAAACAAAAAACATAAGCGTGGGACCATAAGATGGCTCAAAACCTGATGACTTAAACCCCAGAAGCTATGGTGAAAGATGTGACTTCTAGACTCTGTCCTCTACACAAGTGCTATGAATCAACTGCACAGCACTCTGAATAAAAAATCTGAAGAGCTGGGGATGGATATAGGGATATAGCTCAGCCATGGGGCATTTGGCCAGCATGTACAGGGCTCTTTGTTCTATCTCTACTACTACAAAAAGAAAGAAAAAAGTATTAGAGACAGAAAATATCTGTGCACACGTGCATGTCTGTTGTCTGCAGAGGCCAGAGAAGGAGATTTTCTGGAACTGGAATTACAGATCATGGTGAATAGCCAATAGGTGCTAGAAATTGACCCAAGGCCTCTGGAGGGTTACTCAGTCAGTGCTCTTAACTGTTGAGCCACTTCTTCAGCCCCATTACGTTTTCGTTTTAATCTGTAACACATCATTTTATTATGAAATCTATGTTGCTAGACGTAAGAATGCTGAAACCCACAGAATTACAGACCTATAACAAGTCAGAAATTTCAGTATCAATGTTTTACTTGGGTGCTGTGATCTTTCTGGGATAAAGTATTTTGAGTAGATCCAGGCCATTTACCTTCAGGAGGCTCAGACATGGAAGGGGTGAGACAGTACATGTGGTAGCCACGATCACAGTCATCACAGAAAAGCAGCTGGTCCTGCAGAAGGCAAGGAGAAAGAACAAAGGTACAATGGTTCATTTTATGTACCTAAGTTATGACACTGCTGCTACTTCCAAAAGGGACTGGCAGTAGCTGAGATCGGTTGTCAGTCTGTCTGTCCAGTCTAACTGATCACAAAGCCTACGATTTCCCCACAATCTTTTCTCCACAAAGCTGCCAATTACCCTTTGAAAAGATGAGACAGATCATATTACTCCCCTAATAAAAAGCCTCAGACAACATCCTCAAGGTCTGAACTTCTGGTGCTTAACATTAACCAGATTCAGGACTCCTCACTGAGCTCAAAAGGTCCCAAGAAAACGGAAAAACTGAAGAAAAAGAAAATCATAAAAACAAGCAATGTCCCCGTTTCACCTCCCTGACACAGAGAAGGGTCTAGTGGGTAACAATGGCCTCATTATAGCCAGCCTGCCCACCTTAAGGCCTCTGCACTAGCCATACTTTCTGAGTCTGGCTCCTTGTAATATCCAAACTCCAACACCAACCTCACTTCCTCCAGAAGCAAATACAACTACAAACCTCTTTCAGCATTCAGTTAACTCTTTGGCACATCATTATCATACAAAACTCTGTTCCCCCAAGTACCCAAATTCTATCAAAGCACAAACTTCTCGGTCTTATTTACTGACCCGAGAGCTAAGAACACTGTCTGACTGTTGTTGTCCAAGAAACAATACTTTTTAAGCAAGTATGAAGTTCCCAGAGGGGAGTTAGGGAGGAACGGGTGCACTCTGACAGAAAGCTTGCTTTGGAGGGCGTTAAGGGGAGAGCCAGGCAGGCTCAGAGGGCACGCACATCATTCTCTGAGGTGCCGCAGAGGTTGCAGCACTTGCACTCGATGCACTGCCAGCGGTAGGTCTTCACAGCTGCCATCATCACTGGGGTGAACTGCAGGCAGGATGGATGCCCTGTGGAGGAGGGGAATCAAACAAGTGGCTGGAAACCAGGGTGGGAGTGGGTAAGGGAGGTTGCCTGACTGTAACACTCAAGGAAGCAAGCCAAGAGGTTCCTGGGTACTGAGTACAGCCTGCTTTTTGAGGATGGAGGTACCTGAGCGGCCACAATCGGAACAGGACACTAGCTCTTCAGGCTGCCCTGTCTTCTTGTTAATTTTTGAGTCGCCCAGGCAGAAGTCACAGTAGTTGTTAGGCAGGGCCAATCCATCAGGTCCTTTCTTGGCTATAGAGAAAAAGAAAAATTCTGATGATGCTCAAGGGAACTCTGGGCTACCCCACATTCTCTATAATATGAACGGTTTTTATAAATAAGCTGGTTCCTCTCCTGCTTGCCTGCCCTGACATCTCAGCTTACATTTCTGCTCCTCAGACCTCTGGGACACAGGAGTGGGAGGTTGGGAGTCTTCTTTGTCCTCTCCTTCCTCTTCAGCCAGGTGGGAATGGGCATAGTGGTAACTGAGGCCAGGTCGGTTCTTGTAACGTTTTCCACAAACTGGGTGCGAAAAAGATTGGAGAAAAATATTAGGACACAAAGGTGCTACTTCCCCAGTCTGACAAATATGAAGCTCCAAATGAAGCCCATGAGAACACCTCTGCCAGCATCTCTACTCTGGGACAAGCTTTAGTGATGGCCCCTTCCCCTTAGCCAAGAGCATCAGACCCTGGACCACTTTAACTTCCAGGATTCTCTTCCCTCTCTAAAACACAAAACCATAGCTATCGACATTTTTCTATGCTTGCTTCTAGAAGAACTTAGCCCATGCTGCATCAACTTGCCCCAGAAATAGTTAACAGTCTGGGAGCTCCAGGTCAGTAAAGTTCTACAGTCTAGCCTTATGGCAAGAGGGGAAATATAACAAGGAGATGTTAGACTCTGTCTGCTATGTAAATGTGGCAGGCTCAAGCCACCCTGTGTGTATCAATCCTAACTGAACAAAGGACTGAGGGTGGGTCTCTTGGTGAATACCTACTAACTGCCAGCCAGGATAACTTCCCCCAAAGAAGCTAAATACATTCCCACACTAGTGCCCTGCACAGCCCCTGCCAACCAGCAAGGAAAAATTACATGGCATTTTATCTTGAGCAATGACACCGAGAGGGGCAAGGGGGCCAGCGGGACAGATGGGAGGATGGGAGGATGGACGGATGGGAGGAAATGGTATGACGGTGGGTACATGAGCTGACCACCTGCTGTCTGGTCTGGGGACATCAGATGAATCTATCCATAATGGGTTTCTGTTAATGAATACTAGGCCAAGTGGCCTTAGGAGTAAGTTTGTGAGAGACAAGCAATGGTAAAGACAGTTGCTAGGACTGAGAATGGAGCACAACCGGGGTACCACAGCACTACCCTCATACTGTTGCAGAGATTCCAAAGTGAGTATCACAGGAAATGAGAAAGGCAGGAGGAACAAGGGAAGAGGGAAAAGGGACAGGAAAACCACAAGTCTGAAAAGTTGAGAGAGCTACCTCTCTGGGGCGCTTTCGAGGTATGCTTTTGTTTGAAACTATCTGAAAGACAGAAAGAAAAGTCATGAGAAAGACGTGATACATTTGAGACAGGGCGGCGGCAGCAGCAGGAAAACAGAGCGAGTAAGAGAGAACCCCAGCAGTGGCACTTCAGGCTGGAGACATGGAAGTAGGGTAAGCCAAAGCAAAGGGAAAGAGGACAGATACTAACCGTCAGGGCTGACCCTCTGTGCCCTGCCTTGATGGGTCAGCAAATCTGGATGCTGCCCACTGTGAGGCCAACCCTGCCTGCTTTGAGTTCCCTCAGCCTCCCACCCTAGGACCCACAGAAATCTCTCCCCAGAGCATGCAGGTCCCACCCACTGTGAAACGAAGGCCAGGTCAGCAGGCAGGACAAGAACCCAGGCTTGTTTTACCATTCAGTGCAAGAACATGACCCTTCTCCTCTCACATCCAGAGCAGGAGCTGGGTCCAAGGCGAGAACTACCCACCCCTCAGGTGGCACTCACTGTCACAGGCATAGGGCTTATCCCGGTCCTCCAGGATGGAAGCATCCAGTTTCTTCCGGGCACTGCTCACACCCTTACTCTGCCAAGAAAACCAAAAAGATGATGCCCTCACTAAGGTATCTTGGACAGAAGAGCAAGGCAGAAAGCAAAAAATAAAGACTGGCCTCCACAGACCAGCCTACTCCATTCTTCAGTCAGCGCATTAGCTCCTCACCTTGGATTTTCCCTTTCCCCTACGCTTTGGAGTATCTTCTTCATAGTCCTCATCATCAAGGTCATCTAGGAAGTCATCAGGTTCAAGGATCCGCTAAGTGGAGCAAAAGATTTGAGTGAGCAGAAGTGAAGCCCATCTCAAAGCACCCTCATGATATAGAATTAGCCACTTGGAACTACCCAGATGCTTCTCTGGAGCTTAGCCCCACCCATAATTGTTCTTTACCCTGCAATCCCATTCCTGCTTCCCTAGATGCTTTCTTTCCTCTGCCTCGTCAATTCGTTCCCTTAGTCTAGAATTACTGTCCTCCATCTCTCAGAAGCCAAACACTGTTTCCATAAAGCTCTCTGGATGTTCCAGGCAGCCATGCCTCATCCTGCCTGCTCTGCTTCCAACATTCATGTCCTATTTTAAATGAGCTTTGCTGCTTACTTGACCTTGAGGGAAGCTTTAACTGCTTTGCTTCTGCCTCCCTGCCCATGAAATGGGAACCACAGGACCTACCTCATAAGGATGTACAAGAGGAAGCATATGGAATAATACTTAGCACAGTACCTGGCTTATCTGTAGCTCTTCTCATCTTTAAACTTAGCATTAAGTTCCCAGTTGACAAGTGTGAACCAAGTGTGCTTCACCTATGTATCACCAGGCATCTAAAGTCTCTCACAAAACCTTGTGTGAGAGAGAATGAATAGAGAGCCTGCATTGGGAAGCAGTGTGGAAAGCAGGACAGAGCAAGGCTGATGGCTAGCAGAGAACAGGACTGCAGGCCTGAGCCTCACTTCCTCAGGCTCTACTTTAGCTACTTTTGTTTTTGTTAAGGGTTTACACATCAGCGAGTCTGAGTTCCACCATGGATCTGCTTCAGTTCTACTGGGTGACCTCTCCCAGACCACAGAGGACACGGTCCTCATTATATAGCAATAGCTAGGAACAGCATACCTTCCGTGCACGACTGTTGGTAACAGGAAACTCGACCAGGCTGTCATCATCAACTCGGGGATCTGGGGCACCCCGTTTCTCCAGGGGATCAGTACGTAACAGAGCCTCTAAACTGCTGCCATCCTGAGAGATAAGCCCCTCTTTCTTCAGAGTCTGGTCTGTGTCTGCAACAAGTCAAGATGAAGCTAACTAGAAGGGCTGAAACTGAGTCTACACCATGTGGGGCCAAGTCAAACCCAGCTACTCGGTTCTCCAGGAACCAGGATGTATTTGCAGCCTGCACTGTTATACAGCTATATTTACCTATTTTCACTAAGACAGTGAGCTCCTTGAAGGATGATAGTATGTGCAGCTCTAACACAGAGCCTGGGAAGAGCAAGTGACCGGCTAGCCTCTTGTCAGGCAGACCATAGCCCTTCCTAAGAAGTGCGTCCCTTACTTGGTTTATTTACTCTTGATTATTTTATTTAGTTTGGTAAATATGTATGTAGTATATGTCTGTATGGTGTATGAACACGTGGGTACACATGTTGGAGAAGGACACTGTGTGTCCTGCTCTATCTATCACACTCTGCCTTACTGCCTTGGAGTTTCTCACGGAGCCCTGAATTAGACTGGCAGCTAGAAACACCAGCTCTTACAGAAACATGTTGGTTACACTGAACTTTTATTTTTCTCTAAGATTTATTTATTATATATAAGTACACTGTAGCTGTTTTCAGACATACCAGATGAGGGCATCAGATCTTATTACAGATTGTTGTGAGCCACCATGTGGTTGCTGGGACCTCTGGAAGAGCAGTCAGTGCTCTTAACCACTGGTCAATCTCTCCAGCCCTACAATGAGCTTTTTGTATGAATGTTAAATTAGAATTTAGGTCCTTGTGTTCACATAATAAGCACATCTCTCCAGCCCATATTATTCTGAGATAATTTCATGGTTTTTGTTTGGTTTTTTAAGGCTCTCATGCAGCCCAGGCTAGTCTCAAGCTCCCTGTTAGTAGAGAATGACCCTGAATTTCTGATCCTCTTGCCCCAACCTCCTCAATGGTATTATTATGTAGGAATATACAACCGTGTTCAGTTTATGCAAAGCTGAATATCAAACCCAGGCCCTGTGCATTCTGGATGAGTACTATAGCAACTGAGCTACACCCCCTGCCTATACCTGGTTTAATAGATGGGAAAGAGAGCCTGGGATCCTCAGGTGGGTGGGCTCGACGCTTTTTCCGCCAGCGTCGGGCAGGGTAGGAATACAACTGTCCAGAGGCCAAACCTGTGGAAGAAGGAAGGAAGAAGGAAGGATGGACAGACTATTAAGCCCTAATCCAGCCCTAAGAAATGATGACAAACACTTTGTGGATGAGAACTCTGTTGGGTTCTAGAGCAAGGGAGTGATACAGAACACATAAGCCTAGGCCAGGTGGGGATACTTCACGGTATAGAAAAACAGATGTCAGCTGAAATATGCAGCTGTTCTTAGTCCTTGGAAGATGATAGCTGCTTCAGAGGCCAAAAACAAAGGCTGGCTGCTACATCCTCCCTGGTTCTCATCTACTGATGCGAGCAGTGGAGGAGCCTTCATACTACCCCATCTCCTAAGGAACAGCAGATACATCCTCATACTCTTGCGTCACCTTTCCTGAAGCTGGTAACCTTACCTGGACCCCGGTGTCGCTTTTCCATCCAGATATAACAATTGCTCTGGGCTACTCCAGTCTGTGAGTCCAAAAAAGGCAGGCGCACGCTACGCTCAGCACAGAGGCGGGCGTTATAATTGTGGCACTGTTCCATGGCATCTTTATAGTACTGCTCCCCAAGGCTGCAGGAAGGTAAAACAGGTGTGAAGTCAAGTCATCCTTCTTCCCTGTCAACTGCCTCTCTCAAAGGCTCAGGGGTCTAAGAGACTCTTTTCTGTTATTTGCCTCCTATTCTGCCTCCAGGGACATAAAAAAAACCTTTACCAAACTATCACATGAGGAAAGACAATTTACTATGAGCTAGGCCAGAGCCCCTGAATAATCATCATTGTGACGCATGATTTTACTACGTGTATAATCAGACATAAGCTTTTTAAATATTTGTTTGTTCTGAGACAAGGGTCTCTTTCATTGTACAGCCCAAGTACTAAACTCATGAAAATCCTCCTGTCTCTGCTTGCCAAATCAAACTTAAATCTTAGTCCAAAGAGTGAAGAATGGTCAAGGAAACAGCTGTGGTAGAGAGCTTGCTCAGCCCACAAAGGGCTCTGGATTCAATCTGTCAATACTGGGGGAGGGAGGGACAAAGATGAAATGAGTGGCTCACTCCATGGTTCTCATGCATCCAACTCAAGCTGCTTAATGCTACTTGTCTTAACCTAAGCATTTGAGCTGCACACATTACTGTAGATATTAACTTCTTCTGACAAATGGGGAAACAAACAAGACCTAGAGGGCTTGTCACAAGATTTTTGGCACATTATTAGTAGATCCACCCCTCAAAACACCATTCAGTTCTAGAAAATGAAGCTCTTACTAGGTGTAGTGTGGTACATACCTCTAACAGAAAGACTAAAATAGGCATATTACCCTGATTTCAAAGCCAGTTGAGCCAGATAGCATAACTCTGCCTCAAAACCCAAACTAGGCAGGCATGGTGGCACACACCTGTAATCCCAGCACATGGAAGATATAAGTATTAAGTCATCCTCAGCTAGATATCAAATTCAAGAACAGCCTGTACTACAAGAGACAAAAAAAAAAAAAAAAAAAAAAAAACAAAAAAAACAACAAAACAAAACAAACAAAAAAAACCACCCAAAACAAACAACAACAACAATAAACTATCATTGAACTGGGCTTGGAGGTGCATGCCTTTAATGCCAGCACTCCAGGAAGCAGAAGCAGATGGAACTATGGGTTCAAGGCCAGTCTCATCTACAGATCGAGTTCCAGGACAGCCAACACTACAGAGAAACCCTGTATCAAAAAAACAAAACAAACAAAACAAAAAAACACTAGTTCTGGGTTTGGTTCCCAGAATCCATATAGTGGTTCCTAACTGTCCATTAACTCCAGTTACAAGGATCTAACCCCCTCTTCTGACCTCTGTGGGCACCAGGCACACATGTGGCTGGCACACATACATACGGGCAAAACACTCATACAAACAAGATAAAATTTAAAAGCTCTTCATATACAAACAATCTAAAGGTAATTGGGGGGGAAAAAGCCAGGCACGGTACTGAGAGGTGTCAACTCATGTATCTGCAAGGTAAGAACTTGCAATGTTCCAGAGAGAGAAATTCCCCAAGTTCATCAAAGCTTTTACTAAGCATTACTTCTAATAACAGGAAATTTGTTAAACTAGCCAATCTCAGGCTCTTCTTGTCACACAACTGACATCAAGAATTTTCTGGTCCTGGGGGAGGCAATTTGAACTCTGGGGGGGAGTCTCTAAGTACTTTAAGAAAAGACAAGAAACTGGAGAGCTAGGGGTCGTGTGGTTATAAGCATGTTCAATAACCCCCACCTTTTGTTACAGAAGAGTAAGGAGTCATGTTTATAATCAATCAATCAATCTTTTTGTTGTTCTCAGGCTCATATGCAGAGCCTCCCAAATGCTACATGTATTCTACCATTTAGCTATATCCATCCCAGCCAAATATTCATTTTTTCTTAAATAGAGGCTCATGTAGCTCATACTGGCCCCAAATCCCTATGGAGTTAACAGTGACCTTGAATTTCTGATCTTTCTGCTTATATCTCCCTAACAAGCATGCACTACCACATTCGGTTTTATGTGGTGCTGGCTAATCAAAGCAGGATCTCTTGCATGCTAAGCAAGTATTCTACCAACTGAGCCACATTCGTAGCCTTAAAAAAACAAACACCAAGGGCAGAGGAGACTTCTTTCTCATAGCATCCCCGTTACCCATGAAGGTGTCTACATCATATCAGGATAGATTTTGGGATAAAATAATGGGTTTGGGTACAACCACTACATGAACATAGCCATGTAATTAACCTGTATGAACCTCTATTCTTCTCCTGTAGATTGCGGCAGTTAGACTAGATGAGCTCTGACCTGCCAGGATTCTGATGGAGATAGTAGGGATTAGGAGACATGAAAAGCAAGAGAAAGTAAGGTCTCCGTGTCTGTTACCTACAACTAAAGCTGTATCAACAAGCCCCAATGTAGAATCTGATGGGGACTTTCACTGAACAGCCACAGGAGACCACTGCATCTTAGTTTGTTCCCAGCAAATAAAAAAGACACACACCACACACAGCAACACTACAAGCACAGCCTGAGTGGATTCCGTGAGCAGTAATAACTATAATTAAGGTGTGAGTGTGTTGGAGAGCACAGCACAGAAGAGAGAAGGCTCACATTTGCTCGCCTTTAGGAGGCAGCCTCGTCCTTACCACACAGGAAAAACGGATAAACAAGGTTGAGTGCAGCAGCTCCTTTGTTTCTGCTGATGGGAATTGATACTGACACTGGAAGTCAAACGGAAGGAAGGACCAGCCCAGTGGAGCTAAAGACTGCAAAGTCAGAGCAGGGAGGCTGAAGAAGGCCTGGAGGAACGACTGAAATGTCCAGCTGGGGCTATTCTAGAAGGTGAAGCAAGTGCTCTAGTAGGAAAGATGGCCAGATGAAACTGTACACATGCACACATGCAAGTGTGGTGTGTGTGTCTAGAGAGAGCAAAGAAAAGAGTACACATAAATTCAAGACTCCGTAGCAAAAAAATGTCAAGCTTCTGCTATTCTATGGATAGCCTTATATAACACATACAAAGTTTTAAAAACTAGTTGTCAGTCATGGTTAGTTTTAGACTAGTATTTACTCTAATAAGACCACTATAAAGACTATTTCAACCATGATACTGTATTTGAGAAAAGCAGAAAATTAAGACAGTATTTTCACAAGGCAAGAGTGAAAAAAAAAAGACAAGCTATCGGCCTCCCCTCAATGAGTGATGTCAGCCGCCACTATAATTAAAAACAGTGTCAGAAAGGCATTTCCAGAGTGAGAATCAAAGCCTTCTCTATAAAGGGAAAGTTCTGTGGGGTACATGTTAGTAGTGTCCAGTCATCTGCACCTACACCTAGGAGAAGCAACTTAGTACCTCACTGGTACTCAGGAACCAGTGACTGGTTAAAGAGGCATGAATAGCAATGCTCTACTTAAACGGGCAACCAACACTTAAAATACTGCACCAATGGGTTAGCAACTCCATTTTCTGCAAGACCATCTTTCAACATGAAGAGCTCCATCAACATGTAACTCTGAAATCCTAGGCAAGCACTTTCTTCTAGAAAGTAAGATTTCCAGAGTAAAAACTGTAAGTCCTCTTTTCACAGGAAACCTGGGAGTAGGGGTGGGGGACACAGGACAACTCGCCTTGCACAGAAATAGGGGAGGTCAACAAAGACAGGATAACAAAGACCTAACAGCTGAGTCCAGAAGGAGAACTATAAAAATGTTAAATTAACAGCCTTATTTCTAAATTGAGGGAAATGTCAGCCTAAAGAGAGCTGGGGAAACTGGAGGGACAGATCACAAAGATAATAGTGCTGGGAGGAGGGGTGGTTGAAAGAGGCAGCAAGATGAAGCCAAAAGCAAGTTTAAAAAAAAAAAAAAAAAAGCCACAAGAGAAGGCACTTAGCTTAATGGAAGTGGGAAAGCATTCTCGAAGAAAAGGGTTCCAAGCAGCAGGGGAGAAACAACTTAACCTTTTAAAAAAAAAAAAAAAGCCTCTTGGGACTATTGCGGCTCAGCCCATGACAAAGACAGATGAAGCTGCAAAAAGTCCTCCAGAATAGTTCCTAAATCCAGAACCCAAAAGCTTTGACTGGACAGCTGAACACTTCAATTTTTCTACCCTTACATCACGCCCAACATGGCCATTGAAGGAAAAGAAGGTCATTCTTAAATCCAACGGGCATTTTAAACCCCATTCCAAAACTCTTCTTCAAGAAGGAAGGAGACTTATCAAAACCCCAAACATCTCTAGCTCAGGGGAAGCGGGTAACAGGCCAGTCCCTGTCCCCAGTGTTTCCCAACAACCGTTAACTTCAGCTCTGCTCGAAATCTGACCTGCACAATGGCATCTAGGGTACACAGAACTCCCACCTCGGGGCTCCTGCGGGCTAGAAGGCCGTCTGGTTCCGGTCTAGTTCCCCACTCCCCGAAGTTCTTTCCATTCTGTATCTGCTCTTGGACCAACTCTTCCCAAGAACATTTTTAGTTTTAGTTTCGTGTACCCCGGATTTGCCGGCTAATGTCACCGGGCTGCTTAAGTCTTAGGATCCAGCAGGCACGCCGGAGCCTGTAGCCCCAGGGAGGGCGGTGGGCGGGGAGGGGACCCGATCTCCCGGGGCCGCCGGCCTTAGCTCGGAAGGACTGACGCGTCTTCAGAGAGGGGCCAGGGACCGTGAGCCTCTCGTTCGCAGCCCGCAGCTCCGCTCGGGGCTCGGCCCGCGAGGAGGACGCCCGTCGGGGGCTCTGGTGTGCCCCCCTCCGGGCCTCCACAAGTTTCCAAAAGCCCAGCTCCTTCTCCAGAGTCTCCTGTTGCCCTCCCTACCAGCAGTCGCACAGCAAGGACTTCCCGGGCATATCCTTCTCTACTGTCTTTTCTCTTCCAGAACCTCCCTCTCTACTCCAAGGCCCCTTTACAATATTTCTGGTACAGGAGAAATTTTAAAAAGAAAAAGAAAAAAGAAAACCACTCACAGCTTCACTACATTCTCCACCACAGCCGCCATCTTCCCTGTTCCTCTCCCTCAGGCCGGGAGGCCCCGAAACCCTCAACGCGCAGGCGCTAAGCCTTCTCAGGACACTCGGTCCTCGACCCTCTGCGCAGGCGCAGCCCAAGGGTGCGCGCACGCACAGGCTCACGAGAGCGAGCGCTAGAGAAAGACGACCTGAGAGCCTAGAGGTTCCCAATGCGCAGGCGCGATTGATTGGGACGCTTTGCGCCCTCTGCAGATCATTCTAGAAACCCGTCTCCCCTCCATTTAGTGGAGCCTCAGAAAAGAGGTCTGGCTTGGTTGGAAAGTGAGAAATGTAAGTGAAAAGACCACGAAGATGGGCTAGAAGGAGCAACAGTGTCTTGCCTAGATAACCGTTAGCAGCATGGTTGACTCACAGGAAGGGATTGGTGGGTAGGTAGTAAAAGGTCAGGGAGGTACCCAGCCCTTTAGGTACCTCTGTCCACAACTCCCTTTGCCTATTAATCTTCCTTTTCCCTACCTCTGGTCAGTGAGCTAAAAGGGAGGTTGAAGCATTAGAGAACCCTAAAGTAGGTTTTGAAAAACCTAAGCTTACACTACACAGAGGCTCAGAACTGTCTGTAACTGACCTACTATGGATACCCTATCTTAATCCATTCCTGTGAAGAGACACCATGACCAAGGCAACCCATATAAAGGACAGTATTTCATTGAGGCTGGCTTATGGTTTTAGAGGTTCATTTCAGTCCATTATCATCATGGCAAGAAGCATGGCAGCATTCAGGTAGGCATGTCTCTGGAGGAGCTGAGAGTTCTACATCTTGTTCCAAAGACAAACAGGAAAATACTGGCTTCCAGGTAGCTAGGAAAAAGGTCTCTCAAAGCCTAGCCCCACAGTGACACACCTCCTCCAACAAGGCCACTTGCTGGGCCAACTAACCATATTCAAACCACCATAGACCCCCCTCAAAGCTTACACCTGGCTACGAACTGCATGTAGTAACTGCAGGCCCTGGCCAAACCTGTAAAGATGCAGAGTTCAGGGAGCTGGGGGCTGTCTTACGTTCTTCAGCCTCCGTACTGACGTAACCTCTCTTTTGGTGGGGTGGGGTAGGGTAAGAAGCACCTTTCGTACATTCTCACTCATCCAGCCTCACACTGGACCTAAGCTGAGGCTAGAGGAGCCACAGGTGGAGGACATTGTTGCCTTGGGTTCCCAGATCCCTGTGCCAGACACCAGCCACACATGGAGCTCCTGTGTCAGAGTGGGAACTCGAAGCCTTGAACTCACTGACCTCAGTACTCCTTACACTGAGGTAGCTAGAAGAAGGACCATCCCTCAGTAGCTTGTCTAGGCACCGTACCTTCAAATACCATAATCAAAAGAAAGTTCCAAAGAACACATAAGTGTTTATTGGACAGGTAAGGATGTCAAGTGTTGCTACAGTGCACTCTCTTTTAAAGTTTGTTTTGTGTTTTGTTTTTTTTCTGTTTGTTTTTAGTTTTTATTTTTGAGACAGGGTCTGTCTACATAGCCCTGGCTGTACCTGAACTCACTTCTGCCTCTCAAGTACTAGGACTAAAGGCATGGGCCACCACTGCCAGGCATTTACTGTGTGTTGTTGTTTCAAAAAGTTACTTTGTGTGCGTGTGTGAATGTATTCTGTATGCGTCCTGTAGAGGATAACAAATACTCTTAAACATTGAGACATTGCTCCAGCCCTCATAGGTTAAGAACACTGACTGCTCTTCCAGAGGTCCTGAATTCAATTCCCAGCAACCACATGGTGGCTCACAACCATCTGTAATGGGATCCGATGCCCTCTTCTGGTGTGTCTGAGCATCACTTATGTGCTTGGTGCTGGGGGTGGTGTGGTAGGAAGGTCAAAGAGGGTATCATAAGAATGTGAGCTGTCCTGTGGGTTCTGGGGATTGAACCCTGGTCCTCTGGAAGAGGAACCAATTCTCTTAACCAATGGGCCATCTCTAGTCCCCTGCAATTTTAAAAAAGCATATTGACCCATGGTTTGCCCAATTCATGAATGTAGAACCCATAAGATACACAGGATATGTATCTTTTTGTCAAAAAACATGAAAGTCTTATCACAAGTACAGAATTTCTGCCCATTCCTGTGGTCATTCCCTTATCAGCTCATCTTAGTCTTTTGCAATATAAAAACTATGGCATAGCATTAATTGAAGGGCAAACATATAGCCCAGTTAGTAGAGTGCCAACTTAAGATTCAAGAAGTTCTGGATTCGGTCTACAACACCACATCACCTGAACCCAGTCCCTGTGTAAGAGCAGCCGGCATTCTTATCTAGTGGGCCATTTCTCCAGCCCCTCTCTGTCAAACACCTAAATCAATGTCCAATATCCATCACTGATACTTGGCTTGAATGGTAGTTAGTCTTGGTGGTCAACTTAATGAAATCAGACTCACCATGAAGACTCTGGAGGTATCTGTGAGGGACTTTCTAGATCTAGTTATTGGCTGGAAAGACCCCCCCCCCCAACTGTGGGCGGCACCATTCCATGGGCTCATGTCCCAGACTCAATAAAAGAGAAAGTAATCAAAACACCCACAGTCATCACTTTTGGCTTCCTGACTGTGGACACAAGGTGACTGGCCGCCTCAAGCTCCTGCTCTCATGTCTTCTCCACATAATGGACTGGACTGGACCCAGGAACCAAGAGAAACCTTCCTGAAGCTGTTTTCATCAGGTATTTGTCATAGCAACTAAGTAACTAGTGTAGATTATTCTATTTCCCTCTCATGTGGGTGCAGACTGAAGCACAGCCCCCTGGAGGGAAGACACAACCTCCACAGAATCTTCTAAGGTGGGCCTTTCCCAAGTGAGCCCACTGTTCATGGAGACTGGCCCACCTTCAGGAGGAAGCCGGGAAAAGGGTACAGGATGCTCAGCCAACAGCAGCAGCACATTTTATTGCAACCAGAATCCCCTGGTCATGTGAGGAAGGGATAGAAGAGGGCACAGGGCAGGAGATGACATGCTTTATGGATGCCATGCTCCTAGACCAGAACAGTGGGAAGCATACCCAACGATGCTGATATGGAGGGTACAGAGTCTTCCCCACAAGGGACCTGAGGGAAAGGGGTCAATCGGCAGTGAAGGTCAAATGACCAAAGAGACTCAGGACTCTCTAGGGCAAGGTCTGCATGGGTCCCTTGTGGATGTTGTTAGATGAAAACAAAGATACACTCTGTCCATTGGGAGAAGAGAAAACAAAGGCTCAAAATGACAGTCACTGGCCAGCACCCATAGGTGTGGCCTGGGATCCTGACTCTTAGGTCAGGGCCATTGTCCATAGATGTCTCCAGCCATCACCACAGCCTGGGGGACCTGCCTGGTCAGCCAAGGGTCCTATGTGGGGATCTGCACAGGGCCTAGGTCCTGATCCATAATCTGGAGGACATCATCCAGGATAGAGGGCCCCAGGTCCACATGCAGGGACAGCAGGGAGCTGGCATGGGACAGGAAGGGCTCCTCGGCCTCTGGCTCAGGGCTCATCCCATTGTGGGGTGAGCCAGCCTCTGGAATCCTCCAAGTGTCCGAATTTTCTGCCTCCTGTGGGGAAGACTTTGGAGAAGGTTGTGGTGACTCAAGGTGCAAGCGAGGAGGCTTAGGTGGAGCCTGGGCTGTGGGCAGAGTGAGGGCCTGGGGGCCACCAATTACAGGAAGGGAGATGGCATTTTTGAGCAGAGGTGACAGCCCAGCAGGGAGCTCTCGTCCACACACTGTGGCAGTACGTGTAAATGGGAAGGGAAGGTCGAAGCTGCCATCCTCCTCAGCCTCTTCCACAGCTGTTCCCGGAAGGAGATGGAACTTGCCCTGCAGGAAGGATATGTCCCCGAACATGTCATCGCCACCACCGCTGCCAATGTGAATTGTGTGACGGAAGTCCCCAAGTGGCGGGCTGATCATGTCTGAGGACAGCAGGTCCCGAAGCTTCTCTTTCTTGCCTTTTCGGCTGCCACGTTTCAAATAGATGGGGACCTTGGTGGACATGGTGACTTCAGCACACAGTCCTGGATGCTCAGTCCTCAGTACCCTCTCAACACCCTCTGCCCACAACAGGCTCCAGATGGCCAATGTCCACTCTTGCAAAAACAAACCAAAAACTAGGAGGTGAGATGTGATCAAAGTTGGACCAAGGTATCAGAAAAGGTTAAAGGCCAACAAAGATAGGATAGTGAATACACTCCACTTTCTTCCCAAATGGATGAAAATGCTTTTGCAGAACTGGAGGCAGAAAGGTGAGACCTCCTCAGCAGCGATGTGTTCTGCTCTTGTTCCAAGATTCTCTTTGTCCAGAGATGGGAAGCTGAAAGGAAGAACCACATAAATCAGGAAGAGGAAGACAACAAAGCAACTGTTAAGTTGAAGTGAGGTATGTATATACCAATAAGGTAGAGGGCACAGATAAGAGGATCAGGAGTTCAAGACCAGCCTAGGCTACATAGGACCCTGCCTCAAAATACACAAGAAGAAGAGTTGGGGATATAGCTCAGTTACAGTGATTGCCTAATGTGCAGGAAGCCCAGGCTTAGCCCCGGTACTATATAAACACATGCATGGTGTTCTCAGCACTTGCAAGGTAGAGGCAAGGAGATCAAGAGCACCAGGTCATCCTTGACTACGTCCCAACTTCTGGCTGTGAAGCTGAGGGTATACAGGGATCTGTCTGAAGGGATGGAGAAAACTAAATGAGCAGAAAGGGGCAGGTGAGATGGCTCAGTGGGGAAAACACTTGCTGGTAAAGCCTGGGGACCTGAGTCTGAGCTGCAGAACCCACAGTGGGAGAGAGCTGAGTTCCGGGAGTTATTCTCGGACCTCCTCATGCAGGCCGTGACATGTGCCCACACTCACAAACACACAATAATAATAAAAATAACTTTTAAAAAATGCCAACTCTCCTGTGGGGCCTGGTGTATTACGCCTTTAATCCTAGCACAAGGAAGGCAGAGGCACATGGACCTTTGAGTTTGAGGTCAGCCTGGTCTATGTAGTACAACTTTATCTTAAAAAAAAAAAAAAAGCCAGGCCTTGAGTGCTTTTAATCCCAGCACTCAGGAGGCCGAGCCAGGATCATCTCTGTGAGTTCAAGGCCAGCCTGGTCTAAACAGCAAGAGTTCCAGGACATTCAGGGTTACACAAACAAGCACTGTCTCAGGAAGAAAAAGGCAGCTCTCCTGAGGTTTGTTTTGTTTTTTTCCATTTCTACTTTCCCTGTATCAGCGCTCTCTTTAGGGGACACCCCATAAAAAGAACTTATCTTCATAGGGCCATGGTGTCTTACAGAATAATGCCAGGCCTCCCAATCCTGTTCTGGTTTTGGGGGGTTTTTTTGTTTGTTGTTTTTTTAAAAACAGCCTTTCACTCTGTAGCCCCGTTTGATTTAGAGCTCACTGTGATCTGTAACAGAAAGACATCCACCTGCCTTTGCCTCTCAAATGCTGCAATTAAAATGTAAGCCCCTATACCCCTCCTCAAGTCTCTTTTGAGGGGAAGCTGAGGCCCAGAATCTGAATGGTAGATTCTACAGACACCTATCCCTGGTCCCTCGCTCTGTTTATTGCTCCTGCCGGGGATTCCCTCACATCCCTGACCTCCACCAGCCACACTCTGCCACACGGGAAGTGCTTCACTGTGTGGGAGTCTCACCATTGCTCTTGATTCCCTACTCAGCTGAGGGTGGGGAGTTTGGAAACTGCCTCTCCTGCCTGGTCCCAGTCCATCACTTCCCATTTGGAGGTTTCCCTTTCCTCCTCCCTCAGGTAAGGTCCTTAGCAGTGAGGCTGAGTCTAATGGAATCTGCCTGGATCTCCTTCCAGTCCCAGCGCTGAGAGATGAAGTAGGGTGTACTAATAATTTTTGGGTGGTTGGCATTCTGCTGAGAGTTTTGCAAACACATTATTACAACCCTCCTGTGATCCCCATCTAACATTAAATGGGCTGCCGCATAGCTCCTGGCAGAGCCCATGACTAGCTAGAGAAGAGAGATGAGACAAATGAGAAGCATCAGCTACATTTTGGGTTCCCACAGGAAAATATGGTCGAAAGAAAGAATGCCATTACCTCTTTTTTTTTTTTTTTTTTTTTTTTTAGATTTATATGTTTTGCCTGCAAGTATATAAGTGTACCACATGCATAGCTGATTCCCACAGGTCAGAAGAAGGCACTGCATGCCCTGGAACTAGAGATTACAGATGGTTGGGAGCCACCATGTGGTTGCTGGGGACCCAACCTCTGCAAAAGCAACAAGTGTTTTTAACCACTGAGCCATCTCTCCACCCTGAGCGGGTGCCATGTATTAAAAGTATTAACTATCAACATGCCTACCATCTACCTCCATATATGCCAGCCTGGATAAGGTCCTTTCTATCTTTTGTTTGTTTTGTTGAGACAGGGTCTCTCTGTGTAGCCCTAGCTGTTCTGGAACTCACTCTGTAGACCAGGCTGGCCTTGAACTCAGAAGTCTCCTGTCTCTGCCTCCCTTTCATTTTTGTAACCTTTATTTTTATTTTATGGGTGTTCTGTCTACATGTGTGTCTGTATACTCTGTGTGTTGAACGTCCTGGGACTGGAGTTATAGATAGGTGTGAACTGCCGTTTGGGTGCTGAGAATTGAACCCAGATCCATCTTAGCCCCCGACCATCTCTCCAGCCCCATAGGATCCTATCTTCTCCTGAGAAATGAGAAAGAACCAGGAAGGTTGCCCTGTGGGTTGAAAGAGAGAAGGTGTATGGTCACTGAGTTGGAAGAAAAGTTGTCCCCAGTAGCTGAGTGATCTGCTACACTTTGCCCCATTGCTATAATAAAGTACACATGTATAGTTCATGTGTGAATGGTTGCAGTGCTATCATTTCAGATTGACTTTTCCTCTATTGTTTAGACCTTATTGGGGGACTGAGACTCACTAGGTAGTTTTTGATTGGCTTAGATCTCAGAGATTTTTATCTGTATCCCCCTCCTGAATGTTGGGATTAAAGGTGTGCGGCACCATACCCAGACTAATGATAACAATAGTAATAATAATAATAATAATAAGGCAATGGGGTGCACTGAATAATATGGCTTTGTGGTTAAGAGCATGTACTGTTCTTCCAGGGGACTTGGGTTCAGTTCCCAGCCCCCACATGGCAACTCCTGACAACCATCTGCAACTCCAGTTCCATGGCATCTGATGCCACAGGTGTGGAGACTCATACACACTTACACACATAAATAAAATTAGAAATCTTTGTTTGTTTGGTTTTTTTTGTTGTTGTGTTTTGAGACAGAGTTCCTCTGTGTAGCCCTGGCTGTCCTGGAACTCACTCTGTAGACCAGGCTGACCTCAAACTCAGAGATCTACCTGCTTCTGCCTCCCTAGTGCTGGGGTCAAAGGCATGCACAGCCAACAATGCCAGGCTTGAGAAATCTTTTTTAAAAAGAATGTATAATGTAGATTGTCCTGAAGCTGTTTGTATTTTAATGTTAATTCCACTTCCCCAAGAAGGGCTGCCTAGTCACAGGACTCCAAATGAACCTTCCCATTTTAATTAGTAAATAAAGGAAAGCCAGTGACTGGGCCGGACAAGGGAGGTGGAGAGGTCTGAGAGGTGTGAGATCAGAGGACAGAGGGTGAAGGTCATGGGAACATGGAGTTTCCCAAGGACCAGCTGGACCCAGGCGATATTAATTGGCGTTAAATAGCTATGAACATTAAGGAGTTTACAGGTCTAATATCTCATATAGAAGAGCAGTTTGTATCTTTGTCTATTTGATGTAATCTTGTTGGATAGAGAGTTGAACGTATAAACCTGTATGAAAAACTGTAGAGTTGTGTTTATGTGGGATTTTGGGGTAGAGAAAACACCCTGGGGACAAAGGCAGAGAACAGGCAGTGGAAAACCGCCAGGGAAGGGAGTTGTGCAGACGAGTTGGGCCGCGGCGGCTCAGTATCAGGGTTGGGGCTGAGCAGTGAGACCTCAGGGCTGGTAAAGAGACAAGCATTTTTTTATTTTTTACTATTTCCTGCAACAGTGTGATGCCTCGCAAATGTGTCATCCTTGCACAGGGTCACACTGTCCATCTCTGCATTGTCTGATTTAGTGTGTGTGCTGCTACAGCGTGGTGTGCTCAGAGTCTTATATAAAGGCAGTTTTCTTTTTTGAGATGCTGTCTAAAAACACAAAACAAGGGGTTGGGGATTTAGCTCAGTGGTAGAGCGCTTGCCTAGCAAGCTCGAGGCCCTGGGTTCGGTCCTCAGCTCTGAAAAAAAAAAAAAAAAAAAAAAAAAGACAAAATAACAAAAAGACCAAAAAAAAACAAGGTAACTGGCACACACAACCTTTAAAAAAAAAAAAAAAAAACACAAAACAAAATAAATACGAATACAAATCAAACACACACAAGCGAAACAACAACAAAAACAAAGCAAAACCCAAGAAACAGAGCTACACCCCAGCCACTGGTTTCTTAATAAGTATTAAGTATTTATGTAGTCAGGAAAAAACAAAACTATTTTTAAGGTGGAAAAAAATGCACTGTGAATGGGTGTCATGCTGACTTAACAAAGAAGGACGTGGAGCGGGTATACCCTCCAGTTCCTTGGAAGGGGTTGGCTTATGGAGGGCTTGACTGGTCCCCTCAAGCTCACTTAAGTCTACATGAAGAATCCTGTACAAAAGGCAAAAAAAAAACCTTGTCCGGCTCACTTAGCAGCTAGGGGCAGGACCAGGACTGCCAGAGGAGCCCATCCTCTTCCACACCTGAGCATCTACCATTTCCTCTGCCTAGGCTAAGGGCGAACAGGAAGAGCAGGAAGGAGGCGGCAGGATGCAGGGCAGGGCAGAGTCCTGTCTTCATCCCAGCACAGGACCTGCTCAGGAAACCCTGCCCCAAGGCCAGACATTCCAGGGTCATGCCAAGCCATGGAAGCCGAACACTTCTAACCCCCAGAGCACCTACAGCCAACAGGAAACAAAGGAATGACTTTCTAGTAGTGGATTCTACCAACTAGAAGCTGTCTAGAGAAACTATCTGAAGATACACCCTAAGTCTTAGAATTTTGTGACCACCACACCAAGTGTGAAGCCTGCTGACAATATCTAATCTGTTCACTTTGCTGGTGTGAGCACTGGGTGGCTTCTCCTTCCTTTCCACTGAGGGAAAGCGGCAATGCCTGGTGGGATCCTCAGAGAGCCTGAGCCAGGTCCTTCCCTACCCTCACTCCATCACACTAGATCTCCAGGACAGCTTGGGTGTTTCCACAGCAAACTGGGCGTCCCTGACAGCTGTCCCACTCTGAGCCAGATGTTCCCACCCAAATCCAGATGTGAGAACAGAGGCTAAAGGGAAGGGTGGGGCCTGTATCAACCACCCAGGAGAAAGCTGGGAAGAACAACCAGCAACTCTAAATAGAAGATCTGGCCACCGCAGGACCAGGGCTTTAGCCTGCCATGGAGTTCCTTACATGTTAACTCTATAAGGCATGTTATGGTGGGTGCCACTTCTGTCTTGGATAGCCACTGGGGTGGAACCACAGAGATATTAAGGAACTTTACCAAGGTCACCAAACTAACAAGGGAAAAGCTCTGGTACAAAGACTAGTCCATGTGGCACCAAGGCAAGGGACCATACCCAGGGTGATAGGAATGGGGAACAGGAAAGAAGCTATCAAGTCTCCAGGCATCATCCACATAGTCATATCTCTTGGCTGCCAGTTCCCAGCTTGCAATGGTGCAGCACTAAAAGGAGCTCTGAGTAGGGCAAGGCTGCAATGGGAGGCATAGATGAAAGCCATCCTAGTTCTATGGGTTGCCCTGGACAGCAACCGTGGGCCTCCCTCAGAGAAAAATGACTTCCTAGAGGCAAATCACCGTCACCTCTGGTCATGGAGAATATTTAGCCCCTGCTCATTCTGGATGTTCATAAAAAATCCCCCTCCCTACATAGACACTCCAAAACTAATGGGCTTCCGAACGCACCACTCTTAAAAAAAAAAAATACAGGTTCTTACAGTGTAGATCAGGCTGGCCTCAAATTCAGAGATCTGCCTTCTTCAGCCTCCCAAGTGCTGGGATTAAAAACTGTACCACATGGTGACGATGCGTTTGAGAGACAGAGGCAGGCAGATCTCTGTGTGTTTAAGGCCAGCTTGGTTTGTATAGTGAGTTCCAGGACAGTGAGACCTTGTTAAACATTTAAGTCTCAAAAAAAAAAAAAAAAAAAAAAAAAGGAAAGAAAAGAAAAAAAGAAAGTAAAAGAAAGTGTGCCACCATGCCCAGTTCTCGGTGTGGCTTTTGCCCCTTCTCTAAAGGCTTACTGAAAAGTTTTATGGTTTTGGCTTTTCAAGACAAGATTTCTCTGTGTAGCCCTGGTTGTCCTGGAATTCACTCTATAGAACAGGCAAGTTTAACTTGGAGATCTGTCTACTTCTAAAAATTAAAAACAAAACAAAAAATGCCTCTAAAAATAAAAAAGGAAAAAAACTAAACATTTTTATTTATTCTTATTTGTGAGTATATCATGTGTGTGTATGTGTGCGTGTGCACCCTCTCGAGTGTGTACGTAATACGGAATGTGTGTGGAAGTCAGAGGAATATTTTGTGAAGTCCATCTTTAAGTGTTCATCTCCAAGTTCACTCAGCAAGAGGCTTCTGCTGAGACACCGTGCCGGCCCTAGGGGAAGGGTGTGAAATCTAATTCCTTATGGGACTCTGTGACCTTGGGCAAGGAACTTTTCCTCTTTGGGACTGGACTCACCTTCTCATCTTTAAAATAAACTAACCTATTGCCATACTGGAAACAAGAGGCCTCTGCACAATAGATGAATCCATAGTCAGTGTCAAAGGACTTTCAGCAAATATCTGCAGGGCTTTCCTCAAGCACTTTGGCTCTCTTTCTCAGATAGTGGTTTCAACAAGAACAACAGCAACAAAAACCCAAACCCTTCTCCCTCCCATACTTGAGTCCCCCTCCAACCAGCCCTGACAGGGACAGCTTAGAATTTTGTTCTCCTGCAGCCATCTCTCTGTAGTACAAAGTCGCTAGGTGGCGCGCGCGCCCCTGCTATAACACTGCGTTCTAGGGTCCCACCGAGCTTACCCGCTCCAGGCAAACGCCCACCGAGGAACTGCGTGCTCCAGTACCCGAGGTGGATCGCCCATAGGGCCTTTTTATCGGGGTTGTACAATCGGATCACGGTGAGGGTAGAATTGCAATTATCGGGGACCTTGTCCGAGACTCGGTTATCTGGAAGGGGCCTTGCCTGAGCTTCTCGGCCTGGGCGAAGTCTCAAGGTCTGCTTGGCGCACTGCCAGACTTCGGACGTGCAGGCCCCCGCCCTCCCGCGAGTGCCGCTGCTCAACCCTGGCTCGTGTTCCCGTGCAGACCCCTCCAGGTCCCTACTCAAGCGCTGCCCAGCATGGCCCAGATCCATTTCAGTAACACTGCAGCTAAAGATAGGACACCTCACCATCCGCTAAAAATACGGCCTCCAGCCCAGGCGGGGACATGGGCCGAAGAGAGGATGTTCCCTAGTCCCCGGTCTCCGGCTGACATAGACATGTAGCTAGGACTGCAAGCCTGACAGCGCAGCGCCTTGAGCTCTGCGGGAGGTCATGGGTAGGGAGCAGGGACCCAGACCCCAGGTAATGGACCTGATCTGGGCCAGAACAGAGCACCGCCTGCCTAGCACTCTCCAGGGAGCCAGGGGAGGCCTGCAAAACCCTAGTAAGAACTCACCTTGAGGAGCGCGGGCCAAGCTGCAGAGCTGTGCGGCCAGGATAGAGGACCACGGAGGGCCTGGGAACTTACAGTGCAGACCTTGGGCCTAAGCCACGCCCCCAGTACCAGGAGCCAATCCCGGGCCGCTCTTCTCAAACTCCCGCCCCACACATGCCCGCCCACCGCGGCACCGCCCAGGTTCTCCTTTCTGCAGAGGCTCAGAGCGGGATTCCAAGAGTCCAGAGACAGCCTCCGACCGTTGAGGGCGATCGCCAAGGGGTAACAAGGGTGGATATACACGAGGACGCCAGCTGTTCGTGTTGGAATAAAAACTTTAGGCTGGAAGCACTGAGCCAACAAAGGCCGGAAGAAAGAATTCTTGAGAAATCTCTGAGCATCCTTGGAAGGAAAGACTGAGACCCGGGAGGCACCCGCACTGTGACTCTACAAGAATGAATTGGGCTTTGAAAGCGCCTTACAAACTTAGCGTTTTGAAGAGTTTACCCTAACCTAGGAGAGAGACTGATTAAGAGTTCTAGAAAGATTCAGGGTCGGGAGACGCAGAGAGAAATAGAGACAGAGACACAGACTGAACTTGCCTAAGTCTGCTGTCGTGCTAGGTGGTTTCTGAGGTGGGTGGTTTAGGACAGGATTAGAAACAGTTATTGAAGGTCAGGTCCTAAAGTTGTTGAGATAAACCGAGGGAAACTTCTCATTGCTCTGTTTTGTGAGTTAAATTGTTGAGTGTTCGTGGTTAGGGAAGCTGAAGGGTCAGGACCCAAGAAATTCGAGGTTCCAGGCACAGACTGATACCCTTTCAGGTGGATAAGTGCTAAGAGGAGTGAGGTGAAAGAAGAGGTGAACACTTTTGGGAGGAGAGAAATCAGAAAGTTTGGCTTGCAGATAGCAGATGTGGAAAGGGGTGTGTGTATAGAAGGGAGGAATGCTGGGGTTGGGGAGTATGTCAGGCAAGCCAGAAAGGGGGTGGGGAGAGTGGGAAGGACTGAGACATGCTGCCCTAAAGATGACCATCTTCGGGGCCAGGCAGTACAGCTCGGAGCAGCTCAGTGAGTTCCCTGTATGTCAATTCTTCTGTTTAATCCCCAGTCACACGTGCACAAACACAGTCACATACTCTTACACTCACACACATGCACCACTAGATCAAGAGCTCCACGTGTTAACCTCTGGGACTGTTTTGTTATGTGGGGAAAGAGAATTTCAATGACTAGGAATTCTGATTGATGGAACTCCTGGGCTCAGGAGGTTCTCAACCCCCCAAAGAGCTGGGACTATAGATGTGAGCCACACGCCCTGCTCAGCTGACTCTAACATAGAGATTATCCCAGGCTAGGCATGTACCTAATTCATAGAGCACGAATGGAGCACCCGTGATGCCTTGGGTTCTGTTGGCAGCACTGATCTGTAAACAGCGTGTGATGGCGTATGTCTGTAATCCCAGAAGGTGGAGGCAGGAGGATCAGGAGTTCAAAACTATTCTCCTTGGCTGTATAGTAAACTCAAGCCCTAAACTAAAAGAAGACCATTATACGTGAAGACTCATTATATAAGGGTGCTTGCAGCCAAGCTTTGCAACCTCAGTTTCATTTCTGGGGCCTACATGGTGGAAGAGGGAAACGACCAATGTTTAAAAGTTGTTCTCTGATCTCCATGTACTCCGTGGCACACGCGTGCTCCCCACCTCCACAAAGGTCAGTGTCTCTTAGTTTTTGAGGCAGGTCTCTCTACATAGCCTTGGCTGACCCGGAGCTCACTATGTAGCCTTGCCTGGCCTTGAACTCACAAAGATCAACCTACCTTTGCTTTCGGTGTAAATTTTTTCCCCTAAGGAAGAAAAGGAATAAAGATTGTCCTGAATGGGTCAAACTTAATTAGAAGGACCCTTAAAAATAAACCAGCAAGAGAATGAGAGAAGTAGCAGCAGCCGCCTAGCGGTGCCTGTGACCCAAGGCTAGAGAGCTGGGGAGGCAGAGGCATGGCAGCTCCTTCCAGTGTGAGTTCCAGGCTAGGCAGGGCTACAACATAATGAGACCCTGTGTCAGAAGAAGGGGAGAGGGGCACCGTGAAAGGGTTTGGCTCACTCTCTGAGTGCTGGGATTCCAGACAAGCACCATCGCGGGCTCTTCACTCCTGCTCCATAAGCTCTGTAAACTAAACACGTTATCCCCAAGCCTCATGGCCTGCGTTTGAGCCGCAGAACCCACATGGCGGGAGGAAAGAACCCATTCCTACAGGCTTTCCGCCAACCTGTACACATACCAGTAAGTAAGTCAGATCCGTAAAGTGAAAGGAAGGGCAAGCCAGAGAGATACCATAGTGCTGTTCTTAGAGGTGAAAGAAGGGCTTGAGGGCCGAGAACCTCTGATCCTTCCAACAGATTCTTCCTCGGAGCTTCCAGAATGAACAGCCATGCTAACACCTTCAGCTTAGCCTCACTGACCTTCCTTCTGACCTACATTACATGCTAATGAATTTCTGTGGTTCTGTTGTTGTTTTAAGTTATGTTCGTATGTCTGCCTCTGTGGGAATGTGTGCAGGTAGCCTCTGAGGGCACCTGGAAGACCTTATTCCAGGCGGGTGTGAACTTCTTGACACTGGGTTCTGGGAGCCATGCGTGGCTGTTTGGCATGAGTAGCACTTTAAGCAGTGAGCCATCTCTCCAGCCCACTGCGCTGTATTAAGCTGCTAAACTTGTGTTAATTTGTTCCATTATCATTGGAAAATGAAATAAAGGAAGCTGAGAATTTAATCTTTTTCTGCCTTTTTTTTTTTTTTTTTTTTGAGAAAGTGTCTTACTACGTAGTCCTGACTGACTTGGACCTCTGCATAGACCAGGCTGGCCTCAAACTCACAGAGGTCCACCTGCCTCTGCCTTCCTGTGTGCCAGTGGAAGATTGGAAGTGCCACAGGATGCATATCAGTGCTGGCCTGCTGGCTTAGAAAAAAACTAAGGACAGTCCAGGGCCACACTGTGGTAAGGGTGGAGGTAAACTGTGACTATGTCCCCGGAAGAGATACGTTGGGAATTTACTCCATAGCAACCGTGTTGGGAGATGGGGCCTGGTGGGGGCTGTTGAGGTCAGAGGGCTCTAAACCTTTTTTTTTTTAAAAAAGGTTTATTTATTTATTTATTATAAGTACTCTATAGCTGTCTTCAGACACACCAGAAGAGGAAATAAGATCTAATTACAGATGGTTGCTAGGATTTGAAATCAGGACCTCTGGAAGATCAGTCAGTGCTCTCAACCACTGAGCCATCTCTCCAGCCCTGGCTCTAAGCCTTCTTAGTTCCAAGTATGAAGGGTTGGGGGGTGAAAGCCCACTTTCTCTCTCTCCCCCCACCTACCCAGTCTCCCTTCTGTCTTCTGCCACGGGATGAAACCATATGAGGACCTTCACCAGATGCCAGCTGGTATCCAGATGTTCTCAGACTCCAGCCTCTGGGATCAGAACTGGCAACAAAACAGGAAGTTATAACAGTGGAAGGTTGGGGGATCATAAGCTCTTCTCCAAGGCCTAGGGCTTCGTCCGTAGCAAGCAGCTTGGGGCAGCTCAGGGCTTTTTGCTCGGGGCAGTCTCTGTAGAGGGTGGATGGTGGGGCGGGGCTGGAGAGGGCATGTAGGGAGCTGCAGAGCACTCTGGGAATGGTTTTCGGTCACCTTGGATGAGAAAAGCTTTTGCTCAGAGCTGTCCTTGGCTTGGATGGCTCCTTGGCTCTTGCAGTTATCCTGAGCAAGATAATGACATGGTTTGCACCCAGAACGGCCCTGGGTTCTGTCCTGTGCAAGTGTTTGAGAGGACACTTAGCTTTTCCTCCACTTATGCACAGGCTAGAAACTCAGAGCCTCTGAGGAGAGTCCCGGTGGGCGGGATCACGCATACACGGGATTGTACAGACATACCTGACATTGCCATTTGGTGTCTCACAGTTAATCATTTATAGAATGGAATTTTTAGTTGGGGCACTGTGGTATGTGCCTTTAGTCCCAGCCCTCAAAACGCTGAGACAGGAGGATTGCCATAATTTCTAGACCAACTTGGGCTACATATTGAGTTCCAGGCTAGCCTACAGAGCAACACCCTGTGTCAAACCGAAAGAAAAAGAAAATAAGATTTTCAGTTACTAACCTAGCTTTTTATACAGCCTCTCTCCACTCACCCCAGGCTCTATGTAAAGACCTAAGTGTATGTAGGGGTGGAGCTGGACTAGCTTAACTCTTTGGGGACAGCTCCCAGCCTAGACCCTGTGTTCAGGTTGGACATCTCAGTTGGGATATGATGTGAGGGTTCTGGGGGCATCACTGTGGCTGAGGAGTAGGACCCAGAAGGCGCAGAGAAAAGCAGTGCAATCCATGATGGATCCGAGAGAGGAGGGAATTCAGCTTCATTCTCAGCCCTTAGCCTCCCTGCCCCAGGACGGGCCCACTAAGGTCCAGCCCTATGCTTCCTCCCCACGGAGATGACCACACACACTGACTCAGTCCTTCCTTCCCCTCCCTGCCACTTCTTCCTGGAAATTGCCCTCTTCCCAGACCCTGACCTCTGCGGGGCCCTAGAGGATACAATCAGAAGTCCCTCCCCCAAGGGTAGACCGAGTGAAGAGACTAAGTGGAGTCTGGCTACTCCGAGCTGGGCTGGAGCCAGCTGTCCACATCTTGGAAGTACAGGGCCCTGAGAAGTAGACAGGATGCCAGGACAGTCATCTTGGGGGCATCCAGGGAAGACACTGGGGAGGGGTAATGAAGGTCTCTCAAGAGGTGTGTGTGAGCACCCCTTCTGGGTCACAGGGCTTCTGGGAATGGTGAAGGAGCTGTGTGCACCCCTGGGGAGCCTCTGATGTCCCAGCCCAGCATGGCCTGCAGTGCCTGTGGCCTGAGCCCACCCCAGGCTGGGCTGGATTTTTTTTTCCTTGTTTTGTGTTTCCTTCCTCCCTGGGATTCCTGCCAGGCCCTGCCCTTCCCTCCTCCCTTTTCATTCCCTTTCAGAGAACTTGAAATCCAAGGCTGAGGTTCCACATGAGCTGTCACCCATGGAGTCACCCTAGATTGTGGCCTCTGCCCTGGAGCCTTCCTTGGGAATTGAGTGGTAGGGCCTTCTTGGGGGACTTTCCTTTAGGTTTGAGTTTTGGCCTCTAGCGCATTACCATGGGGTTTTCCAAAGTGGTGACAGTCCTGTCCGAGTAGGGACAAGCACAAGCACTTCCTCCTAGAAGCCTTGGGAGTGTCTTGGCCCCATGGCTGCCATTGGTAATAAATGAAAGGGTCATCAGGGGCTGCCTTCAGGACTTCCCAGGCCTAGGACATCCTAGGTACCTCATCATTATTAGAAACAACCTTCCAATCAGTTTTTACTCCCAGCCCTCCCACCTCCCTCTGAGTGGTGGTGTTGCAGATGTGTGCCAACAGGCATCCTAAAAGGAAGGCTTTTTGGTTTGTTTTTTGAGGCAGGGTCTCTCTTCATAGCCCTGGCTGCCCTGCAACACACTGTATAGACCAAGCTAGCTTCTAACTCACAGAGAGCTGCCTGCCTCTGTCTCTAGAGCACTGATAAAAGCATGAGCCATTATGCCTGGTCGAAAAACCATTTTTGCATGTGATCTTTAGCTCAGGACCTGATGGACTAGAAAAGACACAGTGGCCAAGCTAGGCCCAACCTCTGGAACAGCTGACATAAATATCAATTCAAAACCAGTTTGGATGTGACATCATGTAGTCCCCAGGACAGCATCAAGCTCTGAATCACCGCCAGGAAGATTTAGTCAGTGGCTGGGAATTAAAAGAACAAAAGAGGGGCCCCCGAAATAATGGCTTAGTGAAAACAGGTGTGTTTGCTGCAAAGCCTAGCAACCTGGGTTCAATACCTTGGACCCACCATAGAGGATGGTGAAAGAAAAGAACTTTCAAAAGTTATCCTCTGACCTCCACACGTGTACCATACACACACACACACACACACACACACACACTACAAAAAAAGAATCGCAGAGATAAATTTGTTGCCCGGGATAGAAAAACAAAAAAGAGGGTTAGCAGGAGAAAGGGGAAGCCTGGAGAGATTAAGATCAAGAGGACCTGGCACATATAGAGTGTGACCATAGATGACACATGACATACAATAGAGCGAGGTGCAGAGAAGACAGAAAGGGGTGCACTGGTTACTTTTTTCAGCTTGATACAACTCAGAATTACCTGGGAAGCATCAAATCAGGAATCTCTCAGATTGGCCTATAACTATGCCAGAAACTGTTGTGACTATTGATTGGGTGTCACCATCCTTCAGCAGGTATGGTCTGGGCTGTAGAGAAATCTAGCTGGCTATAGTCCTAACTTTCTGGTCTCCAGTGTGAGTGACCCCACACTCCAATCTCTAAATGGCTGAGGTTTGTAGTTGGCTAGTCTGAGCCATGGTGATAGTTCACAGGTGGGAATGGGTAAGAGTAAACATGAACTTTGGAAATCCTGGGACTGTGAGGGATGCGGGTGCCTAGTTCTGTGGCTGCAAGAGAAGGGCCTGCGGGAGAATGAGAGCAACTTGGGAGAAGCAGAGGCACTTCCTCACTTCCTGTGTAGGTGCACACCTATAATCCTATGCTCAGGAAGTGCAGGAAGGAAGATCTGGACCTCAAGGCCAGGCTCAGCCTTGGCGTGAGTTCAAGGTTAACTTAGACTACTCAAAACTTGTTTTACCTTCCCTCCAAATAAAGAATACAGAGCCAGGAAAATTAGTCTATGAGATTGATATGTGCCTGGTCCCAGACATACCCATGGCATCTTCGTTATATTAGATAATAAATTCCAGTGTTTGCTTTGTGTTTGGTTTCTGTCACTTGCCACTGATAAGGCTCATTACTGAGTAACTAAAGACCAGAGAGCCTTGACATTTGCTGAATGTATTGGGAATGACAATAGGTGTCCTACAGGGGTATGCTACAATTAGAATTTTCTCCTTCTTCTTCATTATCCTCCTCTTCCTCCTCTTCCCCCCTCCTCCTCTTTTTCCTCCCCCCCCCCTTTCCTCCTCTCCTCCTCTTCTTCCTCTTCCCCTCCCCTCCTTATTGGTTTTTCCAGACAGGGTTTCTGTGTGTAGCCTTGACTGTCCTAGAACTCATTCTATAGACCAGGCTGGCCTCAAACTCAAAGAAATGCAACTGACCCTACCTCCCAAATGCTGAGATTAAAAGGTGTGTGCCACCACCACCAAGCATTCTTTTTGTTATTTAGAGACAGGGTTTCACTCTGTAGTTCTGCCTGCTCTCAAACTCACTGCGCTGGCTGGTCTTATGTCAACTTGACACAAGCTAGAGTTAGTTGAAAGGAGGGGACCTCAATTGGAAAAATGCCTCCATAAGATCCAGCTGTAGGGAATTTTCTTAGTGATTGATGGGGGACCCCATTGTGGAGCCACCCCTGGGCTGGGATGGTGGTCCTGGGTTCTATAAGAAAGCAGGCTGAGCAAGCCATGGGGAGCAAGCCAGTAAGCAGCACTCCTCCATATCCTCTGCATTAGTTCCTGCTTCCAGACTCCGGTTATGTTTCCGTTCTTGTCCTGACTTCTTTCGATGATATGTAAGTGTAAGTCAAATAGAATCTCTCCTCTCCAGCTTGCTTTTTGGTCATGGTGTGTCATTACCACTGCAATAGAAACCCTAACTAAGTAAGACAGACACTCACCATGTAGACTGGCTTTGAACTTGTGTTTAACTCTCTGACTGTTTCCTGAATGCTGGAATTGCAGGCTGCATTCCCATGCCCAATCCAGATTCCTGTTTCTTTCTTTCTTTTTTTCTTTTTTTTCTAACAAGGTATCTTTTCCTGTGGCCCAAAACTCAATCACATCAAGAGTCAGTTTCCCAGTCACCCCTGACCTCCAAGCACCCACTTCTCCCAGAAATGATGGCATAATCAGCTTCTACAGATACTCCCAGAACTGTAAATAAACGAGATCCCTCTCGGGCTGGAGTGATGGCTCAGAGGTTAAGAGCACTGACTGCTCTTCCTGAGACCAATTCCCAGCAACCACATGGTGGCTGACAGCCATCTGTAATGGGATCTGATGCCCTCTTCTGGCACATCTGAAGACAGCTCGTGTGTTCATATACATAAAACAAACAAACAAACAAAATGAATCCCCTCTCATCTTTTTTTTTTTTTTTTACCCAAATACAAAATATTTTGACAAGTTGAACCCCCAAATCCTGCAGGGACTAATGGAAGTCCTAGGGAAGGCACTGAGAGGACAGATGACTCTAAAGGGGGTGGAGAAAGCCATCTCTTAAGAGGCCTCTGCTGTTTTCTGTTGGCAATATATTTTGTAGACTGCTTGCTGTGGTTTGGATATACACCATCTCCTGAATACACCCATGATGAATTTTAATTCTAGCCAGGCAGGGTGGTGTGAGGATGTGATCCCAGCACTCTCTTCAAACTGAGACAACAGTGAACAAGACTGTCCTTGTTCTTGGAGATCAAGAGTGAATAACACAAGGAACACACTCTGGAGCACTTCAGGGATACAGTGCCAAGAAAGTTGTGACTATGTTTGTTGTTAGAGGCAAGGATAAGATGAGGCTGAAGAGGACAGTCCTCAGCATCTGCAATCATAACGGTGGCTCATAATGGCCTGTAACTCTAGCTCCAGTGGGTTCTGATACCTCTGGCCTCCTAAGGTACCCAAACTCACATGCACATAGTCCCCCACACACGCAAATGAACAATAATAAAGATAAATAGCTAAATAAAAAGAGCTGGTGAGATGGCTCAGCAGGTAAAGGCACTTGCCTATAAATCTGATGCTCTGACCTCAGTCCCCAGAAGCAACATGACAGAAGGAGAAATCGAACTCTCTGACCTCCATATGCATGCTGTGGTACGCATGCTCCATCCAAATAAATAAATAAATGTAAAAAACCCCAGAAGGTTGGTGATGTAGCTCAGCTGGGGAAATGACATGCCCATATAATCCCAGCACTCAGGAGGTAGGAGGAGCAGGAGTTCAAGGCCAGTCTCAGCTATATATTTAGTTTGAACAGGATATGGAGATAACCCCAAACCCTGTGAAATATATCCCTAGGGGCAACTTCTGTTATCAGAAAAGTTCTAGGGGGCCTCAGGCAAGCATGGGAAAAGCAGGCTTTAGGAGAAATCTGCTTGGAGTCAGGACTGACCTTCCTGTCCATCTCTGCTTATCTGAGAGGTCGCCTCTGGCTGTCTGGAGAGTGGTTGGAATAGGGTCAGTGCAATAAGTGGGCCAGAGGGCAGCTCCCTTCCCCAGTACTGTTCCTGCCGGGTGGAAAAGCTTCCTGTGAAGAGTCAAGGGCTGGGGACTGACAGCTCCTGCTGCTGGCTCTCCCATCATGTCTGTGCTCCTGTTGTGTGTGGGAACAGCCTTGGAGGCTCTAAGCATCATCAGGAATGTGGAGTGGGCAGTGGAGACAGGACTGGCTGGGCTGTCAGAGAGAAGTGTCCAGGAACCAGGGTCAGTGGGGTCATGGGCAGCAGCTGTCCTTGAGACCTCTGAGGAGCCCCTGCACCAGGGCAGCTGCAGGCCTTCAGCTGTCAGGCAGGCTCTGGGCTGGGAGGAGCCTGGGGCTGGAGGAGGGTGGGGCTGAGAATGTGGAGCTGGCGCTGGTTCAGTCTGGTCTGAGGACAGGCTACTCTATGACCCTAGGCATTTCCAGGGCATCCCACAGGGAGCAGAACAGTTGAGGGTATGTGAGAGGTGACCAGTTGCCTGAACACAGCTGATCGAGCCCATCTTGAATGTCTGTCCTCTTGGACATCTTTGGAGGTTTCCCAGTCAGAACCTTGCTCCAGACCCTCACCATGCCCATCTGATCCTGACCCTTGCCCTGTGACTCTTGGGTTCAAATGTTGTTCAATGCTTTCTTTATGGCTGAATTTATAGTATGACCCCCTCCCCCAACCTCTGCCAGCCTCTCAAAGCTGAGTTTTGACCAGTAACCACATCGCAGTTCCTAGCGTGCCCATGTGCCTCCCTTTCTCTCCTCTCAAGCACAGGGCTGGGCTGGTTGCCAAGACTCAAGTCGTCTTCATGGGTTGGCTGAGTGTATTGGTGTCTGACAGATGGGTTGAGACAAATTCATGGGTCACATCCCAGCCCCCTGGCCTCCACTGTTCTAGAACCTCAAACCCCTTACAGTTTTATACATTTAAGCAAACCCACAGGTCCTTAGAAGGTCCTTTTCAATTTTGAAATCAGTGTGTAGCTGAGGCTGGTCCCATCTCCTTTGTTTTTGTTTTGTTTTTCAATACAGGGTTTGTGTAGCCCTGGCTGTGCTAGTACTCATTCTGTGGACTAGGTTGGCCTCAAACTCAAAGAGATCCACCTGCTTCCACCTCTAGTGCTGGGGTAAAGGGCTTGCACCACTATTGCCTGGGGCCCCAAACTCTTGATCTTCCTCTATGTAGGATTACAGAGTAAGCTACCATGCCGCTGTACCTTGTTAGTCCAGTGGTTTAGTTTTTTTGTTTGTTTTTCAAGACAGGGTTTCTCTGTGTAACAGCCCTTCCAAGACTCACTTTGTAGACCACCTGCCTGAATGCTAGGCTTAAAGGCATGCACCACCACACCTACACCTGGCCCAGTGGGTTAGTTTTAAAACTATAAAGTTGTTATTTGGGACATATAACAAACTTCAATTTTTCAATTTTTAATCTCATGTGCGTTGGTATTTTGCTTGCATGTGTCTGTATGAGGGTATTGGAACTGGAGTTATAGACAGTTGTAAACTGCCATGTGATTGCTGGGAACTGAACCCAGGACCTATGGAAGAGAAGGCAATCCTCTTAACCTCTGAGCCTTCTCTCCAGCCACAATTTTGTTTTTTTTTTTTTTTTAATGTTTATTTTATGTGTATGTGCTGGATTTGTATATTCATCATGTGCGGTTCCAGCTTGAGATACAGAGCAAGGATTTGTCTCAAGAAAACTAAAACCAAACAACCAACCAGCCAAAGAAGAAATAAAGAACCAGAGGGCTGGAGGGATGGCTCAGGGTTAAGGCGGTGACTCCTAGCACCCACATGGCAGCTCACAGTCATCTGTAAGTCCAGGAGATCGGATCATTCTGACTTCTGCAGATTCCTGCACCTACACACAATGCACATAAGCACTCAGGTACACACACATCAGACAAATACTCTCAAAACTTTAAACGTTGAAGTTTGCAGGTGGATCTCTGTGAGTTCAGGATAGCCAGGGCTCCACTCAGAAATCCTGTCTTGAAAACAAAACAAAGACAGAAACCAGCCAAAAAACCCCACCATTCCTAGTCAAGACCTCTCTGGCAGGTTTAGTAGTTCTGGACTGGTGGGAGGAGCTGATGTGTATGTACAGAACTGTCACAAGGTTCGGCCAGGCCCAGGTCAGCAAGGTGAGGGAAGCGAGTGGGGCCAAGGAAAGGAAACCACACCCGGGGTGACTCCAGAAAGCAGGGCAGATGGAAGGATCTAAGGACCAGTGTCCTGGCATGGGCCCAGCCCTCCCACCCTTGGGTGCCCCTCGTGGCTCCAATTCCGTAGCTTTGCTTCTGGCAGTCAACTGAGTTCCCATGAACAGGAACTGTGAGGGATTTGTTCCTCAGCAGCTCTGCCCTCCCAGAGAAGGGGCTTGACCCCTAAAGGGCAGAGGGCAGCAGTTTCCCTCTGCCAGTGAAGAAAGTGCCTCGGTAGGAAGCAAAGCCATCAATTCTCCCTGAGATCGTGTCAAGGGTTCTCCCAGATCATTTCCAGCCCCATTTGACTTGTATCCAGGCAACAGTCCGGAGCCTCCATTCATGCCTAGTGACAGAGTCCTTGCGTTTCCCCTAGACTCACTACAGCCCCTCCCACTGCCACATCTCCATCTCTTCCTAAGCCTCCAAATCTTTGGAGAGTCTGGACTCTGTCCTTTGTGAGGCAGCAGCAGGACATCACTATTCCCCACAAACCGTCAGAAGCAACACAGCAATCTAAGTGTCCCCAGAAGAGCCTCAGGGACTCCCATGATAAGGGCTAAGTGGGAGGGCAGCAGGGTGGGGATAAACAGGCTGGAGCTTGTTTATCATGGCCTGGTGGTTTAATCTTCCCAGGCTATTCCAAAGGCAAGGGAGGGGCAGGCTGAGTGGAGAGCTCACGTTTGGCTTGGTTAAAACACAAGGCTCATGTGCCATGCATGCATCCCATTTCTGAGGTTGACAAGTCACCCTGTAGTGTGGACCATTAAATGCTTCCTGTTTAGAAGTCAGAGAACAAGGGTTATTGGCTCCTCAATTCAAGGCTTGTTTCTAAGTCTTTCCTTGAAGGCTTTTCTTTCTTTCTTTTTCTATTTTGAGACAGAGACTTTCTATATAGCTATGTTGACCAGGATGGCCTCAAACTCTGTCATCTGCTTGCATCTGTCTTCCTTATGCTGGGATTAAAGAGATACAGCATTGTCTTAGGGTTTCCATTGCTGATGAAACACCATGACCAAAGAGCACGTTGAGGAGGAAAGGGTTTATTTGGCATATACTTCCATATTGATGTTCATCATTGGAGAAAGGAAGGAGATTGAATAGGAATTCAAACAGGGCAGGAACCTGGAGGCAAGAACTGTCGCAGAGGCCATGGAAGGGTGCTGCTTAGCGTCTTGCTGCCTATGGCTTCCTCAGTCTGCTTTCTTATGGAATCCAGGACCACCAGCCCAGGGATGGCAATACCCATAATGGGCTGGGTCATCTCCCATCAATCACTAATTAAGAGAATATGTCTTACCTACAGCCATATTTTATGGAGGCATCTTCTCAATTGTGGTTCCCTTCTTTCAGACGATACTAATTTGTGTCAAGTTGACACAAGACCAGCCAGCGCAGCCACCATGCCCAGCCTAACACTTTCACAAAAAGTGAAAGGAAGCAGTTCTCATGGTGGGCAACCTGTTCCTTGATGCCTCCTCCCATCATATGTGAGAAGCACAGGCTAGCTCTGTAAGGTCTATTAGTCAAGGCTACTTCTCCAACTCTCTAGGGCCTGGGTTTTTCCTATGAGGCAGGACAAGCTGCTTATATGGGGCAGAAATCTGTGCCAAACTTAATTCTGCAGTCTATTCCCAGATGCCAGAACATATGGACACGGTTTGTCCCAGGAACCCCGATCTTACCTGAGAGCTCTAGGCCACAGGCAAGTCCAAGCTACTGCTGAGTCTGGCAGAGACTGACCAGAGACCACAGCGTGCAATGTGAGACATGGTATATGAGACGGCACAGGGAGAGCCAGGCAGGCTGCCAGCTGCTTGCTCTGCAGCCCAGTTTCCTCCTCAGCAACTGTAGCCTGGGGACTTTGGGAGGATGCAGGGTAAGGCTGGGAGAGTTCCAAAGGGCTGGACCAAAGCTCTGCCTTCTCTGGACAGAGGTCAAATAGACAACATTCCTATGACACTACTCAGGGGAAAAAAAACGATTAAAATCAGTTATAATAAAAAAATTTTTATTTCTCCACACACTGTGCTTGCTTCATACAGAAAATGACGAAGTTTTCCTGCCTTTCTGGATGGGCTGTCTCCATAGATGGTTTGCTTCTGAACATCTACCTTGTGAGGCAAGGAGAGAGGTAAGAAGCATGATTCAGATGTAGGCTCAGCTGCATGGGGGTGAGGAGCAGCGGGGGCCTCGACTAGACAGTGCAGCCCTACAGTCCTGTCCCCGTGGCCAGATCTTTGTCAGGTACCCCCGACAGTTTGGTCACCAGAGGGTCATATCTGGACTCTTGGTGTCTGTGAGGCCAGACAACCCAGGCTGAAGACTCAGATTCTGACCACCTGCGCAGCCACACTCAGGCCCTGCCTGGCTTCATTGTCTATGGCTTTGGGCTGCCTCCTGAGGTAGAGGCGGCCAAAGGTGCCACCCACTTGTCCTTTGGTGAGACGCCCAGGATTCATACAGACACAGCCAAAGATGTCCTAGGAAAGAAAGAACAGTGGGTTTAGAGGCTGTCAGAATCTTACAATGAGTTTTAGAAAACAGAAACAAAGGCAACCACGCAGGCAAACATGTTCACTTGTAAGTGGAGAGTCTGGGGCAGAATAAAGAATGCAGTGGCCTCTTGGGAGAAGGAACTCCCATACTTGGGGACAGAGCTGATCCCAGCATGTTGTTTTCCCACATGAAGGAAATATCTAGGAGCTGAAATGGGTGTCACATACTGTAATCTTAGCACTCAAGAGGCCGAGGCAGGACAAGCCAAGAGTTCCAGAACATTCTGGGAGGCAGTTGGGCCTGTAGATTAAGATCTTCTTTAAGATACTGCTAACTAAGCCCATGGGGAGGTCAACTCAAAATTCAGAGGAAGGCAGGCAGGTCACCTTGATATGGCCCAAAGCCCTCACTCTTTGACACCTAGGCTCTGCTCAAGTGGGTGTGTGCTACTTGCTCGTCTCCTTTTACCTGTGAACTATTTGCCACCCCTGACCTCTGCAATTAGTCCCTGAGAGGATACTGTCCCTTTCAGTAGACCCAGTTAGAGCAAGTGCCAGGTAACCTGAAAGGAAAAGTCAGGTTCTGATGTCTCTGGAACAAAGCCAGTTCAAACTCACCTTCACAAAGTACCTCAGCTCTGACGGAACAATGAAGACGTCAGGGGTGACCGGCAGCTGGGCATAGGTATAGAAGTTCTCGTAGTCTATGGCCATGTCCTCGTGGGGCGGGTAGAGTGGGTAGTAGCTGCAGATGGAGGAACCCATTCAGGAACCCTAGGTGAGGCTTCCACTCCTAGCCTCCACACTGCCCCTAAGTATGGCCTGGCTTTTGCTCTTCCACTTGAGGGGACAGAACTCAGGTTTGTCACCACAGGGTGAAATTTCCTGGTGGCTCTGTGCAGGGTCCTGACAGTCAAATATGCCACAACTCTGATCCAGTTACTCTTAGGGTTGGCAGGACACTCACCTTCTCTGCGTCAGGATGTGCTTGAGGATTCGGCTGAATTTGTCTGAAGTCCCGGAAGAGCTGGGAAAGGCAGAAAGCAACGGAGGGAGGGGGAAATCAAGTTTCCTAGTCAGTCCTCTTCAAGGAGGACCCTCACACTCAGGTCAACTAGAAAGAAGCTGAACAGCAAGGGCACGACTCCTGGGGAAGCTTGGAGTCACACTGCAAGCAGCTGGCTCTTTCCCAGGACACGGCAACAGGGCAAGGGGCTTAGAGGGAAAGAATCCTAGGAATCAGGATATAAGAGGCCTTAGCGCTGGGGATGGCACTGTCTCACATAAGACAAGTCTAGCACCACAAAGCCACACACAGCCAGGCAACCCTGTGTCTCACACCCCAGCCAAAGCACACACCTAACCTCTGACCTCCCAGCTCAGCCCTCTATCCTGGCAAGGAAGGTTTGATAGAAAACCCAACTGCTCAGCCTAGACACCAGGTCCGGTGGCATCCACCTGAGGGTCCCACATTCACTATTCTGCTAAATCCATGGCAAACCTACAGAGAAACACTCGAACGCTCAGGTTGGGAAGGTAAAATATGAATTTCAGTGCCTGGGTGTTTCCATCTGATAGAACAGACTTGGTTCTTTGGGGCCTCAGACATGGTAGACTAGTGATAGCAACAAACACATCTGTTTGCCACCCACAGCAGACACAGAAAGGCTACATTTGTTTTGTTTAAGTGTTGCTCTCACAACTCCTTTTCAAGACTGTCAAGTAGCACAGGAGACATGGGTCGGGAGCAGTGTCTTGGTGATGACAGGGACAGGATGCAGGGGGCCAGCTGTCTTCTTACCTACAGATCTCCTCAGCCCCAATGTGGAACAGCAGGTCCGTGGATGTCAAACCAAACATCACTCCATTTATGGAGAGGCTGCAGGGCTCTGACACAAACTGCACTCGCTGAAAGGAGGAGCTGACATGAACACTTACATCCAACAGCTAGAGTTCCTCCCTGCCAAAGCTGGGGCCTGCGGACCACCAAGGACCAACCAAGTGCAGCAACCTTTGACATCTCTGTTGGGGATTTAGGAGCTGTGCTCACTCCTGAGAGGGCTTCTCTACTCTCACTCCCAGGGCTGTCTTTACCCCACCCACTACTGGCTGGCCAGAGGCAGGGCACTGGTACCTTTTTGTCCTCTCGAGGCAGTTCAGAGAAGGTGAAAGGTGGCTGTGGGTAAACTGGCTCGTGATGCACATCCCTCAGAGATGGGACAAAGACAAGGTGGGAGCCGGAGCTGCTTGGTAAAAACACAAGCACAAGAGGGTCCAGGACTGAGTCAGCAGACCTGGGCCATGGGCTCAAGGTGTGAGCATGTCCTTCACCTGGCAGTCCTCCAGGGAGATTTGATGGCGCTCCATTCTGAACAGACACTATCTCCCAAGACTCTAAGAGGGAACGGCAACCTCCTGGTGCATACACATCTATCTAGATCTAGTGCATAGCTTAGGGTACACTGTCTCTTGATTTTGTGTCACTCGTCACAGAGAACTGTTGTCTGGTGGGAAAAGGGAAAACCATGAGACCTAGAGCTGGGCATGGACAGCCAGGTCTTAGGAGTTTGAGGCTAGTCTGAGCTCTGAAGTGAGACCCTATGTGAGGGGGAGCCTCAGGATTGGAACTGGAGCTTAAGTCTGACCTCACTCTGCAGGGCACAGGCAGCTCACAGGCAGTAATGCTCTCCCGACACATGGCTGGGGTCGTACAAGTAGAGCCAGGGAGGAGCAAGGCAAACAAGTTAGATCCTGAGGCTGACCTCACACTTTGAAGATCAACCCAAACCTTCCCATCACTAAAGGGCTAAGCCAGGTCTACTGGACACTGAAGACAGAGACTGTCAGAGGCCAGGCACCTCCCCACTCATGTCAGGAAGTGATGCCATTCTACTTAGCATACTGATGTTAACGAAATACTGCACAGCGGCAGCTGCTCCTTTGATGGGGACAGGAAAGTCTCTAGGGTTACAACATGCAGTGGAAAAAAAAAGCTGTGCTTCCCGGGGCCATCTGTTTCTATAACCACACAAAAGAGAAAAGGGAAACCTGCTTCTTTGGTTCCCTTGTTGTCCTTGGCAGAAAGGGCCACTGCAAACCAAACAGGTGTAAACTGTTGCTGTGAAAACATGCCCGGAAGCAGCCAAGAGCTCTCACTTGTAGCTCCTTCCTCCTCATGCTTTAACAACAAAACAGGTACAGATGCTCCGGAGCTGGAGTTACAGGTAGTTTGGAGCAGCTTGATGTGGTTCTGAGAACCAAACTCCCACTCCAGAGGGACCTTTGACATGCCACCAGGTACTGTGGTATAACAGATCATCAGAATCTTGAGACCAAAGGTACCTTTCATATCACTCACAATCTCTGTCACGAAGTTCACTGCAATTGTCCAAGTCCCCCACGTGTACAGGACAGGGAGGGAGTAGGAAGGAGCAACATATGTCCCAAGTCTCCAAAAATGGAGCTCTAAAGGTACAAAGGACTGAGGGGTGGGGCGGGGCAGGCAGCTGTTTGGCCTCCTGGGACTGAGCTGCTCTTCAGAACCAGCTTCAGGAGAGCAATGGTTAAAGAGGAAACAGCCTCCCTCTGGCTTGGAGATAGCTACAGGGGGAGGGGCCAGGAAGAAAATTCCAACTATGTGCCGCATCGCACAACTTCACTTCATAAGTCATGGCGGGAGGGTCTCACTGTTGTCATTTGAACAGTGAGGCACACCAGGGCTCTGGGCTGCTACAAGGGAGCTCTCGAACATCTGCCATGTTCTGAGAGCTTAGGGTCCTGCATTCTGACCCAGCACCATTTCTATATTACCCTGGCAGGGTGGGGCTGCTCCCCTGCCCTGCAGCTCACTCCAGCCACAGATGAAAGTGCCTGGTGGCGCTGGGCGCTGGCCCCAGGGTAACAATGCTCTATCTATTCTTTGTTTATGTCACTGCCATCAATAGCACATGGGATGAGGAACCCAAATCAGAATCCAGCCTCATGTTGGGTGCACCAGCCAGTGCTGGGTGCTGCTCATGAACTCAACCGGGACAAGAGAGGAGGTATATGTAACCCTCCCTTTGGAAGGGAGGAGGACGGAAACAGCCAAAGGCTCAAGTCTCCTGGCTCTAGGCCTGACGCCAGCACACGGTTGTATTACAACTAATCAACCTGGGATCTGTTCTCAGGACAGAAGGCGGAAGGAAGACCTTTAAAAACCACCTTTGTTACAGGTTTGCTTTAAAGCTCAGCCTAGGGTGTTTGTTTACTATGAGTTCAGCAACAGAAAGCAAATCCCAGGAGCCCGCCCACCACTCCATTTTCTTTCTGACCCAGCCAAGAAAAAAAGGACAGGGTCAGAACTGAGGGTCAGCTTCCAGTGACTCTGCTTCTAGCTTTAAACTCTTCCTGGAGCTGTGAGGCCCACACTGGAACCACGCGCTTTATGTTAGTGCTGGGGCCTCTCAGTCCTGTCTTCCAGGCTATGCTGAGGATTCAATATCCACCCTCACTCAAGTCCCCCACCCATCACTCTAGCCATTGGCAGCCATCCACCACCATGGGGAGCACTGACTCAGAAAAGGAACTTGGGTTTACCCCGAAACATTCCCTTCGTGCAAGGAGAGGCTCAGGGCCTCTCAGGATTTCACTGCCAATCAAATGCCTCCCCACCCTGGGAATATTCCCATGGAATAACTGCTTACACAAGGGGAAGTGAGAAGGGGAAGTGAAGAGATGGAAGGAAGAACATGTGAAGCTCATCCTTTCAAGTTTGTTTATCTGACTTACACAAACCGCCTTTTTACCCACTGTCCGCTCCAAGTTCAAGGGTTCTATCTGATCTCTGAGTTCAAAAGGACAGAAGGGACAGGAACTGTGACTTTAAAGCAGTTTCAGTTTCCTATTGGTAATGTCCTGGAAGAACCTAGAAAGCTCCAGGTTCTGTCCAGCATCTGGAATGCTAACCTTCTCGTTCCTTCGATAACTGTTCTCAGGCACTGCTTGAAAACGTCTTCGAAAGGGCTTGTCAACTTACAGTTCTGCAAGAAAGGAAAGGAGGTGCACTCGGGGCTGACAGCTGGGCTCTGCTCCGGCTAAAGCTTAGAGGATGACCCTGAAGGGCTCAGAGTGGATACAGGGTAGCAAGGAGAAAGACGGGAGACAGCCTTGTGCTTTGCAAACCCAGAATGCAGGAGGGTGAAGCAGACTGCCAGGAGCTCCAGACTAACCTATGGTACAGACTGAAACCTAAGCCAGCCTGGCTCGAGTGTCTCAAACAAACAAAAGGGGGGGGGGATGGGGTAGGGCTGCTCATCTGCAAGGAGTATAGATAAGGAAAGAATGAATCCTCTGCACACAAGGTGAGAGTCTGGGATGAAGACTGCCTTGAAATCTTTTCTGTGGAAGAGAAAAACACTTGGCAACCAAGGATAGGAGGCCCAGGCCATTGACCAAGATCCCAGGAAGGACCATTTGTGCTTTATGTATCAGAGGACCTTAACATACAACCTACCAGCTTAAAGCAGGAGCCACAAGGTTTCCATCTCTGCCTCCTTAGGGCAGTAGGTAGCGTACCAGTCTCGTAGGGGACAGTTAGAGCCCAGACACATTTGCATTTGTTACTGCTTTTGCGCCTGAGCAGTTAAGTGGTATTGAAAAGGAACCATTCCTTTCTAATTCTCTCCCTGGGTAACAGAGAGTCTGGTGTGCTGGTGAAACAGAGCTTTCAAATGCAAGACATTTATTAAACATGGCCAGTACAATGTCACAAACTCCCGAAGAGGAAACTAAGAGTCTAGATTGAGTGCAAGTACCCAGCCCCTCCCCCAGGCACTTACCTCCACCTGTTCGTGTTTAGCATCTAGGAAAGGTCCGAGCTGCCAATGACAGAGGTGGGGAGAAGGCACCCAAAGAACAAATCAGAATCACCCAAAGTGTCTAAGAACAGTTCCCCGCCTGGCTCCACCTGTTCCCTGGAGAACTTGGGGAGTTAGTAATGGGTCAACTGTTCTCTCAGGAGGCCCTAGATACCCTGTGGTCACCCCAAATAACACTGGCTCTTTCCTGTCTTCTACACCTAGCAAGAACAACAGACCACTATGTTCCCAGTAGTATTTTAGCATTGAAAAGAGATTAGTTTAAGATTAGTACCAAGGCAGGTCAAGAATCTTGTAAAACCAGAGGCTGACACGAATGATGGGCCTCTGGACTTAGTGACAACTATGGAGTGGGTAGAAACCTCTACAGGTGCAGATTTTTTTAAAAAATCCCAGCACTTTGGAGGTAGAGGCAGGCAGATCTCTGTGAGTTCAAGGCCAGCCTGGTCTATGTAGTGAGGTGCTGTCTCAAAAACAAAAAGAAAACAAAGGAAAAAAATTAACAAAGCAAACTCTTTGTAAAAGGACAGACAGGTGTTTCCCAAAAACTTCAAAAGCACCAAAACCAGTTTTCTAAGGCCCATCTCATTCCCACCCTCATTGCCTCCCTGAACACAGGGGACCTACCAGGATGCAGACATCTGGCCGGTCATGATTGATGATGTTGATCAGATCAAGCAGGGGTTCGTATAAGATGCTGTCGGAGGTGGTATAAGGCCCACAGGCAACTAACACCATAGTTTGCTCAAAATCTGAGACAGAAGGCATTGCAGGGTCACAAGGAGAAAGAGAACAGGCACTGAGTGGAGGAAGCAGTGGAGGGAGCAGGGCCACCGAGGGAAAATGCCACAGGATTTGCTTCATTAAGTCCCATGAGTGCAAGTCTGGGGAATTCAAGGTGAGGACCTCACCCCTTCCTCAAGAACACTGAACCAGCACAGGCAGGGAGGCCCCTGAGCTACAGCGGCAGTGCACCTGGGCAGTGCAAGCAGATGGGCAGGCAGGAAAGAATCAAGGGATTATGTACTCACACAGTGGAGAAGCTAAGGATCATCTGGGGGTTCAGTACGTGGGACAATGTGGGGAGTTGAGGCCCAATGGCAGGCTCTGTTGGAGGGCCAGACACTGAACGACCTTGCTGTGGTTTCCTGCTACCTGGACATTACAGCTGCCAGGCTTGTGTCCCCACCCCAAACTCAGGTTTCTAAGCCCTGTCCAGTTCTTTGTTAAGTTTTTAAAGATAAAGTCTGATCTAGTTCCTGTGGTTGATACAAGAAACCTCCCAATTTCTCCACGTTTTCTAATATGTAGTATTTACTTTACTCTTGCTGTTCCTGGGGGCCCAAGTTTGGTTCCCAACACCCACATAGGCAGCTCACAACTGTCTATGACTGCTGCCCTGGGGACTTAACACCATCTTCTCCACAGGTATCTGCACTCAGAAGTGCACATAGCCACGCACAGTACACATATAAGCAAACAAACAAATCAAATAAATCTGAAAAAAAGTAAATAAATTACTCCAAACTTGGTGGCTTTAAAGCAATTTACTATCTTAAAGTTCTGTACACTGTTAAGTCCAGAAGTAAAGTTATCGGTGGCTGCCATGCTCCCAGAGGTCACTTGTGCCCCATCTTAAAAGCCAGCAGCCTCAAGTTTCTGTTCCCTGACCTTGATCTCTCGGCCATCCATTTTCATAAGGACCTATGTGATTGCACTGAATAATCTCACCCCAAAGATGACTTATTTATTTTAAATATAATTTATTTTTATTTTATGTATATTGCTGTTTTGCCTGTTTTTATGTCTGTACGAGGGTGTCGGATCCCTGGAATAGTTACATGGTTCTGAAGTACTATATGAGTGCTGGGAATTGAGTCTGGGTCCTCTGGAAGAGCAGCTAGTGCTCTTAACCACTGGATTTATTTTATTTTTTGAGACAGTGTCTGGTTATACAGACCGGGCTATATGGCATATATAGACCAGGTTTGACTTGAACTTACAAAGATCTGCCTGCCTCTGCCTCCTAAGCGCTAAGACTAAAGGCACACACTACCACACTACCCAGCTACATGAGCAAAGTCTTTTTGACCATATAAAGTGGCATACTTACAAGTTTACAAGATCATGGATGTGTTATTCAGCCTGCCACAAGAGTACCACCATGACCTGAGACTGGGGAGAGTCTACCTTTCTCCCTCATACAGATCTGTGAGACTGTACATCACCAACAACCGATTTCCATTCCTGAATCCAGGTCATCTCCAAAGATGCCTGCACACACATCAATGTGTGGGTACTGGCAGCATGCCAGCATTGATTTATTGAAATCTTTACTGATGTTTGTTCTACTTTGCTTAAAAAAATGTTTAGAAATACCTTCCCTTCTCCTTTCCCCTTGTGGTAGCAGGGGATTGAACTTAGAGCCTCACACATGCTAAACACGGGCCATCTACTACTGAGCAACACTCAAGCCCAGTTTATGAATATTTCACAACAAAGTTTTGTTAACTCAAAAGAAATTAAAAAATATATATATTATTTTTTATTTTATTGCCTTGCATTTTCTCTCCAGATTACTTGATCTCTTTTTTTAGAAAGATGTCTCTGTGTAGCCTTGGCTGTTGTCCTAGAACTCACTCTATAGACCAGGCTGTCCTCAATCTCAGAGATCTGCCTGTCTCTGCCTCCCAGGTACTGGGAATAAAGTCTTGCATCACTTATGTAGACCGGGCTGGATTTGAATGTAGAGATCCACCTGTTTCTGCCTCTTGGGTGATTCACCATGCCTGGCCAGAAATTACTGCATAAACTTGCAGAGAGAGCACAGGCTTCCGTGTGTCTTTTCCCAGAGCTCTGATATTAACATTTTCCTCCAGAGCACATTTGCTGGAATTACCTCTGGTGTCACTGAAAACTAAACTAGGTTTTCCCACCAGTGTCCATTTCTCCTCCAGGATCCCATCTAAACACCTAGTCTGTGTCCTAACGTGTGCATCTTTCCCATGCTTGCTAAGCAGCAGTCTGGACTGCAGGTGCTCACACTGTGTCAGAGCTCAGATAATGAGACTACCTGTGCTCGAGGGTCAGACCCACCAGTGGCTTGTGAAGGGAGGGCCTATGTGCCCACTCACCAGTGTCCTTACTGCTCAGATGCCTCTCTCAGAGCTTCTGTTGCTCCCTGAGCCCGGGCAGCTACTGTCTGGGACTTTGTCCATCACCCCCACTTTGGCAAGAGACATTCTGAACCAGAACTCACCTCCCTCCTCTTCAGTGGGCTGGTAGAATGGAAGTGGCACACCCTGAAACAGAAGGAGGGCTCAGCTGAGGTCTCGCTCCTGCCATTGCTTTGGTAAGGGGTGGCTTGTAGGTGTTTGTAGGTGTGCAGTGGGAAGACCAGGAGGAGGACAGAGAATGTGTCTCTGCCTTGCTCTTGGGAGTTACAACCCAGAGCCCACAGAATCTGCCATTTTTCTCACTGTGACTACACAGATCAGGCAATGGGAAGTCACTGATAGACCAGGCCACCCCATGCAAAGCAGTGTCTAACCCTCTGGCATGCCAGGCAAGGGTGGAAGAGAAGGGAGTCCAGCTACTTCCTGGCATCCTATGGGACTCTCTGGAGGACTGTGGTGGAGGGCAGAGGTGAGGCTAAATTTGGCTGTAGCCATTTTTATAAATGAAGTTTAGATGGGACTCCCTACAGCCATGTGTTTGCATTGTCAGTGTAATGACACAGACTCATGTGAGGTCTCATAGCCTAAACCTGCTCCTTGGCTCTCTGGAGGAAACAGAAAAGACTAACGAGTGTCCAGAGATGGAAAAGGATCAGTTTCTTTCACCAGAACTGAGCATACTGAACCTGAAGCAAGTGTGGAGTGGGGGAGGGGCCCACCCTGTACCTCATAGAGCTTGGTGGCAGTAACTCTCCTACCGGTGGTGTTGAATCCTTCCATAATTACAACCTGAAAGACAAGAAACACAAGACAGCTAAGTAGGAGAGGTAAATGAGAAGTCTGAGATAATCCCTTTTGGTAATTATAAACATGGGGCAGTTTCCAGAAAACAAATAAAGGGCATCCTTCTTTTGTAACATATCAGTTACAATTATGCTCCACACAAATGACCTAATTCCCACAACAATCCCATGAGGTAAGAATTTTTATTTTATTTTATGGATGAAGACATCTTGGCTTTGAAGGTCAAGTACCTTGCCCATAGTCACACACTTCATTGGGTGGACGTGTGATACATGTTGGACTCAGGGTTAAGGAGAAAAAAAAAATCCCGATGTCAGGGCAACAGAGAGCTTGCTGCTCAGGTCTGCAGCCCAGCAGGTTCCAGTCTCACCTGTCCAGGAAACAGAGAATATTCTTTGAGTTCGGATAAATCCACCGGGATCTGAGTGCCGGAGGAGTGTTCCCGGTCTCCCTCGAGAATCACTGACTTGCAGTTCAGCTTCCCATTGCTGTCACAGCCAATCTGACCCAGCAGGATGACAGGCTCCTAAAGGAAGAATACAACATAAGGGGCACAGTTAAACCCCAAATGGCATATGTTTTTTGAGGTGATCCCAGCATCGCCACTGAAAGTGGAAGGACCCTTCAAGGGTGTCTAGGCCACCACCTGCCTACCAGGTGTGCTGAGAGGCTCCCTGGGTGGGCATTCCCACCCAGAGGACTTCCCCCGAGCCCTGCAGCCCACTGTACTTCTGGAAAACCACAGCTATTAATAGATCATTCACAGAGCCCGCCGCACACTGTTCTCAGCTGATACGCATTAACTCATGCGACCTTCACAACCACTATAAGGAAGAGATGGCAACGCCCAGCACCCACAGGACAATTTCATTACGGTCAAACAATAGGGGAAGCCTGGCTCCAAAGGTCAAAAGTTTGGTCCCAGAGCCAAATGCACAGCACCTCTTGGACCTCTCATGCTCTTCCTCTCCCCAGAGTCTCCTTACATAACCCACGCAGGCCTTGAACTCTCAGTCTTCCTGCCTCGGGTTCCCAAGTGCCCTACCGCACAGGATAGCATACTGCCACTTCCAGAGGAAGTTAGTCATAGACGGAACTGAAATCTCTCCTAGTGGCTTCCTGGGTAGGGCTTCCACTCTTGGGAGCAAACTGGGTTAAGTCTAATCTTTCCCTCATGTGAGGCCCTCCCCCATGCTTCCTCTCAGTTTCTCTAGAACTTCCTACAGGACAAAGTTTATTTATGGTCCCTCTTCCCCGGAAACAAACATAGTACAAAGGCACATTCAAGGATTATATAGGACACATCTGGAAGATTAGCAATGCTCCAGAGAAAGTACCCACACCAGAACTGAAGCATGATGTAACTCTAGATGCCAGAGGCAGTCACTGATCTGCCAGAGTCCTCAACCCAGAGTGGTCACCACCAGGCAAGGAGAGTAGAATTCCTACACTGTTGCTCTCACCTTACAAACCTAGACAAACCTACCCTCGGGGGCTCTCCAAAGACAACCTGCCTCACCACTCAGAAAACAAGGTTTCAACCTTTGCTTCTGGTAAGACCAAGTCCAAGAGAGGAGAAAAGGCCTGGTGAGCCAGCCAGGGGTGCGCTCGTCAGGAGCCAACCAAGACTAATATTGAAGCACAGCACTGGCGAGGAAAAAGACTTCTTTATTGACTTCAGAGAGTAGCATTAGCTGGGCATGATGGCACACACCTGTAATCCCAGCACTCGAGAGGCAGAGACTGGCTGGTTTCTCAGCTCAAGGCCAGCCTGCTCTATGAGAAAGCAAGGGTATTTCTAATTATCGAGAACGTATCACACGAGTCTTACTTGTGCAGGGACTAGGAGAGGAGTGAAAGCCTCGATCTTGTAATGCTCCTTCAGCTCGCTGCCCAGCTCTTCTATCTTATAGGTCAGAACTGCAATCCAAAGGCGACAGGGTGCTGTCATTAGACATGTCACTTGACAAGGAAAGACAACCCACTGCCAAACATCACAGTCATGCTATAGGAACGAGAAGCATGGACATCTGTCCAGTTTGAACCTCAGGTCTATTTTCTGACACAATTACAAATCTGGTTCTGGGGAGATCAACACGGCACAGTCCCACAGCATCACTGGGCACCTCGTCCTCACTAGATTGCAAGGAACTCAAGGATAACCTGGAGCATTTGCATGTTCACAATTCAAGAGCTGAGCTCTTTCACAGCTCATGTTGCATGACTAGGGTAGCTGAAAGGACCTGGGAAATTACAGCCTCGCCCAGTGTCCTCCCACTTCATTCAGAACACCCATGAGGTCATCTACCAACTTCTCAACCAAAGGCCACCAGCTGAATCAGTGTTACTTCGCTTCTCTCAGTTCTCCCACAGGGCTGTAAGCCATGAGACTGTCCCAGAGAAAACCAGGTACCTTCTCGAATATCGGGGAGCTGCTGAAACATAGTTTTGTAGCTGCCAGTGAGTGGTTCTGGGCACCCCATGACCTTCAAACTGATGCTTCCAGAGCCTCCTCTCCCGGACCAAGACATGCCCTGTGCTGAGCCAAAGGTGGTGACCACTTCTCCCTGGTTGGTTCTGGAGCTGTATTTCTGGGAGGGGGTAGCACTGAGGGGAAGCAGAACAGATCAGAATTACTGTGACTGCCTGGCTACCTGATTAAGAAACACAACAGGACAAGGCTTGGAGAAAAAGCAAGCGGTCATATAGAGTTATTGACGTGGCGGGGCTGGAGTGCTCTGACCCTTCAGGAATCTCGGGAATGAGGTGTTGAGGAACACCAGAACACAAAAGTTTACAAGTTTAAGGATGGAAACATAAAAACGCTTTTCTCCAAAACTAAATGAAGTAGACAAAATGCACTTAGACTTGACTGAACAGCATGTTTCAAGTACTTTCCTTCCTTCTTGTGAGTCACTCACTGCCATTTGATCCTGAAACGGTGACTGGGTCAGACTGCCGAGCAAACATAAAAGCCTACAATACAGCAGTTGAAACCAGGCTCGGTGGCGAGGTCTGCAATCCTAGCACTCTGAGGGCAAAGGCAGGACAGGGTCTCAAGGCCATCCTCAGCCAAGTTTGAGGATATTCTAGACTACATAAGACCCAACCTCAAAACAGAAACAAAACCTCACAGTTCAAAGCACAAGCAACACTAAACAAATTAATGAACCTTCCCCTTGCCTCTGAGAGGTGGAGAGGCAATGAATAAACACTGAACAGGGAGCAAGCCTCAACCCCACCCCAATTCACCTGCACTGGTGAATTCTGTGTCCATCCCAACTGTAAACCACACCTCCAAGGACACATGGGTGTTGCTGGTCCACTTGAAAACTTTTTTATATATATATTATTTTAAATTAAATTTCAAATGTTATCCCCTTTCCTGGTTTTCCCTCCAGAAACCCCCTATCCCATCCTCCCTCCCCCTGCTTCTATGAGGGTGCCCCCCCAACCCCCTCACAATTCCCTGCCCTGACATTCCCCTACACTGGGGCAATAAGCCTTGACAGGACCAAGGGCTTCTCCTCCCACTGATGCCCAGCAAGGCCATTCTCTGCTACATATGCAGCTGGAGCCACAGGTCCATCCATGTGTACTCTTTGGATGGTGGCATTTGGAAACTTCTAGTCCTCCTGTTGTGAACACTGCTTATGGGGAGGTCTAGAACGCCACACTCAGCACGCTGACTCTGTGGGACTCACTTCACAAAGGGCATGGTCAGAACTGTTGCCAACACTCCTTCTTTCCAGATAAGCTACAGAAAATGAGCTCAATTATGTTTATCTCCCGGGTTGCCTCAACTTAAATGAGTTTCCGATGTCAGCTTTCTTACTGTACATTTAAAAAGTGACCAGGCAGGGAAGTTACCAGCTTCTCTGAACTTGACCCATGAAGGGACATGCGTCACAGCCCTCTACTGTCATCAGATGCTTACAGGGGACAGCTGTCAACATGGCCATAGAAACAAATTGAAAGGGCTTCGTGCTTGGAGAGTGTAACTCTCACACTGGCTCTGCAACAACTATCTGAACTCCATAGGTTCCAGAGATGCCCTTTCAAATCTAGAAAGTTCACTCTGAAAGCAGTTTTGAGATCTCTCCAGACCTGGTGGACCACAGTGAAGCCAAACTGTCCTTCATGACTCAATGACCACTGACGGTCAATGCTGCAGAGGTTCTGCCTCTCTGCTTTCTGAGACCAGTGTTTTATGTGCATCGAGAATTCTGCCTGTGTTTATGTGTGTGTACCATCTGTGTGCCTGGTATTTGCAGAGGCCAGAGGAGCTCATGGCTCCATGGAACTGGACTTAGGAATGGTTTGTGGAGACACAGCATAGAGGCTGAGAACCAAACTTGTGTTCTCTGCAAGAGCAGCAAGTGCTCTTCACCACTCTAGCCCCCGTCGCTGCCTCTCTATACAGGCAGAGCTGAGAAACCTACATTCTGGTTGGTTTAGAAGGGATCCAGATGTTGGTATTTCCCTACACAGTTGAACCGCTGTTTGAGCCCCATCCTTGTGTGACAGCCCTACAGATATGTCTCCTCAGTCAAACACTCATCTGTGGGTCTCTGTAATGGAGACCTTCATTTGTGGATGTCTGCAGACTTATGCATAGTGGCTGCAACCATGAGGAGTATCAATTAAGCTGCTGAAAGAAGATTCAGTGACGAGAAGAAAATGCTCAGAAACCAGCTGTCACCTGAGCATGGGATGAACAGGTTATGCAATGCTGCAAACAAAGACACATACTTTTCCTTAAAAAAAAAAAAAAAAAAAAAAAAAAAAATCAGATTACAAAAAGAAATCCAAGTAAATGCAAGCGAGTAGAAACAGGTAAGAGTCTATTTGCCTTGACTGGCCAGACCCGCCAGACGCCTGGGCTTTCTGAATAGCTGGGCTGTTTTCAATAGGAGATATCAGCCTCCTATCTAAAAAATGAGCCCCAGAGAAGTGGGTAGAAAGCAAGTCTCCTTAATTACTGTACAAAACAGTAATTTTCCACAAGGCAGAGAACCTCAGGCTTTCCAGCCAGCTCGAAGTAGACAGCCCACTCCCATGGCGGTTAATAAGCTACTAGCAATTCAACTTGTCAGCAGGGAAAGAGGTGTGGCTTTCTTGGCGCATGGATCGATTATGATACATACCTCGGGGAGAAACTCGACGGTGAGAGAAGCTGATGTGGGCTTCGAGTAGAGACACTCCTTTTGGTTAGGGGGGTTTCTGGGGTGCTGCTAACTCGCTTGTGAGGACCCTAGAAACAAGACAAAAAGTGAGATCCCAGTCATTCTGGCTTCAAGTTGCTAATTAAGTCTAGATTTAATTCCTTAGAAAGGACAAAGTGGTACAGTAAGGGACAGAGGGCAGGTACAGGAGCCTCAGGAACCATCTCCAGTGTGCTCACACCACAGGGACACTATCTGCACTCTGAAGGCTGTCATGATGCAAACATTCCCCAAAGGAGCCGGCCACCCAACCTGCCAACTCACACATGCATCTTCACCCTCCCTGCTCCCCCACACACTTTCTGCATTTAGAAAGTCCGGAGTTTGGCAATGCATAGCTTTGACCTGCGTGCACATTCTCCTGAGAAGGGATGGGACCATGTTACACTTCTTTTGGCCAAGTCTACCACACATTTTCCCAATTAAATTCTGGAATAACTCCAGGCAGATAAGGTGGTTGAGCTCATACTTGGAAAGAGTAGTCAGCAAACACCTCACTAATGGTCACATCTGATTAGGGATTTTGTGCTGTTGTTTTGTTTTATTTTTTCTTTTCTTCTCCTTTGCTCATCAACATGAAGCCATAAGTCCAGAATTAAGGATGAAACCCAATCACAGGACCCTAACATTCCCAAAAGCCTAGGATAATGGGAGATTAGCAGGAAAGACAATGTCTTGCCCAAGACAACCATGCCATATCAGATACACAAACTTTTCTGACTCAAGGGCTCCCCCTGTTGGTGCACTTAAGGAAATGCCACCAAACTATCAACTGGTAGAGCCTGTGGGGCCCAAGGTGATAACAGACTCAGAACCATCACTAAGATAAGCATGATGGCTCATACATGAAATCCTAGCTTCTGGGAGCTGCAGTGCAAAGGTCATCCAATTCTGGGCCAGCCTTGGCTACACACTGAGACCCTGACTCAAAAAGACAAATGAAGAAGTTGCACTGGAAACTAAATATTTGTGGTTTTATTAAGATTTTATTTTATTCATATGTACTTGTGCGAGCATGTGCATGAGGTGAAGTTGCTGGGGAGGTCGGAAGAGGCATCAGGACCCCTGGAGTTGGAGTTACATGCAGCTATGAGCTGTCTGATGTGGGTGCTCAAAACTGATGAGACAGCTCTCCAGCCTGTGTTATTTTTCATTTGAAACAGTCTCAGGTATTAAAGCCCACACTGGTCTTGAACCCACTATGTAGCTGAGGCTGGCCCCCAACTCCTGATGTGCCTCCACCATACCTGGCTTACAAACTAGATTTTTAAGTTTAAAAATTTCTATGTTTACTTATTGTTTGAATGTGTGCATAATGTGTGTGGGCATGGGTGCCCTGGTGCAAGTACGGAGCCAGAGGACAACGCTATGGAGCTGACCCTCTCCATCCACCTTAAGTCAGTTCTGGGGATGGAAGGCAGGTCCTCTAAGATGACCACTTTACACACCGATGCTCCTCCTCAATCACTTTATTTATTTTGAGACAGAGTCTCTCTGTGTAATCCTGGCTGTCCTGGAACTATGTAGACAGAGATCTTCTTACCTCTGCCTCCAGAGTCCTGGGATTAAAGGCATGTGTCACTAATAAGGCTAAAATAACCATTCTTGAGCATTTCTTAATTGTATCTTAACGTCTTTCAACTAAATATATACACTAAAAATAGTTATCCTAATTTAAACTTAAACCTCACAGCTTTTTATTTTACATACTGATTTTAAACTCTATATGCATTTTTCTTCACCGGCACAGTCTCTAGCCTTAATCCCCACATCATCCGACTGAGTTGGTAAATAATCTCCATGCCTCCTTGGTAGAATGTCATTTTTAATTTTTGTCATTATAAATAGTTGTTATAGCTGCCATCAGGCATCAGCGAGTGATTTGCATCATTTCCTCAGATGTCTTTAGGAGGCACCGGGAACTGACTGCAGGGCTTTGGAGACACTAAACATGTACCCACTGGGCTACACTGTAGATCTCAGGAAACCTTTCACCAGGAAGAATGATTAAGACAAAGAATAAGGATGACTTTAGGGTTCCTCCATCTATTTTTCAAAGACTCCTCTACAGGTCAGGCTCTAGGGAAAGAACAGCAAAGGAAGCAGCACCCACACCCCGAGAGCGTCTGTAACGGAGAGAGATGAACCAAGATTAAGATCCATGGTGAAAGATAAGGCAGAAAATACACAGGAAAGAGAAAGAGGCAGGAACCTGCTACTTCAGACAGGCTGGTTCCTTTGACAAGAGGCCACAGGGTGAGTGTATATCTGATATGCCTGAAGACCAAGCAAGACAACAAGTGTGCCAGAAGTGGAGAGACAAAGCCGAGGCAGGACCAGTTCAGACACACCCTCTCCTCACACAAGTTAATTCACAACATGAACTTATGTTTGGTGAGACCAGGCTGTCCCGGGACTCACAGATATCCACTTGTCACTGCTTCCCAAGCGCTGGGACTAAAGGGGTGTGGCACCATGCACAGCCCTGTGATATTCTTAAGAATATCATCTGTAGGATGCAATTCCCAGACACTGCATGCTCACCTTGGAGGGTGTGGTGTATGAGCTCAGAAGGGTCTCCTCTTCCTCCTCTGCTTCAATTCTGAAAACACTGGTCAAGGAGAACAATTACATGAGATTAAATGAAAAGCTGAATGTCAGGTATTTCTTAAAAATTGTCTTTAAAGTGTACATGCAGCTGAGAGACTCTAACACATGTGTGGCTTAGCCAAAGCCTAGAGCAGAGAAGGATACAGCTCTTGTATGGAGACAATGTCTCTGAATCCTGCATGCCCGCTGTCTTTGGAGGCACGGTGCCAGGCTTTGGAGAGTTTTTTGTTCAGAACCTGAAGAATGGAACAGAAGATGATGAATGTTATTCCGAGGTCTAGTGGTGGTAGGGGGCATTTCCCATTTGAAATAATCACAGCATTCAAGGTGTAAGCAAAGAAAGGTTAGTTGATAGAGATAGCACTTGCCAGGCATGCAAAAAAGCTCTGGATTCAATCCCAGCATCACCCAACTCCAACCTTAAATCACAGCACTACAAAGCAGAAGCAGGTGGATCTCTGAGTTCAAGGCCAGCCTGATCTACACAGTGAGACCCTGTCGCTAAAACCAACAAACAGTTGGGCATGGTAGAACATGCCTGTCATCCTAGCATTTGGGAGACAGGAGGATTAGGAACACACACACACACACACACACACACACACACACACACACACACAGATTCTCCCATAGGAGCTGGAAAGATGGCTCAGTAGTTAAGATGACACAGTGCTCTTTCAGAAGATCTGAGTTCTATTCCTAGAACCCACATCAGGCAGCTCATAACACCTGTAACTTCACTCCAGGGGATCTGACACCTCTGCAGGTATCTGCACTCACGCACACACATATATAACTAGAATAATAATACAAATAAACATTTTAGAAAATAAATATTAAAAATCTTCCTCATAACTGTCTACCAACAACACATAATACTAATTCCCAACCAACCATATATCAGGCAGTTTTAGTTGCTTCATGTGCATCCTCATTTAAAATTTTTTTCATTTAAAAAAGATTTATCTATTTCATATATGTGTGTGCACTGTCGCTGTCTTCAGAAGAGGGCATCAGGTCCCATTACAGATAGTTGTGAGCCACCATGTGGTTGCTGGGAATTGAACTCAGGACCTCTGGAAGAGCAGCCGGTGCTCTTAACCACTGAGCCATCTCTTCAGTCCCCCTCATTTAATTTTTACAACAATCATTATAAACAAAGGTTATTAGAACTTAACAGAAGAAGAAAAAAGCCCAAGGCTCAGAAATAAATATATACACTAAAATAGCTATCCTAATTTAAACTTAAAACTTACAGATTTTTATTTTACATACTGATTTTAAACTCTATATGCATTTTCCTTCACCAGCATAATCTTTATCTTTAATCTCCACATTATCTGATTGACTTCGTAAATAATCTCCATGCTATTATTTCTTTCTTCTTTAAGACAAGGTCTCACTATGCAGCCCTGGCTGTCCTGGAACTGGCTCTGTAGACCAGGCTGTCCTCAAACTCAGAAATCCACCTGCCTCTGCCTCCTGAGTGCTAGGATCAAAGGTGTGCACCACCGGCATCCAGCAAGGACCAATTTTTTACAGTTGTCCTCTCTCTATAGCACAGGTGTGCATACACATGCACATATATACACACAATAACTAAATAAATGTAAAGAACTGAAAGACATTATGATAGAAGAAAGGAAAAGGCAGGCCACGCTCACACTGGGACCTCAAAGCTTCATCTTTTCATCCACGGACACCTCCATGCAGCAGGATGATGCCAGTAAACTCACATCTCCTCTTACCTCGTGTTCAAAAGAGCTCAGAATCTCTACAGTGAGGCTCGACTTCCCTGTGCTGGTGCAGAAGGCGATAAGCTCGCTCACCATTCCCTCCTCAGTCTGTCGGTACAGAACACACAGCTCTGCCACTGCAGGGATAAAGATGAACAAGAGAGTGCCTAGCTCATCCTTAGCTTTCATCTTGAGAGGTGAGACAGCCCTCTGCTATCCAGCATCCACAGGCCCTGGGGACGAAGCAGTCAGCAAAGAGCTCTTGTTCACAGGATGATACTATCCAGGTTGAGAGAACAAGGAAGCCGTATAGAAAAAACGAAGTGGGGGTGGGAAGGGATCAGGGAGCTCAGGAAAGGCTGGCGATTTGAAACAAGCAGGGCTACCTAGTGAGACTTTATCTTAAAAAAGAAAGAGGCCAGGAGAGGCCTCAGGAGGTAAAGTGTTTGCCACACAAGCAGTGTGAAGACAGGAGTGCAGTGGGCATGGTGGCCTGCCTGTGAGAAGGCAGAGACAAGGGAATCCTGGAGCAAACCAGCCAGATTAGTTGGAACAGACCCAGCCTCAATTTATAAGCGAAGGAGTGACTGGGAAGACTGAGTGACTCACCACAGTGAAGGAATGAATCTAGTAGGAAGTGATCCTGGTTCTGAGTCCTGGCTATTCACATGAAGATGAAAATCATCATTAAAGGCTAAGAAATGATGGTGAGCAAACCTGAGGAAGCCCAGGAGTGGTGGCAGCAAATCCACAGCAAGAATGTGCTCCTGACAGCACCCACACTGCAGTCACTCTCAGAGGACCTGACTCCCTCTTCGGGTTCTGCCTGCATATGGTGCACTTGTATGTCTCAGACAAACACTCATTTCCATAAGTAAGCCTAATTTAAAAAGACTAGGTTTTTAACAAAGAGAAGACCATGAACAGTGGCAAATGCTGCTGATAATTAAAAACAAGAAATAAGATTTAGCCCTCACTTTGGCAAGACAAAGGTCATCAGTTACCAATAACAGCAGGCTCCTGAATTTGGGAGGACAAAAAAGATACAGAGGAATTTAAGAAAGAAAGCTCAAGATATCAAGTATGGAAAACCCTTCTGAAGAGGCAGTTCTAATCAGGAAGGGGGAATCCAGATGTGGGATCAACAGAGCACTTTAGGCAAAGACACACCTCTGCCAGTTTCGGTGGCTTTCAGCTGCACCATGAGACCTCATCTCAACAAAAAGCAGGAAACACACTTCCTAGCTTCAAAGGGACAGAATTTTTTTCCCCCCTAAAAACACCTAAACTTCATTTTACATGCATGGGTAATTTGCTTGCATTTAAGTGTACAACATGCATGCAGTGGCCAGAAGGGGGCACCGGACCCCCTGGAATGGGAGTTGATCCCTTTGGATGCAAGGAAGTGAATGTTGGTCCTCGGAAGAGGAGTAAGTGCTCTTAACCACTGAGCCATCTCTCCAGCACTAAGGCACAGAATCTTCTAAAGATTTCAACTTCTTTAAAAAAAATAATTTATTATTATTTTCTGCGCATTGGTGTTTTGCCTGCATGTATGTCTGTGAAGATGTCAGATTTTGGAGTTACAGTTGTGAACAAAGTAGACAGGATCTCACTATTTAGCCCCAGCTGGTCTTAAATTCTTTATTATTTTCCTGGCCTCGGCCTCCTAAGTGCTGGGATAACAGGCAAGTCCACTTATACTATGGTTTTATTCCCTGCAATAAGAATTTCAAGTGCTATTCTGAAACTGATGCACACATCTTCCAGGAGATGTGCGATTTAAATCTTTGCCACTGGTCTCTATGGACCAATATGATGAGGCACTGGACTCCAGAGCAAGAGACAGGGTTGGCACACAATCAGGTTGTTAAGTCTCCAAGCCAATAAGCTTCCTGGGGTTTCTTCCAAAGCTAAAATAAAGGTCTAGGGATCTACCTAGAGGGATTGCTATTTGTACAGACCACTGAAACTCTGATGAACCGGACAGTGGTGTACATCTTTAATCCCAGCACTCCGGAAGCAGAGGCAGGCCATCTCTGGGAGTTCAAAGCCAGCACGGTAGTCTACATAATGAGTTCTGGGGTTACAGAGAGACTGTCTTTAAAAAAACAATTCTGACACATAAAGTCATTGAGCAACAGATGCCTAGGTATGAGCTGCAAACGGTCCCAATGTCTCCTGTTGGCAATGTCACCTGTTGTTTAGTCAGGACCTAAGCGGTACCCCACGAGCATAAGGAACTTGGAGGCCATCCCCTCGGTTCGGGACTCACATTTCTCCATCAGGGAGTCCTCGCAGTCCAGGCCGAAGATCTGTAGCTCCTCCGCCAGCTGCTGGGTGGACACGGCCATGGTGACTAGGAGAGGCCGGGCGCCTGCCGCCGGGCTCCGACCTCAGCTCAAGTCCGCCTGCAGACACTTTGCGAGAAGGTGTCAGGGACGTGTCACAAGATCACCTGGCCTAAGCCCTCAGACGACCCCAGCCACCAGATCAACAGAGAAATATCTCAAATATCCTCGAGAGGTCTCGATCCGGAGAGAAAACTTGCTTCTGAAAGCTACAACTTGGCTTCTCAGCGAGGAGCACAGCCAGGAAAAACCCGCCAAACACTTCGCCTAGCGCGCGCTTGCGCGGGGAGGTCCGGCTCAGCCCCGCCCTCCCCGCGCACGCGCCGGCCCTCCCATTGCGGCTGCGCAGAACGCGCCCGCTGCGCGTCACTCCGCGCGGAAATTGAGAGACCTGCCCTCGTCCTGTGGCTGTTTCTGTAGTCGCCTGTTCTGCTAAGCTCCGCGATGCTTGTTTATCCCTCCCTTTTTTTCCTGGCCTGGAGACGCTGTTTGTGTGTATCTTGCAGTAACTGAAACTTGTGCCCAGAACGGCCCCGGAAGGGCACATTAGCTCCTTAACTATTCCACCTCAGCATCTCCATCCTGCTGTGCCTTGGTTTGTCCTGGTCTAAGGCTTTCATAGGCAGTGTGGTTATTATAGCTGTTATGATTGTCAGTCACGGGGATAGCCCCGTTTTCTTGAGCTTGTGACATTTTGGTGGATCCAGGGTAGAAAGATGACTAATAAGGATTTCCAGGCCGAGATTTCGAAGTGGGCCGCGGGAGGGCAGGTCACTTAAGGGGGAATGCATTCTCTTCCTGTTACATTTACTAATTTTTCGAACCAAAATCGCCATTAAGTTAAGTGACTTGTGACACCATAAGAGTGGGATGGAGGACTGACAGAGCCTTTAAGAAAAATGGCTTGAAACTAGGCCTGGTAGCACACACCTGTAAGCTCAGCACTTGGAGGCTGAGGCTGATCTCTGTAAGTTTCAGTCAAGGTTATACAGAGAGACCCTGTCTCAATAAACAAACAAATACCAAACAGGACTGTAGAGAGGGCTTAGCCATTAGGCTTACTGAACTCACAAAGGACTTGGGTTTGGTTCCAGGCCTCAGGTGGTGGCTCACAGCTGCCTATAACTCCAGTTTCAGGGGATCTGACACCTTTTGGCCTCCACAGACTCCTACATGCACATGGTGCACATACATAAACTTAGGTACTCACAAACATTCATTAAAAACATGCCTTTAGCCCCAGCACTAGGGAAGCAGAGGCAGCCAGATCGCTGAGTTTGAGGCTAGCCTGGTCTATAGAATGAAATCTGGAACAGCAGGGTCACACTGAGAAACCCTGTCTCAAAAAAAAAAAAAAAAAACTGTGTGTGTGTGTGTGTGTGTATTGACTGGGCATCGTGGCTCTTCAATGTCAGTATTTGAGAGGCCTAGGTGGTACATTAAAACTAGATTGCAGCCACCTGGCCTACATTATAAGTTCATCCAACAGAAAGACAAAACAAAAATACTTCACTGATTTTTTTTCACAGAAGTAGCAGGAGTGCTGGGCTTCAGGAATTTAGCCACCAGGTGGCAGCAAGGTCACACAATCCCATGGTTTAGTCACTTCGAGCTGCTGCACACCCATAATGTTTGGGGCCTATGGCCTTTTTGATAATGATTTAAATCAAAGTCACAAACCTTGAACCAGTTAACACCTGTTTCTAGAGACCGGGAGTGTAGCACAGTTGGTGGAGTCTTGCCTGGCATTTATAAAGCCTCGGGTTTGACCCCCAGAATCTGATGGATGGAGCTGTTGGAACATTTGTAATCCCAGTACTTGGGAATGAAGGCAGAAGAAACAGAAGTTATCCTTAGCTACATCAGAAGTTCAAGGCCAGCCTGCTACAGAAGACCCTGTCTCAAATGAATGGATGGCCGAATGGAAAAATAAAGCAAAGTCGTGTGGGGTTTTTTTTTTTTTCTTATCTTATTATTTTGTGCATATGAGTATTTTGATTTTATGTATGTCTGTGTACTGTGTTCATGCCTGATGCTGAGGAGGCCAGAAAAGGGCATCAGATTCCCTGAAACTGGAGTTACAGACAGTTGTTAACCACCATGTGGGTACTAGGAATTGAACCCAGATCCTTTGCAAGAACAGTAAGTCTCTTAAAAGTCAAACCATCTCTGTAGCCCCCAAAGTAGGGTTGTTGTTGTGTTGCTGTTGTGTTTTGTTTTTGTTGATTTTTGTTTTTTTTGACACAGAGTTTCTTTGTGTAACCCTAGCTGTCCTGAAACTCACTCTGAAGACCAAGCTGGCCTTGAACTCAGAGAGATCCACTTGCCTCTGCCTCCTAAATGCTGGGGTTAAAGTTGTTCACCACCACACACATCTGGTCAAAGTAGTGTTTCTTTTTTTTAGATTCTATTTATTTATTTTTATATATGATGTTGCTGTCTTCAGACACACCAGAGGAGAACCTTGAATTCCATTACAGATGGTCATGAGCAGCCATGTGGTTGCTGGGAATTGAACTCAGGAACTTTGGAAGAGCAGTCAGTGCTCTAACCACTGAGACATCTCTCCAACCCAAATAGTGTTTCTTAAGGTAACCCTCAAAGCCCAGGCTGAAAACAAAACAAAAAGGAAGAAAAGAACAAAGGAAGGGAGAGAGGGATGAAGGGGGGATGGAGGGAGGGAAAGAAGGAGGAATGGAGGGAGGGAAAGAGGGAGGGACAGTTTATGGAGCTACCTCAGAGGCACTGTGGCCTGTGGCCAGAGGTAGGGAGGGATAGTAACTCTGAGGGAGTGGTATTGCAGCTGGGATCACCAGCATTCACTCAGTTGGGTGTCCCCCCTAGTCATTTTAACTCCCTGGGGGAGCAGTCTACTGCCAAGCCACATCCCCAGCCTCTGCGAGCTCAGTCCCTGATGAAGCCATTGTGACCTATCACAAATTTATATATGATCCTGTCAACTCCAACCCCTTCCAGTAGGCTCCTCTCCAGCTCCTCTCAACCCTGGGTGTGTCACATGGCTGCAGAGCTGTTTTTCTCCGTACCCGACTGGAATGTTCCCCAGTCCTGGAGCTTGAACTCTTGTCTTATCTCTGCAGCATTTTACCAGTGTCATCCTGCATGGCCCCCAGGGCCTCTTCTTCTCCCTCATTCCTGCTGGGATTGCACACAGCTCACGTTTGGACTGGTATTTTTCCATCAGAACACTCCCTGCTGGGCTCCTGGCAGGCTTTCAGCAGATGCATATCAATGGGGTCAGAGGAACTAGCTTAGGATGCCCTAGCCAGTGGAGAGCCTCCCCAGACTGGGCACAGGTTCACACCCCCATACTCACATTGGATTTGAGTCCTTTGTAGCCCAGGGTCATCAGACCCTTGTACTTCTGTGGCCTAGTTTATGAAACTGAGGGTGGGGGCTGCTGGCAGACCCCAGAGTGCACACAAGAACCAACAAGGCAAAGATAAAGCCATAAGATTCTTCTGCATATGTAGCAGAGGATGGCTTTATTTGGCATCAATAGGAGGTGAGGCCCTTGGTCCTGTGGAGGCTTAACGACCCATCCATCCATCATAGGGGGATGTTAGGGAGGTGAGGAGGGAGAGGGGGGATGGGTGGAAGAGCACCAACATAGAGGCAGCAGGGAAGGGGAGGGCTCACACGGAGGAGGGAAAGGAGGGACAACATTTGAAATTCAAGTAAAGTAACCAATTAAGGAAAATATCCCTTGTTCCACTCTCTCCACCAAAACCAGACAAAATAAAACCTGAGTTCTACGGGAAGTGTCATAGGAGAGTGATAACGAGGATGTGAAGCACTCAACAGCGTCTGCACTGAGCCAGGCATGGTAGTGTGCATCTGTGACCATTTTATGGGACTTGAAATCACAATACCTGAACTTGCCATCAGGTTGCGCTGATAAGAGCTAGGCCTCAGAAGCAAGACCCTGGCAGGCTCAGATAGAAGCCTAGCCTGGGATAGGCCTTAAAAAAACTGATGAACTATCTCCAGGGTGGTGTTGATATGTGAACCAGCCCCAAGCGGTGAGCCCTGATAACACAAAGCTAACTGCCCAGTGAAATGATACAAAGATTTGAACATTGGGAATGGTCTCTATGATCCCACCGCCACACTGACAGAACATGGCCTCTCTAGCTTCTTTGTTAATATCTTTTGTCAAGAGAACTGGAGACTCTGTGTGTAGCCTGAGTCACAATGACTTTGAACTCCCAGAACCGCCATTGGGTCCACTGTCAGCACCGGCCTAGGCTCCCAAGGACCTCCTAGATCGTCATCAGTGTTATCCTTCCAGACTGCTAGGCAAAGGACTTCATGACTGATGTGGGTCAAGCCTGAAAGCTTTCAAGGCAGGCATCCTAACAATCCCCTAGTTGGACCCTGTGGTAGCATTTCTGCCCAAACAACAGCTCCCCACTTAATGGGATGTCTGAAGTTTACATTAGTATATTATAAAGAATGCTGGGCTGGAGAGATGGCTCAGTGGTGAAGAGCACTGACTGCTCTTCCAGAGGTCCTGAGTTCAATTCCCAGAAACCACATGGTGGCTCACAACCATCTATAATAGAATCTCTCATGCCCTCTTCTGGTGTGTCTGAAGACAGTTACAGTGTGCTTGTATATAATAAATAAATCTTTTAAAAAATGTCGTTTGTGAGAATAAACCAAAAATATTCGAGAGACAGATCTTGTGTGGGTGTCTTAATTGACGAGTGACTTACTGTCTCTGGTTGTTCTCTCTACACACCTTTAATCTCAGTCCTTAGGAGGCAGAGGCAGGCAGATCTCTGTGAGTTCAAGGTCAGCTTCTTCTACTTAGCAAGGTCCAGGTCATCCAGGGCCTATACAGTAAGATTTTTTTTTTTAAAGGTTATACTAGTGATGACTTCTTTTTTAATAGTGACATGCTTAAATGATCATTTTCTGAATATGTTGGATGTGTTGAAGAAATTAAGCATAGGTCTTTCTCACACATTGACTAGGTGAATTACCCTGCTCTTTAGGTAAGTTCTCTTTTTATTTTTATGTTTCACACAGGGACGCCATGTAGTCCATTCTGGCCTCAAACCTGTAACTCTCCTACCTCAGGCCTCCCAAGTGCTGGGATTACAGCTGTGCTCAAACAGCTGGGCCTGCAAGCATATACTACTGTGCCTGGCTTCCATACCGTCTCTCTTTTTAGTTTTGAGACAGGGTCTCCTATAGCCCAAGCTGGTCTGGAACTCTTTATGGAGCTGTGAGCTCCTGATCCTCCTTCCTCTACCTCCTGGGTGCTGGGATCATGTACAGCTTTCAAAGAATTAATTATATAATTTCTGTCATAATGGCTTAAAAATATGATTCCTTGAACACCCCCTCACACTCTTCAAAATAGAGTTTACTTCCTTCCTCTTACCAGGAACAAGTCTTAGTAATTTATTTTATGGTGCAAATGACCATGAGTGATTTTAAATATTTAATTATGTGTGTGAATGTAATATGTGTGTGTGTGTATGTGTGTGTGTATCTGTGTGAGTGCAGTGTTCACAGATGTCAGAAGAGGATGCCAGAGCCCCTGGAGCTGGAGTTAGAGATGCAGTTGTGAAGCAGATCCAGGCAATGTGGAGACAGCAGGCTCAGAAAAGACCCTGAACCAGAAACGTCCCACAAAGGTCCTGTCACATAGAACCTGGGAGAGAATCATGCTCAGTGGTCTAACCTGCTACCTTGAAAGGATTTGTTGTATGCACTCAGAGGTCAGAGTTCTTGAGATTCTTCTGAGTCAGACAGTCTCTTGAACTCATGTCCTCCATGTCTGGATGGCTGCTATACTTTCAAAGATAGAGTCTTTAGGAATATAAGAAAAAATTAAAATATGGCCAGGCAAGGTGCTGGACACCTTCAACCCCAGCATTTGGGAGGTAGAAGCAGGCAGATCTCTGTGAGTCCAAGCCCAGCCTAGTCTACAAAGCAAATTCCAGGTCAAGGATACAGGAATATGTCCAAAGTCTAGACTGTATGCTGCCCTGAGGACAGAGGGATGCTGTGAATGAATGGCAGGGGCGTGCCCCTTTTATGACTTTTGGGAAACTGGACCAGAACCCACTTCTGCAACGTGTGACTGCTTTGAACATAAACAACAGGGAAATACCCATGCCATTCCTGACTCACTGTTGACTCATCAACTATTACACCAACTCTAAGGCCCACTGTAGGCATCACACCACCCTTGCGGAGAGACTGTCCATCCCTCCACCACACCCCAGGAACAATAAGCCTTTCTCCTGTAATGTCTGAAGGAATGAAGCACAGTGAGTTCTGGAATTCAGGGATGGGATGGTGATCATGAAAATTGGCCAGGGAAACCATGGAGCTCGGATGTCACTGTGACCTTGCAAAAGACCCAGCATTTCTGGTGGCCCTGGACAGTGGTGCTTTTATTGCAGTGGACAGCATGATCTCTTTGGGTCCCTATAGGTCACCTCCCCTTCCTGAACATTCTGCTTGGGCTTGGGTGTGGGTCCTCAGCAAAGTCCGTGATGTCCTCTGGCTTTGCATGGAATTCGGCACCAGGATCTAGCAGGACTTGGGTGCCCGCTCCTAGCACAGGCTGAGGTGCAGCCTGCTCAGTGTCAGGGTCTCAGCAACTTAAATGGTTTCTTTGAGGGGAGAAGCCCCCAACTGCTGAAGAGAAATTTCTTCATTCTTCTGTTCCTTGTCTCTTCTGGAATGGCCTTCTTTGACTCTGCTCAAAGGTAAATAGAAACTCCTGTTATCTTCTTGAGACTTATGTTATCTTCCCGTTTTAGTCATTTCCTGACCCACCCACTTACCTGCCTAGTCTTAACAGGTTTCATTTTTAGAAAAATCTCAATGTTCATTTTCCAGTTTCCGTTTTGTTTGTAACAGGGTCTCAATAGGTATCTGTGGTTGGCTTGGAAGTCACTATGTAGGCCAGGCTGGCCTTGAACTGACAGAGGTCCACCTACTTCTGACTTACAAATCCTTAATTAGTGCGTGCTGCCATATCTAGTTTATATGGTGCTGGGGTTTCCTGTGTTCTCAGCAAGTACGATACCACTGTGTTGCCTCCTGAGCCTTTCCAGCCTCCGTATGTCTCCTGGTCTAGCTTTATTCTTACGCTTTTTCTTTATGTTGGACCTGTTCTGACTGAGAGATAAGTCAGCATAGAGGATCATTTTTTTCTCTCTTTTTCTTTTAAGATTTATTTATCTTATTTATATGAGTACACTGTAGCTGTCTTCAGACACACCAGGAGAGGGCATCAGATCCCATTACAGATGGTTGTGAGTCACCATGTGGTTGCTGGGAATTGAACTCAGGATCTCTAGAAGAGCAGCCAGTCCTTTTAACAGTTGAGCCATCTCTCCAGCCCCCCAGAAAGTAAGTTTTTAATGCATAGCTATTGAAGATTCCTCTGATTTCCAGGCATTTCTGGTTGCCTATAATGGATTTGGCCCTACACTCCACGGTGCCAGACACTCACCTTCTCCCCATTGCATCAATGGTTTCCAACAATGGCATGTTGCGGGTCTCAGTCAGGAAGCAGGTGACAGCCATTCCAGCCAAGATTGAAGTGGCACCAAAGAATACAGGCGGCAGAACTGGACTGATTTCGCCGAGTGTGGTGATCAGCGGTGCTGCCAAGCCTCCGAGACGGGCGTTGACGGAGGCAAAGCCCATTCCCATCTGCCTGTGAGAAGTGAAGACCTGTCAGCAGCTGGGACTGTGCCCCCAAAGAGTCAGGCCTGCAGGTGTCAGAGAGGAGACCCCTCATGGGCAACACTCCTCATACTCACCTTATCTCTGTGGGATAGAGTTCTCCCGTGAACAGATACACACAGATGAAGGAGCTGGCCAGACAGCCTTTGCCCAATGCTGCCTGCACTGTCCGCAGGGTCTGCAGATCTAAGGAGGCAAAAGAGGGGGGTGGGGCTGTGAGGAGCAGAGTCTGGAGCAGGGGTATGACAGAAGGCTGGGAGACTGAGGATTGGGAAGAGGACCAGAGGGTAAAGGTCAGGCAAAGGGTAAAGGTCAAACAGAAGAAGAGGTACAAGAGGAAGGGGCGAGCTAGTGCACATGTCTTTAATTCCAGTTCTCTGGAGAAGGAGGCAGATAGATCTGTTTGAGGTCAGCCTGATCTACAAGGAGAGTCCCAGGCCAGCTAGGGCTACATAACAAGACCCTGTTTCCATCTGACTACTTGCTCATTCCTTTGCATCTGTTACCAAAGCCTACTGCGGAGATAGGACAGGAACAAGCTTAGATTCAAGCCTTAGCTTTGACCCAGGTAAGTGACTTAGCTCCAGTGACATCTTATTTCTGAGCCCTTTGGTCCTGCCAGTAAGGGAAATACTAGCATGGCTTTGCATGCCTGTTCAAAAGTGTCATGAGGTGGAAACATGTCACCAGTACAACGTGTTTGGTGCTCAGTCAGCACTTCTTGCTACTGTGTCAAATGTCCCATAGGAGGTGCTCAAAGAAATTGTGGTACCTGCTTTGAATTTGGTGTTACCTGAGGTGTACCAGCTGAGGAGACTCCCTGAGACACCCACACCTGAGCAGCTCTCTGCCTATGACATCAATTCCTCTTTGGCATGGTAACTTAAGTTTCCTTTTATCCCATTTGAGACAGGGTCTCAGTTTGTAGTCCAGGCTGGCCAAGAACTGATGATTCTCCTGCACTGGACTTCCAAGGGCTAGAATAATGGGTGTGTTGCTGGTGACCTCCAGAGAGCCTCCCACTGGGACCCCATGTCTATGTGGCTACGACAGGGCAGCAGTGACCACTCACCCTCGGGCACGAACATGTTGGCAATGACCATGAGCCCAGCTAGCATGAGGAAGGAGGACACTGTGGCCCGTCGTCCCACATAAATCATAGTGGTGGTGGCGACCAGCATGGCTGGGATGTCGATGATCCCAAACAGAGCCTGGACCAGGTAGATGCTGAGCCCAAACTTCTGCAGGTCCATGGCCAGACCATAGTAAGCAACAGAGTTAGAGAACCTGGAAAAGGCAGAGGAACAACACTGTTTCTCCCCACAGCGCACTGTCTGGGTCTCAAGGCAAGGGACACAGGACATGTGGCCTGGGATCCCCCCTCAGGGAGTTTATATCCCTTAGGCAGCACCTTCTGGGCCCCCCATGCCGCAGACTTTGGAGCACTTCCGCATTATATCCCAATCTCACCCCCAGCCCCACATGCTCCCCCCACCTGCTCCCCTGAGCTCTGGGTTATCTTTGGTTTTCACTGTCATACAGTTTCAGTGCTGGAGTTAAAACAGTGCTAAAAAACAAAAACAGAAGAAGACAGACAGGGGTTAAAGAACACAGCAACCATAGTTCATCCCAGTCTCTGCTTGTGGTCTCAGCACTTGGAAGACTGGGGCAAGAAGATCACAAGACTGAGACCAGTCTGGGCTATGTAGTGAGATCCTGTCTCAAAACCTTACCTTTATTTATATCTTTGTTTACTATTTTTGTGTTAACTGTGTGGTGTACACGTGTGTGCACTTACGTGTGTGCACATGGACATGGAAGGGAGACATTGACAACAGCTGTCTCTCAATCACTCTCTGTCCTGTTTATTTATTTATTTATTTATTTTTATTACTTTTTATTTATATGAGTACACTGTCTTTAGACACACCAAAAGAGGGCATCAGATCTCATTACAGATGGTTGCGAGCCATCATGTGGTTGCTGGAAATTGAACTCAGGACCTCTGGAAGAGGAGTCAGTACTCTTAAGTGCTGAGCCATCTCTCCAGCCCTGTCCTGTTTTTTTTTTAATTAATTATTATTGTTTGTGCACCTGTAGCACATGTGGAGGTCAGAGGATAGCTTTTAGGGAGTCAGTTTCCCTTCTACCTTGGGTTCCAGGATTAGAACATGGCAGGTTGTGGGGGTAGGTATGGTAAAAGCTTTTACCTGCTCAGCCATCTTTCAGTATTGCCTTATTTTCTGAGACAGGATATTTGAATTTGATCTTCTCTCCTTATTCTCTCTCTGACAGTCTCTTACATCATAGCTCAAGCTGGCTTAAAATTCACTGTAACCCAGGCTGTCTCAACTATCACAGCAATCCTCCTGCTTCAGCATCCCAGATTCTGGGATTATAGGCAAGAGCCAAACACATAGTTGTGTTTTCTTTCTGAATCAGACATGAAACTTTGTCAAGCTGAACCACATACTTTTCTGTAGGTGCTTTCAATTTGAGGATACCTGTAATGCCAGTACTGAAGAGCCCAAGGCAGCGCAATCTAAAGCCAGCCTGGGCTACAGACTAAGATCTTGTCTTAACCAACCAAGCCAGGTGGTGGTGCATCCCTTTAATCCCAGCATTCAGAAGGCAGATGCAGGCAGATCTCTGAGTTTAAGGCCAACTTGGTCTACAAATCAAGTTCCAGGACAACCAGGGCTACACAGAGAAACCCTGCCTTAACTCCATCCTCCCTCCAACAAACAAACTAGACCCGATCAACTGAAATAACAAAGAAGACACAGATGGGCAGTAGACAGACACAAGTGTAACACAGACTTCCTTATTTCTGCCCTGGGTTTACCCAGGCCCTCTCCTAGCATCCAAATACCAGTCTTAGTTGTTGTTTTGAAAAGATTTTGCATGTGTGATGAAGGTTTTCTATCAGCTGACTTGAAGACAAATGGGGTAAGTAAGAGAAACTGATGTAATCACACCAGGTGTTTAAGCCTGGTCTACAGGTCAAGGATGAGGAGTTAGAGATTCAGAGCCTAAAATAGTTTATTGTTTTTCAGTTTGTGAGACAGTCTCTTTTTTATTTTTTAAAAGTTTATTTATTTATTTATTTATTTATTTATTTATTTATTGTATATAAGTACACTGTAGCTGTTTTCAGACACACCAGAAGAGCCATTGGATTCCCATTACAGATGGTTGTGAGCTACCATGTGATTGCTGGAAATTGAACTCAGGACCTCAAGAAGATCAGTCATTGCTCTTAATGACTGAGCCATCTCTCCAGCCCAAGACAGAGTCTCATATAGCCCAGGCTGGGCTTGACCTTGTTATTTTTCAGAGGCTAACCTTGAACCCCTGATTCTTCTGTCTCTACTTCCCTACATGCTGAGGCCACTTCTTCCAGACAGAGAACAATCTGATGTGAGAGTCTCTACTAAAATGGAGATTGCTACCTAGTCAGGAAAGTAGGTGGTCTCTTGGAACTGAGAGTGGTCCGTGGAGACATCTACCCTACAGCTGCAGAGAGTTGAACTTAGCCAATTTTTTCCCAAAGGCTCTACCAGGGAGCTGAGCTACACAGGTTTCTTCTGTTCAGCCTTGTAAGCACTTTGCAGGACCTAGCACAGGGTACTGATGCTTTGTAGGGGATGCTTTAAGTCAGTAAAACCCCAATCATAGCATGCATGGCCTTTGAGAAAGTTAAAGAACAGCTAGACAAAGCATCCCTAACTCTGTTGGCATGTTGTTGGGACAGCTAACAGGAAAGAGTGAGAAATGGTTTTGTTTCTGAAATGGTCCTTCCAGAGAGACTGGACCATGACCAACTCTGGAGTGCCATCCACATGGAATTGGGACTGGCAATATTCTGGAAAAATCCGGTGTATGAGAGTTGGCAACCAAGTTCCAGGACAGCCAAGGCTATACAGAAAGACCCTGTCTCGAAAAACAGAGTGTGTGTGTGTGGGGGGGGGGGGGGATTGGCTGCCTACCAAAGACAGAGGTGCCAAGAGACAGACTAGTCTAGGATTGGCAAGCTTTGAGTTACTGTGGACCTCCAGATGGAAGCATGTCTTGGTGCCAAGGGGCAGGAGAGAGAGGTTGATACACTAAGCTATGCCAAGATGGATCGGGACCAACTGGAATGTACTTGAACAGTCTCAAAAACATTTACATATCAGATGTCATTTAAGAAGCAGTCCTTTTTTATCAGTGCTTGGCACTAAATGCTTGGCCACCTACCTAGTCAAGTTTGCTTACCCTACTGAGTTTGGATGCATGCTGGGGGACTGTGTAAGGTTGGCAAATGGTGCTCGGGGGCAGGGGTCACATCCAAGATGGCTGCAGTCATGTAAAGCTGTATCCCAACACAGGGAGAATGGACTAGATGATAAGCCCCATGATTCCTTTCTGTCTGACAAAATTCTCACTTTCCATCCCTTACTTTCTCATTATTCACTGTCTTATCAAATATTTACTGTAAATCTACCATATGCTATGGCTTTATTTAATGATGAAATTTCAGATATAATTAAGTTAATTTAAGAAAAAGTAGCAGAACCAGAGTATTAACCTATTTTATAGGAACAAACACACACACATGTATGTAGTGTGTGTGTGTGTGTTGTCATCCATGGGGTCAATCTCCAGGGAAGAACAAGAATAAGCCCATTCTCTCCTCTCTCTCTCTCTCTCTCTCTCTCTCTCTCTCTCTCTCTCTCTCTCTCTCTCTCTCTCTCTCTCTCCCCAGATCTCCTGGAACTGAAGTTACAGACAGTTGTAAGTTACCATGAACCTGGGTCCTTTGGAAGAGCAGTCAATACTCTTAACCACTGAGCCATCAGTCACCTTCATCCCCGGAGTCCTACTCCGTAACTCACTCTTATCTTCACAGCAGCACTAAGTGTTATAGAAGTCACATGATTGATGGGAAGCTGAGGTTTAGAGAGGCTAACACATTCGGAATCTAACAGTAAATGCTGGTGCTGAGATCAAAACTCAAGCCAGCAGCTCCTCAGTGTCTTGCCTGTTTTAAGATAGGGTCTCATGTGGTCCCGGCCTGGCTTTGAACTGTCTCTCCAGCCCTGGAATTAATTTTCTTTCTTTTTTACTTTTCTTTTCTTCTTTCCTTCCTTTGTTTCCTCTTTATTTATTTGTTTCCTTTCTTCCTTCATTTTTTCCTTCCTTCCTTTTCTTTCTTCCTTCCTTCCTTCCTTCCTCTCTCTCTCTCTCTCTCTCTCTCTCTCTCTCTCTCTTTCTCTTTCTTTCTTTCTTTCTTTCTTTCTGTCTCCTTTGTACATTGAGTAAGCATTGCTTTTGTAACTTGGAAATTAGCCACAAAGGGAAACAACAGGGTTTGGAGACATCTGTGCAAAATGACCAGTTTTCTTCTCCCTTTTTATCCTCCAAGTCCTCCTGGGACCCCAGAAGTCCCTGTTCCCACCCGAGCCCAGCCTAGAGAGCCTCTCTCCACACCACAGACATGGTGCAATTGGATCCAGATGGGGCCTAATGAGGCCCCAAGGCTTCAAGGAAGCCCAGAAAACGGCCAAGATTTCTGTATAAAACAAAATTACACAAGCCAGGAGGCTTCAAGGGGGTCTGGATACTTGGAGAATCCTTTGGGGAAGACCCACGGCCCCACCTCTGCCTAAACTGTGGATCGCTGCCTCTTAACAAAAGCAAGTCTTTGCTAACTCTTTCTGGAAGGATCCAAAAGAGGTCTTTTAACTTTCAGAGTTTGGAGCTGGTAGTTTGTTTCTACAAGTAGTAGGACGGTGAGGAAGTGGCAGGACACCAGAGGGCGCTGCAGGAGGGCGGGCCATTGATGGCGGGGTGGGGGTGGAGCGTGCGCGGCGGGGGCGGGGCGGTGTTTACAGTCCACCTCCGTGAGCTTTTGGGATATCCTAGATTTCACAAGGCCCATACAGCAATTAGAACTACAGCACTGCCTGCCTTCCTGCCTCATAAATGTCAGCTTTGAGTATCTAATGTGTAGGCTATGAAGAGGAGAGACCACGGATGCTCATCTTCTTTCTGCCTGTCCCTCCCCGTCTATGTAATTAATGAGACTGTCCGATTTTCTGTTTTGTTTTGTTTCATTTAGGGATTGGCCCCAGCATTTTATGCTGGGCCAGTGCCCTACCACTGGGCTAAGTTCCCAGCCCTTTTTTCTATTTATTTAATAATAATGTATTAAGTTATTTATTTAAGTTTTTATTTATTTATTTTAGTTTATTATTTGTTTTGTTTTGTTGTGTTGTGTTGGAGAGATGGATCAGCGGTTAAGAGCACTGGCTGCTCTTCCAGAGTTCCTGAGTTCAATTCCCAGCAACCACGTGGCTCACAACCATCTGTATGGGGTCTGATGCCCTCTTCAGGTGTGTCTGAAGACAGCTACAGTGTATGCATACGCATAAAATAAATAAATCTTTTTTTAAAGTTTTGTTTACTTGTTTTTATTTGTGCATGTATGTGTGTATCTGTGTGAGTTTATGGGCATCACACGTGCGCAGGTAATACCTTCTGCTCAAATGTAGACACTCTAGATCAACTTAATATCTCACCTACTATGCTAAGTCACCCGAGAGTACCATGTGCTGGTGTAACCTTAATTTTGTTGTTGTTGTCTCAAGACAGGGCTTCTCTGTATATCCCTGGCTGTCCAGGAATTTGCTTTATAGACCAGGCTGACCTCGAACTCACAGAGATCCACCTGCCTCTGCCTCTTGAGTACTGGAGTCAAAGTGGTGCACCTCCCCCTAGCTGTAATCTTAATTAAAACAACAACAACAACATTCTTATGTATGAGTGCTTTGCCTCCATGCATGAACACCACATGGGTGTCTGATAACCACAGAAGCCAGAAGAGGGCATTAGATTCCCCTGAAATTGGATTTACCGGTGGGTTGGAGCCACCATGTAGATGCTAGTAATGGAACTAGGCTCCTGTGTAAGAGCAACAAGTGCTCTAAACTACTGGGCCAGCTCTCCAGCCCTTGGGACCTGACCTTTTGTTTTGTTTTTCAAGACAGGGTTTCTCTGTGGAGACCAGGCTGACCTTGGAATTCAGAGATTCCCCCCACCCCTGCCCCTGCCTCCCAAGCACTGACATACCCAGCTTGGGGTGATCTTTTTAATTTTGTGTGTGTGTGTGTGTGTGTGTGTGTGTGTGGTGTGGTGTGTGTGTGCACACACACATCCCTCCTTTGCTTATATATGCATCCATTTGGGCTAATGTGCTAATCCATGTGTGGAGGGCATCAGGCATCTTTCTCTAACTTTTTTTTTTCTTTTAAATTTATGTATGAGTACACTGTAGCTGTCTTTAGACACACCAGAAGAGGGCATCAGATCTCATTACAGATGATTGTGAGCCACCATGTGGTTGCTGGGAATTGAACTCAGGACCTCTGGAAGAGCAGCCAGTGCTCTTAACCACTGAGCCATCTCTCCAGCCCTTTCTCTATCGTTTGATGCCTTTCATTCCCTTAAAGTTGAAGGTCCATGTGACCAAAGCTAGAGTTACAGGCCTAGCAGACCATGTTCAGTTTCTTTACACAGGCTCTGTGATTTGAAGTCAGACTTGCAGAGCAAGTGCTCTGAGCCACTGAGCTGTTTCCCCAGCCCTAAGGGCCAGGGACTGAAAGGAAATGACAGGAGATTGAATCCACATCCACATGCATTAGGACTATTTCAGGACAAGGTTTGTTAATAAGAGCAGAAATCATGTCCCCACCTCAGGTCAAAGGTTTGAACCATCACCTACCAGACCCCCATGAGACAGCACGTGACCTTTCTGATGGCAGGGGTTCTGAAAAGGTCCAAGATGGAGTTGGAGGTACGGACACTTGCAAACTCATTCTGGATGTAGGAGCTCACCACCTGAAAGAGGAATGTGTGATCAGGGGCATTGAGGGTTCCGAGACGCCATTCCCCTGGTTGGACTCTGTATCCATAGAAAACGGTGCTTCGTGTGTTTGTTGGCATGACATCATCTGGCTGTATCCTCCTCCTCTTCACTAAGGCCCCCAAAGACTGCATAATTTTGTGATGTAGTGGGGGCGGTGTGTAGCATGCACCTCAACAATAATGAGGTTCAGCGGCGTTGCAGGTACTCTCCGCCAGTTCCCAGTAACTTCCTCACAGTGGCAGATAGAGGTCAAAGGCAGCTGGGCTGCAGTGTAGTAGTTAGAGCGCTGGGCTAGTGCTTGTCCGTGCACTGCCGGGCTCCCATCCCCTGCACAGCCCCACCATGTCCTCTCAGGCAAACTGGGCCTCTCCAAACCTCAGTGTGACTCTGTTTTTTACAGTTTTGTGTTACATTCATTTATTTTGTGTGTGAGCACATGCGTGTCACAGCATGTATGCAGAGGGTAGAGGACAACTTTTAGGAGTCAGTTCCCTCATTCTATTGTGTGGGTACTGAGGATTGAACTTGGGTCATCAGCTTGGCAGCAAATGCTTAGCCCACTGAGCCATCTTGCTGCCCCCAACCCTTTGTTTCTTTTTCTTTTCTCTTTCTCCTCCTGTGGTGTGTAGGTGTGTTCTAGTGTTTGTGGGTGCACTCACATGTGGGAGGAGTGTGGAGGCAAATGTTGACAATCACTTTTCTGTGTGTTTTCTGTGTGTGTGTTTCTTTTTATTGAGGCAGGGTTTTTCTGTGGAATCCTGGCTGTCCTGGAACTCCCTTTGTAGACTAGGATGGCTTCCAACTCAGAGAATCACCTGACTCTGCCTCCTGATTACTGGGACTAACGGCTTGGAGCACCAAACCCAATGATGTGTGTATTTCTTTAAAAATCTGTTTTGAAGTTCAAGGTTTTGTCACTGAACCTGGACTTTATTATTCCAGCTAGACTGGCTGGCAAGTGAGTCCCTGGGGCCCATCTATCTCTTTTCTTCATCTCTGGGTAAACCTCTACCACACCTCCCCCCATCCCACCCTGTCAATATCACAAAAATCTACCCCAGCCTTCCATCCAGCCTCACCTCTGTAGTCAGCCTCTCCCCTTCTGCCTTTCTGCCATTCATCATGGCCACCTTCCGAAGGTTCTGCACAGCTTGCTGGGCCTTGCCATGAAGGAGGAGCCATCGGGATGACTCTGGAAGCCACCTGGGGTGCAGAAGAACCATTTCCACCTGCAATCCCAACACACCTTCATTCTACCAGACCCTAGAAGCAGGCGTCAGGGTCCCAGTTTCACAAGCAGGACATGTCACCAACATCCCCTTGTTATTATTTGTTTTGTTTTTGAGACATATATATATAACATATATATAAATTTTGTTATGTACGTGGGTCCCAGAAATTGAATTTTAATTGTTGATGAGGTCAAATGCTTTTACTGGCTGAGCCATCTTGCTCATCCATTTTCCTTTCTCTCTTTCTTTCTTTGTTCTTTTTCTTTTCTTTTCTTTTCTTTTCTTTCTTTCTTTCTTTCTTTCTTTCTCTTTTCTTTAGCATATCATACAGAGAATCACTGAAGAGTCCTTCAAAACTAAGATACCCTTAGTGGCCCCCGTCTGGGCTGTACTTCAGTTCCCCTCTTACAAAATGCAATGGGTTTTATGAAGTACAGTGGAATTTATCTAGCCAAAAGCATTTTGTGTGTTCCAGAGCCCCATGCCACAGAAAGAGGCTGGCCAAAGATTCCCTAAAGCTGTTCCTGAGTACCTGGGACTGTGTGGCCCTCATGATGCCTCGGTTCTGTGACCTGCATGTGGCAGGCATTCTACATGGCTCAGTGGTTAGGAGCACTGACTGCCCTTCCAGAGGTCCTGAGTTCAATTCCCAGCAACCATATGGTGGCTCACAACCATCTGTAATGGGATCCAATGCCCTCTTCTGGTGTGTCTGAAGACAGCTACAGTGTACTCATATATAATAAGTAAATCTTAAAAAAAAAAAAAGAAGAAGAAGAAGAAGAAGAAGCCATGCCCCTCCTATCAGACACATGCTCCATCCCAGCCCTCTCTGCTGGACATACCAAGAATAGAGAAAGAAGACCAGGAAAGGAGCAGACACAGCAAACTGCAGCCACCTCCAGGGGCGGATCACGTAAGCCACGCCAGCCAGGATGAGCTGGCCCAAGGTGAAGGAGAAACCCAGCAAGATGCCTGCCACTGTCCGGCCCCTGGTAGGCATCCATTCTACAACTGTGAAGAAAAGGCAGCCAGCTGGAGTGACTCATCTACCACATAGTTATTTCATTCACCCCTCCCCGTTCCTCATGGCTGTGGCCACACCAAGATCTACATAGACACCTGGCCTGTGGCAGGGCACTCACTACAGGACACCAGACTCTAAAATGGCTTCATTATAGCCGGGGTGGTGGGGTGGGGGTGGAAAGGTGGTGCATGCCTTTAATCCCAGCACTTGGAAGGCAGAGACAGGGAGATCTCTGTAAGTTTGAGGCCAGCCTTGGGCTACAAAGTGAGTTCCAGGACAACATAGAGAAACCTTGTCTCAAATAAATCAAACCAAACCACACAAACAAAAGTCTTCATTGTAAGGTTGAATTTCCTGAGACAGAGAGTGGCATGCCCCCTCTTTCTGTGAGTGTGTGCGTGTGCACACAAGAGTGTACGTGAGCACAGCACACAAATGTTTGTGTAGTAAGCATAGAGGCCATTTTGGTATGATAGGACGATGAATTTCCAGCATTTGCTCTAAGCTGTGGTGGGACCCTTCCTGAAGGTGGTCAGTGGAACTGGACCTCTGAGGTCCTAATATATGCTTAGCACCTTTCAATGTCTGAATGCTGGGACAGAATAAGTCAGAAAGGAGGAACTGGTCTGTACACCTGGTTCTCTGGACCCAGGATCTCTCTCTCTCCCATCCTGAAATCAAAGGCCCACCTGCCTCTGGACAACTGAAGGCCATGGTAGTGTCTGAGCCTGATGACGTCTTCAGAAGAGAAGTAAGTTTAAAGCAGCAGCACAGGCGGGTGGTAGCCCCAGGTCAGAGTGGACTATATCGCTTCAGAGTGCCCTCCACCAGGGTCTCACCTACAGGCTTATCCTGAAGGGTGACACTCCCATCTGGTTAGCACCCAGGAGTTCAAACTCACTGTGGTGATCAGGTGGGCCTCGAATGTGTGATCCTCCTGCCTCTGCCTCCTGAGTGCTGGGATTATATTCATGCACTACAGCACCCTGCCCTGAGGTTTAGGAGTTTGGGTTGGCAGATTAAAGTCTTTTGGTTGTGTGAACTCCCTGCTATCCCTTTATTTACAGACTCATGTAGCTCAGGCAAGCTGCAAACTTGCCGTGCAGCTGAGAATGATCTTGAACGTCTGATCTTCTTGCTTCCACCTACTAAGGACAGGTGTGAGCCACCATAGCTCTTGGACACCATCCTATCTTATGACCTGTGTCCCAGTCACCTATACGACCCCACGTAAGCCTGGCACCTTACAGATGATTAGTAGGTACTGTTGAGTAACTCTAGTGAAATCAATCTGACCCTTTCAGCTCACAGATTAGTCAACTAAAACCCAGACCCAAGAAAGGCCACCACTTCCCACTGAGGCCAGGGTCACAGTCTGCCAACCAGGGTCTTCCAAATCCAGACCCCTGGGTAGGAGGTTTTGAGTTGCGGTTTCTGGGTGAGAACAAAGCAACACTGAAAAGGCTGTCCCGTGACTTTGTAATTCCCTTGTTGTGTGACCCCAGCCCCTCTAGGTCCCACCTGGACTGGACTCACCCAGGGAGAGGGAGTTGAGGATGATGCCGGAGAAAGTCATGCCCATCAGGAACCGGAAGACGCAGTAGGTACTGAAGGAGCCCACATATGCTGTGGCAGCCCCCGAAACTGCCAGCTGCAGGTACGACCAGACCAGTGGGGCCTTGCGACCCAACCTGAACCCAGAGAGTGAGGGACTAGGGAATCCCAAGGTGGTCAGACATCACCAAGAAAGCAAAGCCCACATCTGACATTTCTGCCTTGTTGGGGACACCCAAACAATCAAGGGGGAGATGAAATACCCAGTAAAAGCCACCCCTCTAATTACCACATGCAACTGCTTGGCCCAAGGCTGATCAGGGGTAGATGGGCATGTGTAGAAGAAAATCAAAGACTAAGAGTTCAGTGTATGATGGGGAAAGATAGAGAGTTTGAAAAGAGGTCCTTGCCTATAATCCCAGCACTTGGGAAGTGGAGGCATATGAATCAGAAGTTAAAAAAAATTAAAAGAAAAACATTCTCAGCTATTTATGTGTGTGTATATGTATGTATGTGTGTGTGTATGTATGTGTGTGTATGTATGTGTGTGTATGTATGTATGTATGTATGTATGTGTGTGTGTGTGTATGTATGTATGTATGTATGTATATGTACAAACCCACTGCGTTTAGACACATACAGACACATGCACACAAAAAGAAAGGGAGGGAAAGAAAAGAAGGAATAGCCAGGTGGTATACGCCTTTAATCCCAGTACTTTGGAATCAGAGGCAGGTGATCTCTGTGAGTTTGAGGCCAGCCTGGTCTACAGAGTAAGTTCTAGGACAGTCAAGACTACTAAGAGAAACCCTGTCTTGGAAAAACAAAACAAAACAAAAACAAAACAAAATAAAAAAACCCCAAATAATGAAAGGAATAAAGAAAGAAAAGACAGAATGTAGGTGAACAACAAGGGCTGTCCCTGGCGGATTAGGACCTCTCCCAAAGGCTCACCTGTCGGCAAGGCTACCAAACAAGGCAGCTCCCACCAGCACCCCAGACATGTAGATGGACTGAGCCAGGTCACGGAGGGTGTGGGCCTCACACACCAGGTCCCACTATTGGAGAGAGAGGAGTGCTAAGCCTTGTCCTTAGGCAGTAGCCTCCTCCAAGTGTCCCAAGACACCCACCCACTTCTGACCTCCATCACAATGGTAGATGGGAAAATGCTTCGGTCGTAGACCCAACCATCCTTGCAGCCTTCAGTGGCCACTCCATGGGAGGAGGTGTTGGGTTCTAGGAGGGCCCACTGAGGCTCTATGTAGCGCTGGCATGGCTCAGGGACCCCATGCTGGTTCAGGGGTATGGTGGCCCTCAGCCAGGCTTCTGAATCATTGGTGGTAGCTTCTGTGTAGTTGGCAGGATGCTGGCAGTGGTGAGGGGGCGCAGCAGCTGTGAAGTTCTGTAGGAAGGTGTGGCAGGCCAGCAGCCCACAGGGCAGTAGCAGCAAGGCTGTATAGACAAGCTGGAAGCGACCCACACCGCCCAGGACATCCAGCAGGTCTGTGAAGGCCATGGCCAAGGGCCCTATCCTAGGTAGAGCCTGCCCAGGCTTTATGTAAAAAAGGCAGGGGAGGGGACCTGGAGGTGGAGGATCAGGCCAGGGGTCAGGACCACACAGGCCTTCTCTGTACTGCAGTTCAGAGGGATCCTGTTACACCTCACAGGAGGCCTAAGTGTCCCTACATCTGTAGGTGTCCCTCCCCTAAGCCCTTTCTCCTATCCTCTCTCTTGAGTTAGAAAGGCTGAAGGTTGGGTGATAGACAGCCGGGTTAGCAGAGTGCTTCAGTACCTTACAAGCATTGAAACTCTACACTTGCTTAAAATGAAGGCATAGTAGCATGAACTTGTAATCCCAGGAATCGAGAGAGATTCATGGAGCTTGCTGAACAGATAGCCAAGCCTAACCAGTGAATGTCAGCTCCCAGTGAGAGATCCAAAAGACAAGAAAAGAAGATGGCTGCTCAGGAATGACACTGGAGGATGACCACTGACTTCTGCAAAGTACCATGGCACTTATGAGTGTGTGCACACATACCTCTGTGTGTGCACGTGGATGCACACACAAATGCATACATACATTTATTTATTTATTTATTTATTTATTTATTTTTTAAGACAGGGTCTCACTGCATAGAACTGGCTATCCTGGAAATTACTATGTAGACCAGGCTGGCCTTGAACTCACAGAGATCTGCCTGCTTCTGCCTCCCTAGAGTTGTTCACCTGGCATTCAAATTTAATTAAAACAAAACACCCTCCCCCAAACAAACAAACACAACTGAGCCATCTCTCCAGCTCCATAACAAATAATGCAGAAACAAAACCAAAGAAGTCCAAGTAGGGCAGTCAAGAAGCAGCCTCAGTTTGGGGTTGGGGTACATTCAGAGTATCCCCACTGGCCAATCATAACAGCAAATTAAAGCCACTCTAGAGTGGCTGAGGGCTGAGAGGAGAGAGGAATCCAAGACAGCACACATCCTGCCTCCCTGCAGACCACTTAGTTCAGGGCTTGCAGTGAGCAGTTCCTGGCTCTCTTTCATGATCAGAACTGTCTCAGTTCCATTTCTACATGCAGCCTTGTGGGCAGTCTCTGGTCTCTCAATTTTTCTTTTCTTTTCTTCTCAAGATAGGGTCTAATATAGCCCAGGCTGTCCTGGGACTCCTTATGTTTGTAGTCAGATAGTGTGACCTTTGAACTTTTTTTTAACATATTTTTGTTTTTCTGAGATAAGAGTTTCTCTGTGTAACCCTGGGCTGTCCTGGAACTCAGAGATCTACCGGCCTCTGCCTCCTGAATTCTGGGACCAAAGGTGTGAGCCACCACTGCCTGTGCCTCTATCTAGTCAAACCTTCTACCAACCAAATATAGCCTTCCTGGCTCCTCTGGTGCCCACTGGCTGCCTGCAGTCCTCATCCTGGGGCAACTCATTTTCCTCCTCATACACTCTTATCTCTGGTGAGAGTCACAGAGGCAGAACATTAGCATAAACTGCTGGATTACAGAGTCTCGCTGCAGCCTGGTGTCAGGTTGAGGCTCTGTGCCTCAGGGAGCTCCCTGGGGGGCCAGATTTGTGCTAAGTAGAGATTTTGTGTTTCCTTACTGAAGGAAGGAGAGGAGGAAGTGCTCAGCCCTCAAAGAGGGCATGCAAACCCAGAAAAGCCACCCGGATTGGCTGTCAGTGGAGCCGTCCAGTCCACGTCTCTGTGCCCAAACCTTCTCAACATCTCAGGAACAGAGGTAGCCACAGCCTGATGCCCAGTCTCCGGCAAGGGTGGGCAAGGGCATGAGACAGCATGAGCTGTCCCTAGGCCAAGGCTTGCTGGTACAATCATCGAGGGAACAGGGAAAATGACACCCAGAGACAGATTTCATTTCATTTTATTTTTCCCACTGCACTGAAACAGGGGACCTCCCCAGCCCACCCTCAGTTCCTGGTCTTCCATAACCAGTACACTAGTCCCTCAAGCAGTCCCTTGAAAATGACCAATATAAAAAAGGGGGCGGGGATCAGGAGGGCCTGAGCACTCTCCCGGCCAGGAAGTTCCTGGTGGGCACACAGGCAGGAGAGGTGTAGTTTGGTTTGCAGAGGGATCTTGGCTGCTGCACAGGAAGGCACAGGAAGGTGATTCTGGCTGTGGGGCTCCCATAGTGAGGTGAGGCTTAACACCCAGATGCAGACAGGGAGCTAGCTAGTGGTTATAAGTCTGCAGATCTAGGGGATGAAAGGGGCTAGAGCCCCCACAGATTAGGAAAGACACACATCCGGACACTGGCAGGGAGGGTCAGGAATGCCTGCTCCTTCCCCAGAGGCAGGAATAAGCAGGGAGCTGTCTTCCTGGTCTTAGCCATGAGCAGGGGTCAGGGCTGCCCATTCTGAGCCCTTGGCTACAGGGGCAGGGAGGGCCCCCTTGACTCTGCTCAGAGCAGTAGGACAGAAGTAGTGGGGACGTGAAAGGACAGGAGCACAAGGGGGACAGGAGGACAAGGGTGCCTTCCTGTTCTGAAGAAGGCACTGGCAGCTGGTGTGGTCTGGTATGGCACAGCAGGGAGGCGTGGCTTGGCAGAGGAAGAAAGGAAGAACACAGGCAAATGAAGCCAAATCCCGCTTCATGCAAACATGGTCAGCTGTAACCACTGCAGGGCAAGACAGAAAGGTTACTGGGAGCAGCAGAAGGACACACGGCCACCCATCATCGCCTATGCCAGATGACAGGCTCCAGCCCAGGCTCAGCCTTCACCAGCTATGGCTTATGCCCTCAAGGGTCCTTCTGGTGGTTACAAGGATGCTTTCTTTCTCCCTCCCTCCCTTTCCTTCCTTCTTTCCTTCCTTCCTTCCTTCTCTCTCTCTCTGTGTGTGTGTGTGTGTGTGTGTGTGTGTGGCTTTTTTGAGACAAGGACAGTTCCTGACAGTCCTGGAACCTCACTCTATAGACCAGGCTGGCCTCAAACTCACAGAAATCCACCTGCTTCTGCGCCCCTCTGGCTGGGATTAAAGGCCTGAGTTTCCACCACACACCCAGCAGCTGTCTTATTTCTCTGCTCCAGGATACCAGGCTGCCGGGTCCTACCGACTTCTAGAAGCCTGGCCTCCCCTTCTTCATCCCCCACCCCCTTGGGTTCTAGAAGCCCCTCTCCTAAGGCTTCCAAGACTAGGGCCTAGATTTGAAGGCTTGTTCCAAGGCTATGGATGCCTGTGCTGGTAGGGACAGGTGAACACAGAGGACCGTCTCACCTTAAATAGATCAAAGGTCACAACACCATCCAGGTCTGTGTCCAGAGTTTTGAAAAACCCTGTGTTCAAGAAACGATGAGTTAAATCCGGGACACCAGACAGACAGTTAATATTCAGCCAAGACCGCCTCCCATCTCCCATGCACCCCAAGTTGTTGCCCCTTAAAATCTGAAAGCTTCCTGTCCAAAGAGGCCTCCTTAGGCCCTCCTCTGTACACACTCCATGCACCTATGTAAGCGTCCTCTGTTCCCCTTCAGTCTCCACCCCATTCACCCCCTGTGTCTCACGAGGAACACAGTGTGTGCACTGCTGCGAAGGGGGGTCCGTTGGGGATACTCACGGAACATGGTCTCCAGTCGCACAAGGCAGCACACAAAGTTGTCAAAGTCCACGGCCAGGTCGGGCTCTGAGTAGCGGGTAATGATGAGCTCATGCAGCTTCTTGTTAAGCTTGAAGCCTGATCAGAGAGAGGTAGGGCAGGTGAGGCCTGGAGCAGGAGCAGCCAGGGCAGGGGGAAGCTGATCCGGGCAAAGGGGCTGAAAGACTTCTTGGTGGTGGGGGACAGCAACTGTAGAATGGCTCAGAGGTTAAGAGCACTGACTGCTCTTCCAGAGGTCATGAGTTCAATCCCCAGCAACCACATGATGGCTCATAATCATCTTAATGGGATTACATAAAGTAAATAAACCTTAAAAAAAAAAAAAAAAAAAAGAAGCTAGGAAGGAGAGGGCAAGTGAGGGCCAGGCCCAGGGAACATCACACCCAGAACACCCCAGAAAAATCGTAAGCTGAAGAGGACCTAGGTATCTGGTCACATTTGCATAAAATTGCCTGGACTTGGTTTTACACCGTGTGGGACAGTCCTGTACCTGCCTCACTGTACCCACCCACTGTTGACAACTCCTTCCTCTGGCGCTACCCACAGGTGACAGGAACCTGGCACATCCATCACCATGGAAACAGCCAAAGCATTCCCAGAAGACATCGGGAGCAAGTGACGGACGCACTACCCCTATAAAAGACTGAAACCCCTCCTCCTTCCTCTTTTTCTCTTCTCTTCCCTTGACCCTGACCCCATCCTGTCCCAGGTCCCAGTTCTATTAAACCTCTCCACGTGGAACCATGTTGGTTTAGTGTGGTTTGTCCAGGCATGAGCCAAGAAATCTAAATAACAACACCCATCGTCTCCCTGCCCCCTCCTTTTGAGAATTACTTTCCTCTTCTTAGTGTTAGGGAAAACAAAGGGCTCTGTTTGGTGACTCAGTGGATAAAGCATCTGTCACAAGAGCTTGAGGACCAGAGTTTGGACAAAAGCCAAGGAAGTTTGAAAGTCCACCAGTCATCCCAGCCCTTACTGGGAGGCAGATGGGAGTCCCTGGGGAAGCTGCATAGCTAAACTAGCCTAATCTGTAAGACCCAGGTTCAGTGAGAGGCGCTGCCTCAGCAAGAGTAATGAAGACAGATGATGCCAACCTCTGGCTTTTATGTGCGTCCACACACATAAAAACATAGTATGTACATATACACCACACACACATGCAAAAATTAATGAAAGGCCCTTGTTCTTGGTGAGCAACAAGGAGAGGAAAGGGAGGAGCCCAGATAAAGTCCTTAGCTTAGCAACCACAAGACCTTTAGCATCACCACCATCCCCCAGGGACAAGGGCCAGCCGGGCGGGCCAGTCTCAGGGAGGTGGCTGGGGGTCAGGAGCAGTGGGATCATCAGCCTCGGGCCTCACCTGCAGCCTCAATGGCCATCCTCATCTCGTAGGCACTCATGCAGCCAGACTTGTCCAGGTCAAACTTCCGGAAAATGGTCTGTGTGACGGGGGTAAAGGGTGGGGCCGAGTGAGTCAGCAGGTCCTCATCACTGCCTCCTGTCCCCGGGCAGAGTGAGGGGGGAGGGGAACGGCCAGGAAGGGGGTCATTTGGAGAGACAGTGGGCTTGGATGGGAAAGGAGTCACATGCAGAAAGGAAGTTCTGTTGGAAAGACTGGCTATACAGCCAGCCTGGGCTCTGCCACCAGGCCTGGGCTTGCCATGACTGAGGCCACAGGAGGGCAGGAGAACCCAGCCAGGGGCCCTCCTACCACCTACCAGGTAATTTCGGATGCGGTTCCACAGGATGTTGAACTCCACCAGGCCCAGCTTCCCATTGCCATCTCGCTTGGCAGATGTTAAGAAGAAAACTACACAGCTTAGAGCAGACATGGAAGTGGGAGCTGGGAGGAAGGGAGCCTGGCTGCTGAGGGGAAAGAGCAATTCCCTGCGGTTCCCTGCAGCTCATAGCCAGCGCTGTTCTATGTGTCAGATAAACTGAAGCAGGGAGAGGTGCAGACATGGTACCAGCCTTAGGGCCAAATACAGACCATTTCCCACAAGACCTCTGACTCAAAGTTTCCTTTGCTGGCCAACTGGAAGATATCCAGGAAGGCATTTGAGCACGAGGCCTTACCACATGCACACTCTTGTGGCTCTATTAGCTTTAGGGTAGGTTGACAGCCTCTTCTTCAACCCCAGACTCCACAAGACACAAAAGCAGGAGAAAGGATACATCCATGAGGTTCACCATGCTTCGACATGACTCCAGGCTGAAGCCATTAGTGCGCAGGTCTTTGTCTGAAACAAACAACAAACAAATAGTTCTGGGGGCTGAGGAGATCACTCAGTTGACATTTTTTGCCTGACACACATGAAGCCCTGGGTTTGATCCCCATTACTACACAAACGAAGCATGGTGCTGCATGCCTGCCACCGTAGAGGAGAGGGTAGAAGGATGAGGAGTTCAAGGCCAGCCTCAGCTATATAGACCCTGTCTAAAAAAGAAAAGAAGAAAAAGAAGGGGAGGGCTGGAGAAAAAGAAAACATCAAAATAAATAAATAAAAATATAATAATTTAAAATTTTATTATAATTTTAAATTTAAATTTGTAAATTTAAAAATCTACAGCACCCACATAAAAACATGTGGGTAGTCTCTCACATATACAAACACACACACACACACACTCATACTCACACACTTATACTCACACACACACACACTCATACTCACACACACACACTCACACACTCTCACACACTCTCACACGAACATATGCATACACACTCACTCATACACACATCCCCCACACACATTCACTCACATACTCACTCATGCACACACACACACACACACACACACAAACTCACACTCATACACTCCTACAAATCTGAGGGCAGAGGCAGGAGGATTGCTGGGACTCGCTGGCTGAGAGACCCGGACTCAAGGTAGAGAGCAGAGGGTGACAGAGCAGGGCAGCTGATGTCCTCATCTGCCAAGAGAGCGATGACAGAAATAAAGAGGGAACAAGTTCCAGGAGTTCAACTAGGAAGTCTTTCAGAACCCAGCATACTGGGAGCCCTGGGCTGACTGGTGATAGGGAGGCTCCAGTCATGGGTACCGAGACCCGCAGAGCGTGATGGGGAGGTGCTTTTATAGTGAGAAACAGCAGAGCATTTCTGTGTCTCAAAAGCCAGGTCTGTATCCACCAACTGGCCCAGAATGAAAGGAAGAAAGTACCAAGCAGACACACCAGAGATTAGGTGGAAGAGGGACCAGCAGGTGCTGGCTGCAGGCCAGGGAGGGTAAACAAAGCTTCACTGGCAGGGTAGGGTCAGAAAGAAGTCCTGGGCTGAGAGGTGTGCAGAAAGAGGTCAGGCATAACAGGCCACAGGCCACTAGAGCAGGCGGATGTTCATATGCAGCAGCCAAAGCCAGGAGGGAAGGGAACGTCAGGAAAGGGCCTGGGATTGAGACCTAGTCTGCTTCCCAAGACAAGTGGCCTGGTCTGGCTAAGGCCACAGAGCCCCGGCGAGTAGACTGGAGCGGAGCGGGGTTAGTGAGGGGTTTGGGATAGGAATGGTGAACAGGGCTAGGTAATGGAAACAGCCATGTCTACAGGCATGGGGTTCAGCTCTGCGTGGGAACTGAGCAAGGCAATCAGAGTGCTTTGGGAACACAATGGGGGTTGGGGAGGGAAGCCTCACGTTTGCTGATGATTCTGTTCAAGATAGTCTGTAACTCCTTGACGCTGATCTCCATGTCCTAGGGGAAGAGAGGGATGGTGCCTGGGGTTCCCCCACTTCACACAGGGGGTCCCCCGTCTTACCATCCCCGCCAGGCCCTGACGTACCTCCCCTGCCAACTTGCTGAACAAGGTTTTGAAGTTGTCATCGATCTCCTCCTCAGAAAGCACTTTCTGTACACAAAGCAGAGAGACTGGGTTAAGGGCACTGTGGCCCAGCTCTTGCAGGAAGGACTGGCCTCTGGAGGTGGGGTGCGAGCGACAGTTACCAGTCACTCCTTCTCGCTGAGCCTCACTCTTCTAACCTGTAAAATGGGATCTTCCCTCTGCCTATAACTCTTGTAGCTTAAATGATGGGTACAAGTCAGTTAGGCGTTGAAAAGTTTGGGTTAGGGGCCCTGCTGTGTGTAAACTGAGGCAAACTCCTCAGCCTCTCTGCCCTGTGTCTCCCATTCCGAGGGGGATGTCATGGAGGACCTAGATGAGGTAATGTTGATGAAGCAGGACACAGACCGAGCTTAGTAACTGTCTATCATCATCTGGGCCCTTTGTGAACCATAAAGTGCTGGGCAAACGAGGGACTGTTCTTAAGGACTTCTATCTGGAGGGAGCCCACCTCCCATCAAATACTCAGGGAAGATGAAGGGACCACGTTACCTCATCAGGGAGGTTGGCCTGGATCTGGTCATCTAGTTCTCTGCAGAGTGGAGAAGAGGGTCAGTCAGAAGCCTGGGGAGATAGGGAGGTGGGAGAGGATGGGGAGTCTGCTACTCACTGGGTCCCAGCCTTCTTCTCTGAAAAGAAACGCAGCAGAAAGTCGCCCTCTTTGTTGGGCTCGAAGGTGGAGGGCACCACTATATACTCCCCGGGCGGCAGGCGGATGCGGTTGCTGACTTCTCGAAGGTTGATGAAGTGCTCTGATTGTGCCCGAGAAGCATTGGACAGGAAGAAATCACGCTTCAAGTGCACAGGCTGACCCACCAGCTGGCAGGAGGAAAGAAGCAAGCGGGAGGCTGCAGTGTCCACTCCTTTACCTCTAGATGTCAGCCCAGGCCCAGAGCCCAGGCTGCAAGTCCTGCTAGGTCATGCCCACAGCCTGCAAGAACCTGATGAGTCACTTACCCGGATGTGAGTGCCTAGGCTGGCATCTAAAGGTAGACAGTGGCAGGAACTGCCACCTCCACCACAGTTCATTCATTCATTCATTTTTTTATGGTTGGGGGAGGGAGATGTGAATGCCAAGGCGTGAGTGGAGGTCAGAGAAAACTTGTAGGAGTCTGTCCTTGACTCTCACCATGTGGGTTCTAGGGATTGAACTCGGCTCATCTTCAGGCTTGGGGACAAGAGCCTTTATACAGACACCTCACCAGCCCCAGCCCTGATTGCCAGCACTGCACTAAATCACGTATGATGGGACATGCCTGTAATTCCCATCATTTGGAAGTAGAGGATTAGGAGTTTAAAGACACCCTCCGCCACATACTGAGTTTAAGGCCAGCCTGTGCAACAGTCCTATCCTAAAAATAAATAAATAAGAAATTAAACAAAACAAAATAAAATCTGACTGCAGATCAGGGACTCCAAATCACTATGACGCAGGAGTTGTTCAGATGGCTCAACAAGTGAGCACACTTGCGACACAAGCCCATGACCCAAGTTCCTTGGAAGCCACACAAAGAAGGATAGAGAGAACCAATCCACAAAGTCACCCTTTTATCTCTACACTCAAGATGTGGCATGTGGCCCTTACTCTCCCTCTCTCTCTCTCTCACACACACACACACTCACACACACACACACACACACACACTCACATACCAACACACACACAGACACATGAGTGCATATACACATACATGCACACACACAAATACATGCTCACACAGACACATACACACATGCTCACACACACATATCCTCACATAGACACATACACACATGCTCTCACACACACATATATATACACATACACATGCTCACAGAGACACACACATAGACACACATACACATGCTCACACACACATATATATACACTATACACATACACATGCTCACACACACACACACACACACATACACATACACATGCTCATAGACATGCACATACACACAGATACAACATGCACACAGACGCACACACAGAGGCACTAGTTTGGTGCCTTCATAGCACATGTGAAGAGCTAGTAGGCTCAATCTCCCATACTGAAAAACAAATCTAAGATGCCATGGATCCATTATCACCCCTTGGAGTGTTTGCTGGGTCACTGTGCCGTGCATGACGCTGACTGGTGGCATTTTGCTAACCATCTTGATGGCCCCAGAGGAAATGCTATTCTACTTTTCTTCCACTAAAACAGGGTCTCATGTAGCCTGGGCTGGCCCTGACCCCTCTTCACAGCCAGAGATAACCTCATCCTCCTGCCTTTCCCCTGAAAGTGCTAGAACTACAGGCATGAGCCACCAAGCACATCTGGGAAGTACCATGTCTCAATACAAACCCTAAGGTTCATGCAGGTGTCGCTCCTAACCCCACCCCCACACCTGATTAGCATTTTCTCCCTGTGAACAGCAAGGCAGATAGAACCTGGCCTGAGTGGGGATCTGAGGATAGGGGTTCAAATCCAGCCTTTGCTCCCTGCCCCTGCCTCAGGTGTGCTATGATTGTCCTACTTGATGAGCAAGAATTGGGAGAAACATTTTTCAAGCAGTGACAAGGTGACATTTCCTGATACTTTATGTGTGGTAGCGCTGACTTCACCATACTGTTCCCATCAGGCTGTTAAGTTCAGGGGCTGATGAACCAAGTAAGCGGAGAGAGCCACACCTACCTCCCGAGGGACCTGCAAGAGAGACAGAGAGAATAATGAATGTTTGCCCAGTTGGCTAGGACAAACATGCATAGAGGTCCTGAGTTCTTAAGAGAGGGAGCCCAGAGGACAGGAAATGGGCCAGTGATGACACAGACCTATTTTCCCAGGGGAAGAACAGGGACCTGTGACCTGGGCCTCCGTCTAAATCAAAGCTGCTTAAAACAGCTGCCAGGTGGTCAATCACAATGTGATGAAGCCCAGTGACATCAGAGACTCCATTTCATCTGCAGCCAGGGGTTCTGGGTGCAGGCCAAGACCTACTACTTCCTCCACTCTCTCAAGAAAGATGAGAAGTTTCCATCTCTATCTTGAATCAAAAAATAAGAAGCAGGGGAGGCTGGGCTGTGGAGCACGCCTTTAATCCAGCATTTGGGAGGCAGAGGCAGGCAGATCTCTGAGTTCGAGGCCAGTCTAGTCTACAAAGTGAGTTCTAGGACAGCCAGGGTGTGGCTGAGCCCATTCTCAAAAAAACAAAACAAACACAAAGGAGGAGGAGGAGGAGAAGGAGGAGGAGAGGGAGGAGGAGGAGAGGGAGGAGGAGGAGGAGGCAAAGGAGAAGAAGAAGAAGCAGGCAGAAGTACTAAGTCCTTAAACAGCTTCTTCCTGGGTAGCTGGGTGGCAGACCTTCCCCACCTGCTCCAAAGGCCTCTGTTCACACCCTTGCTCCACAGAACGCCCCACTTTGTTACAAAGCTGAGCCCACAGTCTGACCCCAGAAGCTTGGCACACTTAGCAATCAACCAGCCTCTTTCTCTAGAACCTCCTTTCCTGGAGCCAACCCACTCCTTTGCCCTCTCAGTAGCAGCAGGACCCAGCGGCCGATTCAGGAGCTCCTTCCCACACCATAGCCTCAGCTGTCAACCTTTCAGCCCCCCCCCCAGATGGATGCTCACTGTAGTGGGGCGAGCTGGGTCCACCCTGGCTAACCTGGTACACTGCAAAACCAATGGTCTCCATGTCCCGGCCAAAGCGACGCTCCCTGCGGCGGTGCTTCTGCATGAGGGCCAACAGGAAGCTGCAGCCGGACTCTCGATTGTCATAGTCGTCTGCATCATCCACCTCCTCCAGCCGGATCTTGAACTGGGGGTTTACCCAGAAGGTAGCTTCAGGAGGAGAGGAGAGGGGGATCAGAGGCAAGCAGGGCAGGACTCAACCCTCTCCCATACACCTCGCTTCTCCTCATTCATAAATGTAGTCAATACTGCGACTACATATTGTCAGGAGACAGGAAAGCAGATGGACAAGATGCCTCTTCCAGAAGGGGAAGTAGGTGAATTATCAGGATTATTACAAAGAAAAGTAAGCGGGAGGAGGTTTATAACTCAGTGCCCTTACAAGAAGCTTTGAGTCTGGTGCCTTAGACCAGTCAGTCATCCGGACTGGTCATGATGGCACACGTGAACATGTATGCTTGTGTGCACGCACACACACATTTGTTTTGTTTTTAATGATGCACGTGGGGGTGGGTATATGCACGTGAGTACAGTTCCCACGGAAGAGATCGTGAGATCGCCTGGAGCTGCAGGTACAGGCAGCTGTGAGTCACAGACCAAAGTACCGGGATCTAAACTGGAGTCTCCTGGAAGAGCAGCGTGCTTTTATAACCAGCGAGCATCTCTCCAGCACAAGTTTTAAAGACCCATTCTAAGAATGTGAGGCCAGACGACAGGTCTGAGAACGTGACGATCATCATTACCCTGCAGAAAATCCAGCTCACATGATGACGATAACATGTAAACTTATGCCAAGCAAAAACTGTTTATAAAGGGGAGGGCAAGCCAAGGGAGACGTTCTAAAATTCTGCATCATTCAGATCAACTAAGCACAGCACGTGCACACTGGGTACAACACACACAAAAATGTAAGACCAGGCTGGTGGCTTGAGCCTGTATCCGAGTATGTAGAGGTAGAGACAGGAAGAGGAGGCCGAGGTCAACCTGGTGTCTCAATAAAACAAAGCAAAACAAAACACATTAAGCATAATCTTAAGCTGCTCAAACCCACAGTGAGGAAAACTTACTAGATATGAGGGTGGCTGTGAATTTGAGGCTAACCTAGATTAGAGAGTAAAAGACACTAATAATAAAAGGGCGGAGGGAAGGAAGGAAGGAAGGAAAAACTGAAATCAACGTTAGTATGTTAAGCTGGTGAGGTGGGTCAGCAGGTAAAGGTGGTTGCTGTCTGATGACCTGAGCTTTGACCCCTAGGATCCACATGGTAGAAGAAAACCAACTCCCTCAAAGTTATCCTCTGACCTCCCTGTGCCTCAGTGACACATGAACCCCCATCACTTCAAAAAAAAGTCATTTTTTAAAAGAAAAAATTCAAACTAGATTATTATAGAATCACCTATGGGGCTGGAGAGATGGCTCGGCAATTAAGAGCACTGGAGGCAGGCTGGAGAGGTGGCTCAGTGGTTAGGAACACTGACTGCTCCAGAGGTCCTGAGCTCAATTCCCAACAACCACATGGTGGCTCACAGCTGTCTGTAATGAGATCTAATGCCCTCTTCTGGTGTGTCTGAAGACAACTATAGTGCACTTATCATATATATAAAACAAATAAAGTCTTTAATAGATAAATATGTCAACAAATAGGGAGGGACTGCCGAGGATACATCTCGGCTGGTTCTGTACACACAAGGCCCTAGGTGTCGGCCCTAGGACTGAAAACAGAAGAGGAAAGACAGGTCCAGCAGCCAGACATTCCACCCAGTGAATCATCTCTCATTTCTCCTTGTGCAAACTCTCCAAGAAAACATAGGGAAAGGGGATATTTTAATGGAAAGATACTACCACAGCAGTGTGGTCAGAGTGAGCAGAGAACAGGCAGTACTGACACTCAAGAGGCAGAGGCAGGCGGATCTCTGAGTTTAAGGCCAGCCTGCTCTACAGAAAGAGTTCCAGGACAGCCAGGGCTACACAAAGGAACAAGGTCCCGTAAAACCCCAAAACCACCATCACCAACAACAACAACAACAAAAAAAAAAAAAAAAAAAAAAAAAAAGAAAGAAAGAAAAAGAAACTGCCGTATGAACTTTCAGTCAAAGGGCTGGAGAGATGGCCCAGTGGTTAAGAGCACTAGCTGCCCTTCTAGAGGACCCAGGTTTGATTCTCAGTATCTACATGGTGACTCATATGTAAGTTCAGTTCCAGGGACTCTGTTGCCCAATTGTGACCTTCACAAATACCAGGCATATATTTAGTACATAAACAACTACACACATACACAGAATATAGAACTAAAAGAAAACTTTTATCAAGGTGGGGGATGTAGCTCAGTTGGTGATGCATTTGCCTCCTAGAACACCCACTGCTCAAAGTGCTGGGTCCCGTCCTTAATACCTTACAAAGCATGCACGGCAATGCACAGCCTACAACTTGGCCCTTGGAAGGCAGAGGAAGGACAACCATGAATTCCAGGCCACAGATACTTTTTTAAAACAAACACAAAACAGGGGAGGGATGATGGGGAGGTAGGGATGTGGCTCTGTGGCAGATCACTTGCTTAGCACATGTAAGTCCCTGGATTCGACCTCTGTCACCACGAAACAACAGAACCACACATGCCTTCCACTCCCCAACCTCCCAAAAGTTTGGAATAATGAAGCCCATAACAAATATTTATCACTGGGCTGGGGAGATGAACCTCAGGTGCATGCTATCAAGTATGATGACCTGAGTTCAATCCGAAAGCCCTGCATGGGGCAAAGAAGAGAACCAACTCTTACAAGGTGTACTCTGACCTTGTGGGTGAGTCCCTGTCTCAAAAGTAAAGAAAACATTATAAAATTAAGCAATAAAAGACAAAGAGAACCAGGACTCCCTCAATGGTGGCTTCTAATTGCTCTGCTCTTCCAGCCAGTGTTCTAGGCAGGGAAAAGGTAACAAAAGTAACAAAAGTTGGAAGAAGAACTCAAACAAACAAACAAAACACCCAAACCAGGCGGTGGTGGCACATGCCTTTAGTCCCAACACTAGGGAGGTAGAGGCAGGTGGACCTCTGAATTCAAGGCCAGCCTGGTCTATAGAGTGAGTTCCAGGACAGCCAAGACTATACAGAGAAATCTTGTCTTGAAAACCACAAACAAACAAATAATAAATAAATAAACATATCCATAACAATTACATCAATGAGCAATTGACAGAAGCTGAGATACAGGGCTGGAAATACCCAAAAGACACAGGAACAGTACACCAGCAGGAGCCAGGCCACAGGGGGAAGCTCAGGCCTCTCAGCTGTGGTACAGGAAACTGGTCCTTACAGGGTTGGAGAAAAGTTGAAGTGGGAAGAATGCTTCTGAAAAAAAGGGTGAGGAGATAGACAGAAGCCCAGCACAGGGGGAGGCAGGCAGGAACCCAGCCAGGGGAGGCAGACAGAAGCCCAGCACAGGGGGAGGCAGGCAGGAACCCAGCATAAGTGGAGGCAGACAGGAGCCCAGAACAGGGGAGGCAGGCAGGAGCCCAGCATAAGTGGAGGCAGACAGGAGCCCAGAACAGGGGAGGCAGGCAGGAGCCCAGCATAAGTGGAGGCAGACAGGAGCCCAGAACAGGGGAGGCAGGCAGGAGCCCAGAACAGGGGGAGGCAGGCAGGAGCCCAGCACAAGGGGGAGGCAGGCAGGAGCCTAGAACAGGGGAGGCAGACAGAAGCCCAGCACAAGGGGGAGGCAGGCAGGAGCCCAGAACAGGGGGAGGCAGACAGGAGCCCAGAACAGGGGGAGGCAGACAGGAGCCCAGAACAGGGGGAGGCAGGCAGGAGCCCAGAACAGGGGGAGGCAGACAGGAGCCCAGAACAGGGGGAGGCAGGCAGGAGCCCAGCATAAGTGGAGGCAAACAGGAGCCCAGAACAGGGGAGGCAGGCAGGAGGCCAGAACAGGGGAGAATTGGACCTCATCAATGCCATCAGGAAGGAAAAGGCAGCTTGGCAACCAATTCCTGAACAGAGGAGGGAAGTGGCATGGACTGGGGTGAGGAGGTCACGAGAGGGCCACAGGATTTTGTTTTTTGTTTTTTTAAGATTTATTTATTTTATGTATGTGAGTATACTGTAGTTGTCTTCAGACACACCAGAAGAGGGCATTGGATCTCATGGTTGTGAGCCACCATGTGCTTGCTGGGATTTGAACTCAGGACTTCTGGAAGACTAGTTAGTGCTCTTAACCACCGAGCCGTCTCTCCAGCCCGGGCTATAGGTTTTAAGATGGGATTTTCCATAAGGACACAGATGAGAGGAGAGCTGAGAAGCAAAGTGCTTCAGGGAAGAGAGAACAGAGACTGGGAATGATCGGCCTCTCCAGAGCCACAGACACCTCTGCCACTGTCCCAAGTGAGGAACCAGTGCAGACACAGGTACACAGCATCAGAGACAGACAGGGGAGGCAGAGGTGGCATCCTATGTAATGACATCTCTCCTCTCTTCTCTTCCCCCCTTCACTCCTGCCTGTTCCTCTGTTTGCTGACAGGGCCTCATGCAGCCCAGGCTGGCCTCAGACTAGCAGTACAGCCAAAGCTGGCTTCGACCTCCCGGTCCTCCTTCCCCTACCTCCCAAGCACTGGAATGACAGGTATGAGCTGTCATAGGACCCCCCCCCCCCAGCTTCTTTTCACTGAAGTGCAAAGTCTCTAGATGCAACAGAGGAAGAGAGAGGCGGCGGAGAGTGGAACGGTGGGAATCACACAAACTGCTTATTAGAGGTTTGTGGCTGTGAATTTACAAAGAAAACAGCCTCCGTTGTGTGATTTCTCGCCAGCTACATTTAGTGGTTCTGAGTCAGTAGAAAGCTGGGTTCAGTGGGGATTGCGGTTGTGCTGGGTGACAGAGAGAGAAACCAGGGAAGCAGTTGACAAGGTTAGGATGAAAACACAGAGGGCTGGCAGGATGGCTCAGTGGACAAAGGCACTTGCCAGCAAGCCTCACAACCTCAGACCTCTAGGACCTACATGGTGGAAGGGGAGAACCAGTCCTAAAAATTGTCCTCTGACCTCCACTTGCACACACTGTGGCATGTGCGCATGTGAATACACACACACACACACCTGTAAAATATATAAGTGTAAGATTTAAAAATGTTAAAATGTTGATTGGTGACTGGGTAATGGGACTGGGGCTGTAGCTCAGTTGGCAGAGGGCCCGTCTAGCATCGGCACGCCCTGGGTTCCAGCCCTAGTACCACATAAACCAGGTGTTGTAACATACACCTGAAATCCCGACATTCTGGAAGTAGAGGCAGGAGTTCAAAGTCATCCTTGGCTACAGAGCAAGTTCAAGATTAGCTTGGGCTACATGAAACCGTAACTCAAAAAACAAAACAAAACAAAATAGAGAGAAACAGAGGGAGAGAGAGAGAGACAGACAGACAGACATAGAGCAAAATGAGAGAGTAATTAAAATGGGGGTCAGCAGGGTCAATTAATTCCATGGGACTGAGGCCTGGGCAGGGGCAGATGTATGCCAGGAAGTGAGTAATGACAGAATGCTCTTTGGTGGGCAGGGTGGAGCTGGAGTAGAGAAAAAGGTTGATGTCAGAAAGCTGGAGGTGGGGGACTCAGAGAGGCCATTCCACAATAGTCATGACAGTCACCATTTGTGAGAGGGGACAGTAAGGGGACAGGCAGTCAGTGGGTAAGAAGGACATCCTGGGAATGAGGAGTCACCAGCAGATGTTTGGATAACAATGTTTCCTTACAGAGCTCCAGACAGTCTAGCTTGTTCCTTTATTACCATTCTTAAAGATAATTTAAGGAACATTCAATCATGATTATCTGTCTCCCAAGGGGCAGGACAGGCTCAGCCAGGTGGCCCTGCTCACGCCCCTACCCTGTCTCCCAACTACTCACCTGGGTAGTTCCTGCAGCCTCCAGCGGTGCTTCCCCGGCGCCAGGTGCCCTCGTAAAATGTGGTATTCCAATTCCGGAGGGTCCTGCTCTTAAGGGCATCGGGTGTAAGGTTGCAGATTTCCAGTTTGGTGAACTCACGTATGAAGTCTCGGAAGGACATCCTGAGGGCCCAAGGGCAGAGGTGAACCACAGTCTCCATCATGAACTGGGTTTTAGGGGAGCAAGTGGAGAAAAAAATGTTGCTTACCAGAATTCCCCATCCTCCATCTTGACCCTCAGCTGCTCCCGTTCATAGGGGTCCACTTTGTTCCACTCATAGGAGCTGTGGGAAGCAGGCACTGCCAGGGTTGGATACCACTGACCTATCTAACTTCTGTCCCTGGGTCCTGTCCAACCTGGCATGTTTCCAGAGCCCAGATCAGCAGGCTTTCTCTAGGGTCATCCTCTTGAGGTCCTTTAGACCCCTATTTAAGGATCCCTCTTCTTTTTGGGGCAGGGTCTCACTATGTAGCCCTGGCTGGATTCAAACTGACAAAGATGCACCTGTTTATGTATCCTGAGTGCTTGGATTAAAGGGCTAGCCAATTTTCACTTTTGACATTGTGTGTGTGTGTGTGTATGCATGCGCACTTGTGAAGGCCACGAGAGGGTGTTAGATCCTCTGCATCTGTAGTTACATGGGGTTATGAGCTTCCTAATGTGAGCACTGGAACCTGAACTCAGGTCTGCTTTGTGGACCAGTACAAGCTCTTAACTGCCTAGACATTTTTTTTTCCAGTCACCCACACACCTTTTGTTTTTCTTTTTCCTTTTTTGGAGACAGGACCCTGCTATATAATAGCCCTGGCTGGCCTAGAACTGGGTGCATAGATCAGGCTGATCTCAGACTCACAGAGGTCTGCCTACCTCTGCTGAGATTAAAGGTATATGCCACCATATTCCCACCTCCTTTAAGACTAGGTAGCGTAGGTTGAACTGGAACTCACTGTGCAGCCCAGGGTGACCCCAAATTTGTATTGATCTTCCTGCCTCAGCTTCCTGAACATTGGAATTACAAGCAGAAACTACCACATCCAGCCAGGTTTATATTTTTATCAAGGTCAAGTCAGATGCCCTGGTTGTATCCACAGACTGTCCTAGTGCCCACAGCCTGGGTGGGCTCTGTCAGGGCAAACTCCCAAGATGTGACTCCCTTTCTCAACTCAGAATCCACATCCAGCATGCTGGGAGCCAGGCAGAAATGTCAAGGACATCTCCAGAGATCCCCAAACCTCCCTAACTAGTGCCCACTGTCCCGTGGCTTACCTGTCACTCCAGGGTCCTTTCCACTCCACTTCACCCCAGGGGTTCCGCATCCGGATTAGGTTCACCCGCTGGCCCTGGTAAGTTACCTGTTCCCCAGAGCGTGCATCAGTGTCATGCCCTGGGGCATCCCTTCCGGGACCTCTGTCTTTACAGCCTCACCCAGAAACACCAGGGCAGCATAGTCCACACACTCTAAAGCCAGTCACACCTCCAGCAACTCACAGCCCAGTGAGGCAGCTGCACAAATGAACTGGAGTCACTAAGCATAAGCATCAGTGTGTACGCAAGATGGTTATTCCGGGTCAAAAGATGAGAAATCACTTCCCACAGCCCAGGTCACATGTCAGGGAGGCATGGGGATAAGAACCACGCTACAGGGCAGGTCCCATCAAGGTAAGTACCTGCTTGGCACCCGTCACAGAGTATGCATGGCCCCTCACCAGGTTCTTAAAAGTAATAGCTTCCAAATCACGGATGTCAGAGATCTACAGAAGGAAACATGCAGTGTGGTCAGAAGTTAAAGTATCACCCCTTCTTGGAGTATTCATGAGGTTCAGGCAGCACCCCTCACTCCCTTGCACACCCAACCCCCACAAAAGCTGATGGGAGAAACTGTTAGAGACTCCTCGCCTGTCTGCTCCATTGTTACACACAAATGCTATTCCTCCTGGGGAGCAGGGCTGAGCTTAGATACCTCACGGATGCTCTCTCACTATGGTACTGATGGCCAGGGCTGGAGAGACTGTGACTGTGTATATATATATATACACACTTATAATCAAGAGCACCCCCAGAGGGACTCAGCAAGGGGACAAATGGGGATGGGGGAGGGAGAAGGACAGATCCAGTGTGGCTGAACTTGCAGAATCATATAGCTCTTTAAAAAAAAAGCTTAGTTTAGGAGCTGGAGAGATGGCTAAGTTAAGAACATTGACTGCTCTTCCAGAGGACCTGGGTTCAAGTCCCAGCACCCACATGGCAGCTCACAACAGTCTGTAGCTCCTGTTCCAGGGGACAGACGTGTGCAGGTGAAACGTCAACCAATGCTCATAAAATAAACATAAGTAAGTTATTTTAAAGGTTTCTTTTCTAGTTAACTGTAACTTTCTCTGCATGTGACTCTGGGTTGCTATATGCATGTGAGTGCAGATGCTCTCAGCGGCCAGAGGCATCAGGTCCTCCTGGAGTGGGCGTCAAAGGCAAGTATCAGTTACCTGATGTGGGCGCTGGGAACCGGACCTGGGTCTTCTTCAAGAGCAGTACATACTCTTAACCTCTAAGCCATCTCTCCAACCCTAAGACATTGTGGCATGGCATTGCCATTCACAAAGTTCACACTTGGGGGTGGCTCATTCAATTCACAGATTTTAAAATCACAATGGTTTAAGTAAGATTTGGAGATTTCATGTTGGGCTCCATAGCAGCTTATGGCCAAGGATAGCCATGATACTGGTGTGGAATGATCAAGGACAGGACTAGGGAGATCTAGAAGTGGCTGTGGGAATCGTGGGGCAGACAAGGGTAAGCAAGGAGAAGGGAAAGGAGGAGGAGCCAGGCATGGGTGAAGTCAGAGAATTGGAATGAGATTGCATCAGAAAGCTGAAGCACTGGACCGTGGTAGCCTCCGAACATGGGACAGTCGTTAAGAACGAAGGGCCTTGCTAATCTACTCTGTGTTGTTCCAATATGTGCTGCTGCAGAAATGGCTCAATGGTAAGAGCACTGGCTGCTCTCCCAGAAGACCCAGGTTCAAGTCCCAGCAACCACATGGTAGCTCACAACTGACTGTACCTCCAGTTCTAGGGACTTGACACCTTCACACAGATATACATGCAGGGAAAACACCAATACACATGAAACAAAAACAAAGAATGAGAAGGGAAGGAAGCAGGAGGAAGCTGGGGAACAAGTTGGGGCACAGATGAGGCCAGAGGTTTGAAGGGAGAAATGGGGGACAGGGAGTGCACATGGAGGTAGATGGTAGGGAGGAGGTGATGGGCAGGGCTCATTCGAAGCCGGAAATGAGGTAAGGAAGGGGTGTGTCTGAGGCTGAACCTGGGCTGAGGATGAGATTAGGGCTTGCCAGAGGAAGTTGGATATCACTCACGTTAATGGAGCATCCCAGCAAGGAGCCTCGTTCCAGGGCCTTCAGAATGATCTGGTAGAGGTCGCTGGGTGCCTTCTGCAGATCGTACCACTCAGTGACCCCACCGGTAAAGTCCTCGAAGGCCTCTGAGGTGCAGCCTCCCGAAAGGGCCTCGTAGCTGCCATTCACTCTGTGGGCAGCTCCAGGTCAGTTAGTAGCATCAAGCAGGACCAGGTAAGAGGGGCCGGGAGCAACCCCTCCACCCCGGGAGACTGAAGATGTGCCCTGGGGATCCTACTCACTTAGCATAGGCTTTCTCAAGCAGAGCACTCCAAAATTCGTTGCCCTGGGCAGAGTGCACAAACACCAGCTTCCCGTCCTTGGTGGGTAGCAAGTCATCCACGACCACGTCTACCCACTCCCCAAACTGCCACAGCTGTTGGCAAGGAACAAAGTGAGCACCTGCGCTGGGGTCCCCCAGGCCTCAGTTCTAGTTTTAGTTGGCCTTACTAAATGCATGAGTCTAGGTCCGTAAGCTAGGTACATGTGTAACACATACATGTATCACATATTCACACAGGCATGCCTTTTGTCTACTAGAGAATGCAGTCAATCAGCCCTCCTCAGCTCCAGGTACCTAAAGATGTCTCAGCACTCAGGAGGTAATCTCTGTGAGTTCAAGGGTAACCTGGTCTACACAGTAAGTTCCAGGACAGGTAGTGTGACATAGTAGTAAGACTAGGTCTCAAAAACAAAACAATTTCACAAAAACAGATCTGGACTATGTAAACGGTTCTGGAGGTATAGGTGTTAGCCTCTAAACCTGACAGCAAATTTATATGAAAAAGTACAGAACAAGGCTTGCATTCAGATATGGGAGAGGGTGAGGGCAAGAAGGCCTCCAGCCCGTGTTCTTCCTCAAAGCAACCCTAGGTCCTGCCCCCTTAGTTGCCTTCCTATGTTTTTTTATGTACACATATAAGTCCTCTGTCTTTCTGTTAAGTCTGCACGACAGAAGAGGGCATCAGATCCCATTACAGATGGTTGTGAGCCACCATGTGGTTGCTGAGATTTGAACTCAGGATCTCTGGAAGAGCAATTAGTACTCTTAACCACTGAGCCACTCCAGCCCCCTGCCTCTCTATTTTAAGCCTCAGTATGGAAGTGAGTGGGAGATGTGGAATGAAATGTTGTACTCAGACCCTCAACCACAGATGGGCAGGCTGGTTCCCAAAATCGCTGGATTTACCCCAGGGATGCAGGCCTAGGCTGCCCAGGGACAGAAGCTTCTGAAAGCACAAAAACATTGTTGCAGGGGGAAGCCCAGAATAATGAGGTAAGAAGAGGCCCATTGAAGGATTTGGGAAGAGGTATTGAATGGGTCAATTAGAAGCTGGAAGAGGAATAGATTGGAGATTTGAGGGAAGGAGGAGGGAAAAGGATAATGAGTCTACACCCCAGCTGACCAGAGCTGGCTAGGTGTGGGGTGCTCAGCATAGAGTAACAGCCACCATTTCCTCTAGGCCAGGGCAGAGTGAGCTAGTGGGGCCTAATTGGGCAGAAGGAATGAACACAAAGACCCTCAGGCAAGGCTGGGAGCATCATGGTAGGAAAGCCTCAACCAAGACTTTTGGGGTGTACCTCTCTCAACACCAGCTCCTGGAGAATTCACTAACGTAACTGAAAAAAGTGGGTCATGTTGGAATCATCAGGAACGGGGTGGTTTAAGCGCTGAGTCTGTCTTTTCTCCTACACTCTGTCAGGCTTGCCAAAGCTGGAAAACTAGGACAAGAGAGAACTGACCCGCGAAGATAAGGAAACTGAGGCTGGGTGAAGAAACTCCAAAGCACCCCTTCCACACTTTCTCTGCTTAGCACAACCTTACCTAGGAAAGCCGCAAGCTGAAATACCTGCCTAACCGTTCACACATGACTGACCAGAGGCGGCACAGAGAGGCCAAATACCTTCCAGAGTGAGTGCTTCCCCCATAGGGCGTGGCCTTGGCCATCTCAGCCTCAGTGCTGTGGGCCATCCTTTCCTGTCTCCCTAATGCCAGCTATGCCTCTGGCCCAGGGAGGATGCAGGGACCTTCACCTGAAAATGAAAGATGCCAGCGTAGCCATCCTGAAAGCTCTGGCCGTAGGGGACCACTCGGTGCAGGATAGTCTCGTTGAGAGTGAGGGAGGCAATGGCAGCCAGGAGCCAACAGTCCCCTGGGATAGGAAAGACCCTCATCAGGCTTGCTCTTCGGATCTGCCCAGGGGAGGGAGGTTCTGTGTATGCGGAATGCTGGGGACCACCTTGGATCCCCTGGGTGGGGTACCCTTCATCTCCCCTTCACTTACAGAAAAGACCCAGGAATCTGGGTGAACCAGCACCTATGCTGATAGTCAAAGCCTGTCTGGGCCCGCAGGAGGGAGGAGTTGGGGCAGTGCCCAATGGAACGGGAACAGGGAACCACAATGGGGAAAACACCCAGAACCCCACCCCTGGGGGCCTACCCAGTGCTCCCTGGCAGATGTCTGTTCGGGTGGCTCCATCCACGATGAACTGGGGGTTTGACAGCAGCTCCTACAAGACCCACAGTTCTGTTCCTGGGCCAGTCCCTCCTAGAAACTGGCACCCAGACACCACTAATAATGGGGGCCCCAGTCCCATTGCCCACCCATCATCAGAACCAAGTTTCATCTAGAGCAGCCTCTTACCGTAGGACGCTTCCATTTGATACCATAGGTTTTAGAGGAATTGGGACCCAGTTCCTTGAAGCCCAAGCTATGAGAAACCGGAGGGAAGGTCTCGTCTTCAAAGAGGACCCCATTCTGCAGGCATCTTGCCCTCAGCTTTTCATAATCCTGGCCCAGGTACTTGATGGCATTTTCATGGCGGCCCAAGCCCAGCTCTTTGTCCCGTTGCTTCTGCACTTGGGCTGACACCCCGGTGCAGTACACAGGTGTGATTAACTCCTCCGTCATCCTGGGGGACACATGGGCCTGGTAGAAATACAGGCCTTCCCAGGGATAAAGCACAACTGCCTGGTAGCATTCTCCTGGACTCATTTCTCCCCAAACATGGTTCACTGCCTCCCTTTACAGAGCCTGGGACTCTCAGCCATCTTGTTAGGCTCCCAGAGTCTGGAAAAGGGCGTTCAGTTTCTAGATATCCTGGTCACCACCCCTCTTTCCCCCATTCCTACCATCCAGAGATGACAGTTTGGTGTTAGCCGTCCAGGCAGGCAGTGTTGGGTGGAGGCCCGACACAGCACCAGAGAGCAAAGGTACTCCAGGTAAGATCTCTGAGCTTTGCCGGAGCCCCCTCCACAAAGCTGCTAAGCATCGAGTTCACTTGCCCCTTTCCTTGGCTTAGGAACTGAAAAGTCCAGGCATTGATGTCCTTCCACAAGCTGAACATCAGAGCACTGGGCATTGGCCCAGCTCCAGGCGGACAGGTTGAGCTGTGCGCCTGGGCTGAGCTGCTTCCTTACCCCTCCCTACCCCTCATGCAAGCACGCAGAAGACCTGAAACGGGGACCGATCAGCGACAGCCCCCTAGCTACACAGCAGTGGCCTGGGTCAGACAGTCGTAGTCTGGACACCCAACTTCTTACCTGGGGAAGGGGAGTTTGGGAGATTGCTGCGGTCCCTGGGGCTGGCTTCCTTGGTGGCAGCTCAGGGCAGGGCCCAACCAGGAAGAGCGCTCCTCCCTGCCCTCCTCCCCGCCCTCCTCCACCGCCCCTCGGCCCTGGTCCCTCCCTCCGTGGTCCTCCACCTACTCCGGAGGCTCTTACCCGGCTCCCTCTAGGCTTTCCCTTATCTTCCCCGCAACATTTTTTACTATCTCTTACTTAGGGGTGTCTTTCAGTCCCTCCCTTCCTCCGCAGGCTCTAAGCCAGCTCTGCGCGAGGACAAACTGGTAAAAGGCAGGGTTGTCTCCCAAGGGAGTCCGTCGCTGATCCGGGTGAGAAGGGTTGGACTGGGATAGAAGGGCACCGCCGGCCAAAGAGAGGGTAGGGCAAGGGGTATTTTTAACTAGTGCCGCAGCTCGAGTTGCAGAGCCGCGGGCCCCACCCTAAGTCGCCCTCCGGGAAGGTACTGGGGACGATGGGGCTCGGTGACGCCGCCACCACAGCCCTCGACCCGCCTCCTGCACCCCCGCATGCCTCCTGGGTCGCAGCTGTCCTCCAGCCCAGCCGGCGCGAAGCAGAGATTACCTCCAGCGGCCGCAGCTGCTTGCTGGAGCCGCCCCTGACTGTAGGAGAGCGGACTTCTGCCGGACGCTAGACAAACGGTAGCCCCACCCCGGCCGGTCCCTGCCGCAGCCCCGCTGTAAGGGCTGAGCCAGCTCCCCACCCCCTCACCTTAGGGAGCAGGCCTGCAGAGCTAGCACTCCGCCCTAGCGGTCTTTGCGCATTCCCTGCATGGCCTTAGGTAAATCCGTGCCTTGATTTCCCCAAACATGCAGAAGAAAAAGAGGGACAATGACTTCAGCAAATCTTTGTATAGCATTCTGGCATTCTCTCTCAAGTTCTCGGTCTACCCACCTGGGATCAGCGCCCTTGTGGGGATCACCTGACCCGGGAGAGGGCAGCAGAGGCCCTGGACACTAGGGCAGGCCCACCCAGGACCTGCCGATTCCCCTGGGCGCACTACAAGCAAGAGTTTGGAGCGCCAAGGATGCAGAAGGATTGGGACGGTCCCAAGGCTCAGGGCTCTTCACAGCTATGGAGGTCACAGCATGGCCGATGCAGGCTACATAAGATGGACAAATATTCGCTGAATAGATGGTGTCTACCTTTTCTGGGATTCTAGGCACCTCGACACTCCAAAAGTTAAGAGTTGGCTGCATCTGACTTTCCCACCTAGGCTTTGTGCTCAGCTGGGCATAAGATGGTGAAGGCTTCTGCCTTCAGTGGAGAGGAAGAGTTGGTCCACACACTTTCCTGACTGAAGCCTAATCTAATGCAGGTGTCAGTAAAAGCTCTGACCAAACACAGGAACTATGGCAGGGATGGGGAGATGTACGTGCCTGGGGGTAGGGTGGTGCCTGAAAAAAGCCTTGGCAGGTAGAGGAACTGGGGTGCAGCAAGTATTGCTTAATGGGGGGGGGGGTGACAGGGTTAGGTAGATACAGGGGTTCAGATTTGTTTTATTTATGTGTGCACATGCAAGCAAGTAACCACAAGAGGGCAGAAGAGGGTTTCAGACCCTCATGAGCTAGAGTTACAGGCAATCAAAAGCTGCCTGATATGGATGCTGCGAACTGAACCCAGCACCTCTAGAAGAGGAGCAAGCGCTCTTCTGAACTGCCATCTCTCCAGCTCTTTTTCCCCCTGACATAAGGTTCCACGTAGCCTAGGCTGGTTCTGAACTCTTACACATGTAGCTGAGACTGGCCTTCAGCTCCCAATCCTTCTGACTCACAACTGCTGTGATTGCAGAATTTCCTACTAAGCCCTGCTAATTTAGATTTCATTCTATTGGAAGTGGCTCAGAGTTGTACAAGCAAAGGTTAAATAAGGGTGGGGACAAGAGAAATGGGCAACCAGACCAAAGAATGTTGTAGCCAGGCAGTGGTGGCACACACCTTTAATCCCAGTACTCTGGAAACAGAGGCAGACGATCTCTGCGAATTTGAAGCCAGCCTGGTCTACAGAGAGAGTTCCAGGACAGCAAAGGGGCTACACAGAAAAACCTTGTCTTGAAAAACCAAAATAAATAAATAAAAATTTAAAATCCAGGGACAGAAGAGGATGGCTCAAGCCAATAAGGTGGCAGATGTCCCTTTTGGAGGGATGGGAACAGAACGTTATTTATGATCCATGGTGCAGTATTATAAGGAGAGGAGGTTCTGTGTGTTTGGGGGGTGCTGAGTCAAGGCAGGGACACCCCAGCAGATAAAGCTCTCTCTTCCTTTCCTGATCCTACTTGACCTGGTAGCCCCAGAAGATCTTACTCTTTTGAAGCCATGTAGACCCTAAGTGCCACCACTTGGTGCTGTGCCCATATTCATTGTCACACCAGGAAATGAACTTGACAAGATGGTCAGAGAGGGTAGTGCCAGCCTCAGCATGAAAGGTGGAGTAAGAAGTCTTTTAAGCTGCAGGAACAAACTGGTCCACAGGAACTGCCCTCTGGACTGATTCACCCCCCCTCTTTTTTTTCTCTTTTTTTGGAAATAAGGTTTTACTCTACATAGCCCCAACCATCCTGGAACTCAGTATGTAGACCAGGCTGCATCTACCTCCCAAGTGTTGGGATCAAAGGTGGGTGTCACCACACCTGGCTCCTTACCACTTTCCTGATGTCACCGTACTCCGCAACTTTTTCTTGATAGCAGATAGGGTCCCGATACTGTGGTTGGACACAGGAGGGACACCCAGAGAGCTTCCCATTCATTCAGTTCAGGGCTAGCCTCGACTGTGGTCTTGTCAGTGTCAGCCTGTGAGAGATGATGTTCTGGATTTCCCCATGGCCATCAGATGACATTCTCAGAGAGGCTGCCCATTTCTTCGGGGTGGGAGAAATGGCATAGGCTGTGGTCCTGAAGCCTTTCTCAGTGCCAGCTAATATGGATGACCTTTACAGGGACTTGAAGCATTGCTGTCCATTTAAGGAAATTCCCATTTCATGGTTCATGACTGTCATACACATGGGGAATCAACACCCAGCTTTCTCCAGCATGTCAGAGGCATCAGTGGACTTCAGACCAACCTGAGTCACTTAGCTAGACCCTGCCCTAAAAACTTGAGTTGCAGAGGAGCATGGTGACACATCCCTTTATGATCAGTATTTAGAGCAGAGCCAAGTTCAAGGCCAGTCTTGTCTACATATCAAGTTGCAAGTCAGACAGGGCTACACAGTAAAACCCTATCTAGAAGGCCAGGAAGAGCTGTAGCTCAATGCCAGGTCACTACTTTGTATGCATGAAGCCCTAAATTCAATCCCCAGGGAAAAACGAAAGATAAAGAAAGGAGGGAATGGGCTGAAAGCTATAGAAGATGTTATTGGATCTTAAATGTATCTTGGTAAGTGAAAGAAGCAAAGTCAAAGTAATTTTATTTACACATACAAGCCACAGTATCCATGTTTCTGTTCTCTTTCTACTATGAGTGTTCCGGATATCAAACTCAGGTTATTGAGTTTGGCATCAAGCACCTTTGTCCATTGAGCCATCTTACAGACCCTCTTAAGAAAGTGGTGTCTTGAATGATTCTGAGCATTAGACTTTCTGGAAAAGATGGGGGGAGGGAGACAAAATGAAGAGAAAAGTGTTTACCAGAATGTGGGAAGAAAGGGCTGACTGGATGGATCACAGGACATTTCCAAGGCCAAGAGGTTACAGTCATGATGGATACCCGACATGGCACTGCATCTGTAAACCCCAGATCAGCAACAGTAAGGAGGAGCCTGCTGGCGAACTGTGCACATCAGGGAATACATTGTGTCTATACAGCTTCAACAATTGTAACAAGCAGAGCACAAAAGATGGAAAATGGCAAGTTTTCTTAGTTTGAGACACAGCTTTGTTGTGTAGCTTTAACTTGTCTTGAATTCATGGTTCTCTTGCAAGAGCAGCAAGTCAGTGCTTCAGTTCCCAGCACCCACATGAGTAATTGCAACCATCTGTAGCTCTAATTCCAGGGATTCTAGCTCCCTCTTCTGGCCTCTGAGCATTGCCTGAAATGGTGCACACACATACACATATACAAACAATCATAAACATAAAATGAAAACAAATCTGTAAATAAATGGAGCTGGGGATGTAGCTCAGTGGAGTAGAGCTCTTGCCTAGCATGCACAAAGCCTTAGGGTTTTATTGCTGTGAAAAGACACCATGACCTAGGCAATCCTTTTTTTTTTTTTAAGATTTATTTATTTATTTATTTATTTATTTATTTATTTATTTATTTATTTAATGTATATGAATACACTGTAGCTGTCTTCAGAAACACCAGATGAATGTATTAGAGCCCATTACAGATGGCTGTGAGCCACCATGTAATTATTGGGAATTGAACTTAGGACCTCTAGAAGAGCAGTCAGTGATCTTTTTTTTTTAATTAGAAAAATCATTTATTTCTGCTCCTTTCATACATCACGTTGTCCAGGAAACAAGTCTCCCATATGCGTCTGAAACGGCAGAGCACCACACACACCGTCTGAAGGCAAAGCACCGCCGCAGGAACTGGCCAGTCGTCCAGACGTCTCAGCTCTCATCATGTACTTCTCGATTTGCATTAATTTCTGAAAATCAGAAATATCAAGTCCAAAAACTGATGACGGGTTTGTAAAAAATAATCACTTTGTTCAATATCAAAGTTTTAGGAGGAGTATATTTTCTTTAAAAAATAAAAAAATTAAGAAAAAATGCCATTTAACATAGCTGGTACACTGGGAAAGGTCATCAGAAAAATACTGTAATGAACTTGTCTCTGATACCATGACTTCCAGTCCAAGCTTTGCTGTGCTTGCTCGGGTGTCGCTCAATGCAATGTTTACTCTTCATTCTTTTCCACATTGCACAGGGAGTGGTTCAGCCTTGAAAACTTTATTAACAGGAGCAAATCCGGGATTCACTGATTTCTTCTCAAAAGGTACTAGCCCATGAGGTAGCCCAGCAATTTCATTCTCATGAATACTCTATCCGTGAAGAAACTCAACAGAACACAGACGACGAAGCCAATGAAAAGAAGAAGAAACCTATTGAGTTTTGGTATATTTGGTGCATTGGATCGATTCAGGATGATGAAAGCTAAACCTCCCATTGTAAACAGAAAGCTAGATGCAAGTCCTTCCATAATATACTGTCCATTTACTCTGTAAGCCAAGAAAGCTACTGGTCTCTGATGCTCATGTTCATCCGTCATTGAGCCAACACTTGGAGGTTCAAGGATAACATCGTAGATTATTCCTCTGGTAATGAGGAAATGAGATACCACCACCAGGGCGAACACCGCCATAGCCGACAGCATGTGCATCCAAGGCAGTTTCTTCAGCTTCAGGTTGGGGCATTCGAGCACTAAGAACGGGACTCGGTACACAGTCTCCATGTCCCCAGCAGTAGGGCCAGCTCTCTGGCCTTCAGCCCCCTGTACCGCCCGGGGAAGTCAGTGATCTTAACTGCCAGGAGCTGACAGAATTAAGAAATTCCCTTAGTCTGAGTAACGCCATTTTACACAGATTTCAGCCTAGGTTCCTGTTTCCCACAGTAAAGGCCTTTTCCCAGAAATTAGGTGATCTCACTTTGGTCAGGTAGCTAGCTGAGTAGAACAGTCACCCAGGAAATGGATCCTGCTCTGCAAAACATTCTCCCCTGTACCTAAGTTGTCCCCCTTCTCAAGAATTCTTCACAAAAGGTATTGTGAGAAACCCTTTAACCAGAAAGTTCCCTTAGTTCCATGCCTTACTTTTCCATGCCTTATTTCCTTCTTCTACCTGTATAAAACTAGCATATGAAAAAATAAAAATTTGTCAGCTTGATCAGACCACTTGACTTGCAGGCCTTCTTCATGCCTCTTGTTCCCCCATTCTCTCCTAGGTGATCCCGGGTTCCTGTTGACTGTGTCCTTCGGGTCCAGGCAAACTGGTGCCCAATTTGGGGCCTTCGGTGATCTCTAAGGAGGGAACGCCACACAACCAGTTAGGAAGGCCTTCTGTGTTTCTCCAGGGAATAACAGAGCAATTACATGATTTACCCTTCTCAGCTCAGCTCGGAGGGAAAAGCATTCTCGGCACAGATCCTTAAAGGTAAGGTGATGGGACAAGCATTCTCTCAAAAGTCCCTCTTTATTTCAGGACTTAAGTCAAGACTCCAGGAATTAGGGTTAAGAAAAAAGATCTCAAAAAATTTCTAGACTTTGTTGGTAACATATGTCCTTGGTTTCCATAAGACGGCACCATTGATGAAAAGGCTTGGCAGAGAGTTGGCAACGCTTTAAGGATCATTATTCAACTTTTGGTCCCAAAAAAGATTCTGGTCACCATTTTTAGTTATTGGAACCTTATTAATGACATACTTAGGACTATCCCAGAGTAACCGGATTTATAACAGTTAGTGTCAGAAGGGGAAAAGTCTGTTAGAGAAACTGCTTCCCAGTCCCCCTTCAGTGACTAGGCAAAACCGAGACTCCTCCTACCTCTGTAATTATTGAGATGGAGGAGGGAATGCTAGATACACAGCCTGACAGACCCTGCTCAGCCCCCACTCACGTGACTAATCACTCCAAGCCATCTCCAAGACGATTGATTGTACCCTTCAGTTGAAAACAATACACTGGGTCCAGGGCCCAGTGATTTCTCTCCAGAGGGTGAGACAGACCTGGAGGAAAAGGCTGCAGCCTGTCAGTCTGGTGGTCCAGACCCGCCCAAAGTGACTATAATTGCCCTTGCTACAGCTCCTCCAGTCAGGGATGGTTTTTCCTTTCCGTCATTCAATCCACCTCTCCGATATGGGACTCTTGATATTATTTTTGGATCTCTGCCTATTTCTGCCACCCATTGGCAATTAACAACAGATTTGGTTTCACTCCGTTGCATGGTCACCACTAGGCAAGAACAAATACAACTTCTCCAGGCTCTCAAAGAGTTAGACTCACAATTAGCTGATCTGAGTTTTACTCCTGGATTTTCCTCCAAGAACAGGAGAGGAAAACAAAACAAAACAAAACAAAAAAACAAAAAACTAACTAAAAGGGAAAAACCCAAAGTCTTTTGGCCCAGCTCCAAAGACCTAATGACCCTTATAGCAATTCATCATCTGCCTTACTGATGCTGCAGAGAGGCTTGTTGAGCTGTAGAAAGCATTTATTTTCATAAAACCTCTAGCTTTTGAGAATGCTAATTTGTTACATAGATTGACAGATTGTGGGCTCCAGATAGTCCCAGACAAAATTCAGTTGAAAGACCCTTATTTTTATTTAGGATTTGAATTTTGCCATTAAACCATAATTACTCAAGAGGTTCAATAAAAAAAAAAAGGCCACTTATGAATTTTAAATGATATTCAGAAATTTTTAGGAGATATTAATTGGATTAGGCCTTATCATAAACTTACTACAGGGGAACTTAAGCCACTCTTCGATATTCTTAAAGGTGACCCTAGTCCCTCTTCCCTGAGAATCTTGACCCCCTACAGCCAGAGAAACTTTAAAATTGGTTGAAAAAGCTATCTAAAATCCAGGAGTTTTTTTCATATGATAAACTGCTTTTGTTTGTTATATGTGCTACAGTTCATATTTCCACAGGATTGCTTTGGCAGGATGGCTCTTTTCTTCAGGTCCACCTTTCAGCCTCTCCTTCTGAAGTTCTTGCCTCTTACCCTTCCTTAGTAGTTAAACTTATTATGTTGAGACAAGAACAGAGTCGCCAATTTTTTGGTAAAGATCCAAATATACCAATTGTTTCCTATTCCAAGGAACAGTTAAACTGGCTTTTCCAGACTACAAATGAATGGCCTGTAGCCTGCTTTTTCTTTTCTGAGATAACTGATAACCATTACCCTGCTGATAAACTGCTTCAATTTGCCAAAATACATCCTCCCCCTTTTTTTCCCCAAAATAACTTCTCTCTGTCCATTACTTGAAGCCTGCTTGGTATTTACAGGTGGTTCCTTTAGTGAGATTTCAGCCTATATTATAGATGGTCAAGTTATGTCTGTTCAGTTCCTCTACATGTCTGCCCAGCTTGTATAACCCTGTTGCCCAGGCCTTATCTTGGAGTTAATCCCCAAGGTCTGGTCCCTAATGAGATCTGGCAAATGGATGTTACACATCTTACAGAATTTGGCAAGCTTAAATATATTCACGTTATAATTGATACCTTTAATAGATTTATCTTTGCCTCCCTACAAGCCGGAAAGGCCTCTAAAATGTAATAGCTCATGTACTGACTTGCCTTTCTGTTATGGGTAAGCCCAAAATAATTAAGACCAATAATGGACCTGGTTACACTGAAAAAAAATTCCAATAATTTTGTGCACAACTCCAAATTAAACACGTCACAGGTACTCCTTATAATCCCCAGGGCCAAGACATTGTTGAGCATGCACATCAAATCTTTAAAAAAATGCTTTAAAAATAATAAATAAAAGAAAAAGAAAAGGTGAATTATACCCCATCAAAGAATCTCCCAGAAACATCCTAATCCATGCAATGTTTGTACTCAATTTTCTGACCCTGGATAAAGATGGAAAATCAGCTGCAGATCACTCTTGGCACCCAGAGACTAATAAAGATTTTGCCACGGTCTTATGGAAAGATCCCCTTAAATGGAATGGCCCTGACCCAGCTCTCATATGGGGCCAAGGAAGGTGCCACCAGATGGCTCTCAGAAAGATTAGTAAAATATGCAGATTCTCCTATTTTAAATTCACCCTTATCTAGCCAGGGGACCAAATGCCCCTGAGAAGAAATTTTCTTTTCTTACAGGAAACAAAGATGCCTCAATTGCTGCTTATGGCCACAATACTCCAGGCATGTGGTGAGCCAGACAGAAGAAACACTCATCAGCCACTCAATATCACTTTAGCAGGGGGGCCTTTGTGCAGAATTAAAAGAGGGATGTTACTTTTACACTGATCAAATAGAGTTGCTAGAGATAGTATGTCCAATGTGAGAGAAAGGTTAGAATGAAGCAAAAAGCATAGAAAACAAGAAGAAAAATGGTTTAAAACTTGGTTTTCCATTTCTTCATAGCTTACTACCCTTCTCCCCTCCATTCTTGGCCCATTAGCAGGTTTTCTGATACCCTGGACCTTTAACAGGCTCATGAAGTTCATCTGTCAGAAAACTGACTTCCTGCCATCCAAACCTCTACAAGATCATTACCACCAACTTGACCTAGCAGATTGTGGTCTTGATGAGCCCGTGAGTAAGATTCCTACCAGATATGCATAGAACTCAGATCTGTGCACTCTTGATGGCGAGCAGCGTGGGCACCAGTGAGAGGTGCGAGGCACAGCACCGTAAGGGGAGGACCATGCATCCTGTCTCTGAGTCCCCTGGGAAGCAAACCTGGTTGCTCAGAGGTTGGTGTTCAGAGGTGCTCCTTGACCATTCTCAAATCTCTGATAAGAATACTTAGACCCTCTCCTCCTCAAAAAGACCCCATGTAAACACATCTAGGAGGATCAGGTCAATGCTTCCCCTCCCAGGTTAAAGCCCACCGTCTCCAGACGGATATATATCCACTCACCTACATCCACATGGGTCATGAAAACAAATAAAAAGGGAGGATATGCTGGGAGCTGACAGAATTAAGAAATTCCCTTAGCCTGAGTAACACCATTTTACACAGATCTCAGCCTAGGTTCCTGTTTCCCACAGTAAAGGCAGCTTTCCAGAAATTAGGTGATCTCACTTTGGCCAGGTAGCTAGGTGAGTAGAACGGTCACCCAGGAAACGGATCCTGCTTGGAAGAACATTCCCTCCTGCACCTAGGTTGTCCCCCTCCTCAAGTAATTCTTCACAAAGGGTATTGTGAGAAACCCTTTAATCAGGAAGTTCCCTTAGTCCCATGCCTTACTTCCTTCTTCTACCTGTATAAAACTAGCATATGAAAAAATAAAAATTTGTCAGCTTGATCAGACCATTTGACTTGGAGGCCTTCTTTGCACCTCTTGTTACCCAATTCTCTCCTAGGTGATTCCGGGTTCCCGTTGACTGTCCTGTGGGTCGGGGCACTTAACCACTGAGCCATCTCTCCAGCCCCCCAAGGCAACTCTTAATAAGGCATTTATTTGGTGCTTGCTTACACCTCCTAATAGTGCACCTCCCCATGGGCCAAGCTTATTCAAACTACTATTCAAACCCTCCATCCAGTGCTCAGAATTGCTTAAATTTTATGGTGGTGTGTTCTTTTGCTCCAACACCAGGGAGGCAGAGGTAGAAGCATCAGGAATTCAAGTTATCTTCAGCTATATAACAAGTTTGAAACTTCAGGATCCTATCTCAACAACAGCAAAAACTAGCACAGATGAGGCTCTGGGCTTGATCCCAGGCAGGAAGAATGGGAGGGGAAAACAAAGGACAGATGTCTAAAGTTGCTTTTTTATTGTATTAGATACCGTGGCCAAGCCAACTTAGACAAGAAGCAGTTATGGGGGCTATGGCTTCAGAGGATGAGTCTGTGACTGTCATGGTGGAGAATACGGTTTTAGGCAGGAAGGCAAGGCACAGAAGCAGTGGCTGAGAATAGAACAGGTTTTTGACACTCCTCTTCCAACAGGGTCTCACCTCTTAATCCTTCCCAAACAGTTCCACCAACTGGGGAACAACTATTCAAACATATAGGAAATCAATTCTTTCTCAAATTGCTGTCTGCTTAGACTGACTGTTTCTGTCAAGTTGATACAAACCGAGACAACTGGGAAGAGGGTATCTTGACTATGAAAATGCCTCATTAAGACTCTCCTGCAAGGGCTGAGGGGACTGGGAGAGTATAGGGAGGGAAAACTGCAATAGGATGTATTGTGTGAGAGAAAAATAAATTAAAAATAATTTTTAAAAGACTGTTCTGTGGGATATTGTCTTGACTGATGGTTGATGTGGGAGGGCTTATCTCACTGTGGGCATGTGGAGGCCAGAGGTTGATGTAAAGAATCATTCTAAATCCTCTTCCAGCTTATCATCCACTGAGGCAGGGTCTCAGTCAAACTCAGCATTCACCAAATGGCTGGCAAGTTTCCTTAGGAAATTTGCTTTGGTGATCCCATCTCTGCCTTCCAAAACTGGAATTGTAGGCAAGGTACCATGCCCTATTACCTTGAGAATTTAAACTCTGGTCTTTTCAATTTCCGGGCAAGTGCACTTTAACTACTAAGTCATCTCTCCAGTCCCAAGATGGGCCTTTCTAAAACAAGCAGCCCTGGCCCTGTAACCTCATTAGTGTGAATTCCACATGCTCTCCTTGAATAATCCAAGGACTTCCTTGAGGGACAAATTCTATCACACAGAAAATTGTGTGAATTTTAGGAGCTGTGTGTTAGGAACAAAGTCAGAGAATAACATATATATACTACACTCATACCAATATCTGATACACACACATATGTGGCTGTTTATCTTTAAGGGTTTTTTTTCCCCTAGAGGATGTTATAAGAAACTCATGAGGGGCCACTGTGACCCCCTCCCAATTGGGTACATTGCTGTAAAAGTCTTACAATGTGTTAGAGATCTGGAGCCAATGATGGAGATAGAGAACCAAGTACCTAAAGTTACCCTCTGATCTGTACACACACACACACACACACACAGGGGGTGGGGGCAGGGGCTGGAGAGATGGTTCAGTGGTTAAGTGCACTGACTACTCTTCCAGAGGTCCTGAGTTCAATTCCCAGCAAGTGTCTGAAGAGAGCAAGAGTGTACTCACATACATCAAACAAACAAATATTTTAAAAAAGGACTCTTCAAAATGTACATGTGAAGCTGGCTGCATAAATAAGCAGTAAGAGACCATGTCTAGCATGCATAAGGTCCTGGGCTCAGCCCCAGTAGCACACACACACACACACACACACCTGTAATCTCAGCACTTGGGAGCCTTCAGCATTGATGTAAATTTAAGGTCAGCCTGGGCTATATAGTGAGTTTTAGGCCAGTGTGTGCATAACAAGACTCTTGTCTCAAAACAAAAGAGAAAGAAAAGGAGCAAGAGAAGAAGGAAGAGGAAAGAAGGGAGAGAGGGGAAGGGAAGTGGAAAAGGAGGGAATGACAAAAATAAATACTTTAAGGTCCTTATCTTGGCATCTAATGTCCCAGCCTTCCAAGCTTTCTGACCTCTGCACCTTGGGACTCACTCCTAGAAGCCACCTCCAAGTGCAGGGATTGCAGGCGGTGCTTCTACACCTGGCATGGGAGCATCTTTCCATGAGTGTCCATGTTCAGCTTAAATGCCACCCCCTCTAGGCAGCCTTTCCCTCCCCGTTAACAATACATTTACTTTTGGGGTTGACTCTGTGCAGCACGGGCTGTGCCACTGACATTATCCCCCAGTGGGTTGCTCACTCTTTGGGGTTCTCATTGAGTCTCTGGAGCAGGAACTGTACTGTAACAGTTAACGGTGGTTGGTTTTTGTACAAGGTGCCTTATAGTCCAGGCTGTTCCTCAAGTTCACTATGTAGCACAGGGTACTCTGAACTTTTGATCCTCCTGCCTCTGCCTCCTGAGCACTTGGTTTGCAGGTATACACCACTTTGTCTGGCCACCATGCCTCACTTACAAACAGTCCTAACCCTAAAGCTATTTCTAGCTGGGCTCTAGGGCTGCTCTCCGCCTGAGCTGTTCGGTAGGCTCCAGACGCCTCTGTTCATTCAACCCCCTCTGTTCGTTCATACACCCATAGGAGAAAAATGTCACGGAAAGGAAACTGAGCCTCGGGATGACAGCAGCTGGCCGAAGCGGGGGGTGGGGTGGGAGGCAGAACTGGTACTCTGTTTTACTGCCTGATGCCTCCTGGACCTTCCCCACCACCTGAGGCCAAGAAACCAAGCCAGGACCTGAGCAGCATCAGGTTCATCAGACGCTCAATTGTTCTTGGAGTGGCACTGAGTGGGGTGAGTTTCGGGTTAAGAGGAAAGTGAGGGGTAGAGTCAACACTGACAGCTTCAGGCCCACAGGCGGGAGGGCGGGAGGGCAGACCGTCCGTGGCAGATCATGACTCAACCAAAAAGCAAGCAGTCAGCTCTTGATCCTGTGGAGGTCATCAGCTAGGGCTAAGTGAGGGCTGGGGGGATGCAGATAGGGGATATGATGGGGCTGCACTGGAAAACCTACCGAATCCACAAAGCTAGGAAGAAGCAGAGCAAGACCCAGCCCATATACCCTTCCCTCCCTCGATCCAGTATTCACTCGAACAGCTTCTGGCTTCTAACTCAGAGATGTAGGTGCCTGGCTCTAGTCCCATCTGCGGGTACAAGAGCATCACCTGGGAGATTTCTGATCCACTGAGAGATCATTTTCATAGTTAGAACAATGGCCCTCAGATGGCAGAGAAGGCACCCCCAAGCCCTCTGTGGTGCAGAGGCCAGTGGCCCCGGCTTCTTGGCCGTGATCTGAGAAGGGCAGAGTAGAGTGAACAACAGGGGAAGCACAGCTTCCACACCCTGGGTAACCAGCCAGACTTCACCTCCTCACAGTTCATTGCAGCTCAGAAGCCCACACAAAGCCACAGAGAATCCCTATTGCTCAAGAACTCTCCTTCTAGGGAACACCAAGCTTCCTCAGGGACCCATGGGGGAGATTTCAAATGTAGGCTCCTCTGCATCCTCCATGTCATTTGCAAGGAACTTACCTGGAGGGGAATGAGATCAAGGGGTGAAGGCTGTGTGTGGCCTTGCCCTGCCAGGCAGACCGCCACAGCGCCAGAAATGTGTGTACCCTCGCTGACCTTCTGCTTTGTACTTGGCACGTCGTCCAGAACAGCGGGCAGGAGGTAGTAGCTGTGAAGAGGCTCGGATGAGCCAGGGGGAGGAAGGGCTAGCTTATTCACTCACAAGACATTTTGGTGCAGGGAACAAAAGGTAAGGTAGAAGCTAGGCATGGAGGCAGGAGGGATGGAAATTTGAGGTTATGCAAAACTGTATTGACAATTAGACGCCAGCCCGAGCTACATGGACTTTGTCTCTCAGAACCCAAATAAGTGAGAAAAGAAAAGAATAAATAAATAAACCCCAGCACGCAGAAAGGTGGTTCAAGAGATTGTTTGGGTTTGAAGCCAGCCTGAGTTTGAGCTACATAGTAAGACCCTGTCTCAAAATAAACAATAATAAATGCACCAATAGCCCGGGGTGGGACTGCACTTGTATAATCCCACACTGGGGAAGTGGAGGCAGAGGTGTCAGAAATTCAAGGCCACTCAAGGGTATGTATCAGGTTGGAGGCTAGCCTAGTATTCAAGACATGAGAATCTGCCTTACACACACACACACACACACACACACACACACCAGGGTTAAAGATTGGCTCAGCACTTAAGAGCACTTAATTTTCTAGAGCACCTGGGTTCAAGTCCCACATGGTGGCTCACAACTGTCTGTAAGTTCAGGTGCAGAGGATCAGGTGACCTTTTCTGGCCTCCAGCAGCAGGAGGCATGCATATGGTGCACAGACATCCATGCAGGCAAAATACCCATACACAGAAAATAAACTTTTATAAAACACCACACACATGTGTACACGCACACACAGTGACTATACAGGAAGACATAATGAGGCAGGTGGGAAGACATGAACGGTGAGGATTAAGGATTAAAAGCAAGTCTATCCCAAGAGACCAGGGGACCAGCAACCCAGCTCAAACCCCACCAATTTAGCCATCCCTGCAAGCAACTCTGAGCCTTTATTCCTGTGTGACTCACTTTATCTGAAGTCTGAAAGCAGGGACTCTTAGAGAAATTTAGTGCATTTGGGGGGTCTCTGCAGTAAAGAAGGGGAACATGGGACTCGGGCCACTCCCTTATAGACACAGTGATCTGAGAAGCACTGACGTCTAAACCACCTTTAAAGCCCCACCACACACCAACCAAGAGGGAGAAGGACGAAGCCTCAGACATCCTCCAGTCAGGGCTGCTCCCCCGGCCCCAGCTCATTTCATACCAGTTTCCCAGGCCAGGGCTGCAGCAAGGCAGGGTCGGCCTCAATGGAGCTGTACCAAACGCTGGAAGAGTTTTTCTGTTATTCCTGCTGGGACGTAGTGGAACAGAAGGACCCATTTTACAGAAAACTGAGGCCTCAGCAAAGTGAAGGTGGGCCCACAGGATTCCAAAAGCTCAAGCAGTTGACTTCTCTCTAGTCACCTGCCCCTTTTCTCTCTCAGTGGGGTCTCACTATGTAGATCAGTAGACCAAGCTGGTCTTGAACTCACAGATGCTCACCTAATTCTGCCTCCTTAGTGCTGGCATTAAAGGAATAAAACGCATGCCCAGTTTCTTTCTTTTAAAACAGGGTCTCTTGTGGGCTGGAGAGATGGCTCAGGGGTTAAGACCATTCGTTGCTCTTGCAGAGAATCTGGGTTCAATTCCTAGCATCCACATGGGAGTTCAAAATCATCCATAACTCCAGTTCTAGAGGATCCACTGCCCTCTTCTGGACTACCTGGGCACCGGACCTACATGTGGTGTGTTGGGTTTGGGGTGGAAGCCAAGGAAACTCACTTCAGGGACAGAAGCTTAAAGTGAAAGTTTTACTTGCTGAGCCAGTTCAGGATCTGAACCATGTCCCTAAAGGGAGATTGTACAACATATCTAAAGGATGGGAACACAAGGGGGCGGGCTGCAGGGTTATAGAATCGTATTTTGATATTATGGTTTAGGCAAGGGAGTATTCACTGGAGACTGAGCTATGGCCATGGCACCTGACCTCAAGGTGCTTACCTCAGCTTTTGTAGCCAGATCCCCTCTGGTATTCTCTCTCTCTCTCTCTCTCTCTCTCTCTCTCTCTCTTTCTCTCTCTCTCTCTCTCTCTCAGAGCTGCGGACCCAACCTTGAGGGCCTTGTGCTTGCTAGGCAAACGCTCTACCACTGAGCTAAATCCCCAATGCCTTGTCCTCCCCTCCTCCCCTCCCCCCAGAACTTTAGAATGATAAAGGAACAAAGAAATAAGCAAGTTGCATGGAGTCAGTTAGGGGAAAACAGGCAATTGGGTGAACTTTTTTTTTTTAATAACTTAATGCACCTTGATTTAGATTACAGCAATTTCTATTTTTAAAAATATTTATTTATGTTATATATGTGAATACACTGTCACTATCTTCAGACACATCAGAAGAGTACAACAGATCCCATTACAGATGGTTGTTAACCACCATGTAGTTGCTGGGAATTGAACTCAGGACTTCTGGGAGAGCAGTCGGTGCTCTTAACCACTGAGCCATCTCTCCAGTCCAATGTCTATATTCTTCACTAGTTAACAGACAATTAAGAAAATATTTGGAGAAATGGGATAGATGTTCATTCCTAGGCCTGGGAACATGAACTTGTTTGACCCTGCCAGCAAGATGGAGAAGTTGTCTTTGAGAAGGCTGGATTCAGACAGCTGTCTCCTTACAAGTTGTCCCAGAGATGTGTGGACTCAGACAACTGTTTACAACAGAAGCAGTTCAGCTATAGAGAAGTCCCCAACTCCTTTGGGGCCTGGGACCTGAACTTCAGCTTCTCCCTGTGATTAAATGGAGTCTGAAAACAAAACGGTAGTATTTGGAATACTTACCTATTCCCGACCTCTGCCTTTATGGACCTGAGTCAAATCTTTGACATTATGTCTTCTACCTATTATCTTTAGTATTGTCCTTGTTCTCAAAAATTGCAGGTTGCATAGTATTAATGCAGTTTTGGAAAAACCATGAAATTAACTTTATCATGCAAGGGACATAAAATGTCAAATGTAAGGCTGAATCATGCTGGTGGTGAGACTAGTTTGTCAGTCCTTCTGACTTAGCATTTCAGCCTGGAAGGTGGGACAATGGATGACGTATTCTCTTCCATCACTGCTTCCAGCTCACATCAGGATGTTGTTATCCAGGCCCAGGAAGGCTGAAATGGCTCAGCAGCTGAAGGTTTATGCCTCACAAGCCTGATGATCCTAGTTCGAAGGAGCCATATGGTGGGAAGAGAGAACCAACTCTTGAAGCTGAACTCTGCCCCTATATGTCAATGTCTCCATATCTTCATTATTAAACCCTAAGCAGGGTCCCCCAAAGCCCCATAATATTCTCGTTTTCTTTATCCATTCACAATTTCATACATATATAATGCACCTTAGTCATACCCCCAATTCCCTCCCTTACCCCATCCCTATCCCACAAGCCCCCTTATTCACAGAAACGCCCAACACTCCCTTTATGTCTCTCATGTGTGCTCCATTTTGCTTAATTATAATTATTTACTTGAGTAAAGGCAACGTACCAGAGGCAACACCACTGAGGGCTCTGACTCCCTCTTCCCTGGCAATCATAAGTATCTGCAGCTAGACTGAGGGGCAGGGCCTCGGGAAGTTCTCCCCACCCACAGTGAAACTAAAAGCACTTTCCTGAGGCTTTTATTTTGTCGTTGTGTATGTGATGTGCCTGCATGTATGTGTGCCACGTGGTCGTCTGGAAGCAGCAGGAGTCGGAAGAGAGGGGTTGAGTCCCACAGAACTGGAGTTTTGGATGGTTGTGAGCCCCACGTGGGTGCTGAGAATGGAACCTGGATCTTCCCAAGAGCAGCTAGTGTTTAAACTGTTGTTGAGGCATCTCGCTAGGCACCGTGATGAAATGTGGATGGGTCCAGTCTTGCACAAGCAACCACCACTGCCTTGGGTTCCTGTGTGCAACTGTCATGTCCAAAATAGTGTTTTACCACACTCCCTCTGGTGCTTGAGATTCTTTCAACCTTCTCTTCCTCCATGACCCCTGAGTTTTAGAGTGGGTTATGTAGGTGTCTCCTTTACTGTGAGTACTTAAAAACGACTTATTCTCGGTAGCTTTTATTACCAGAGAGGTTAAGTAGCTCTTTGCTTGAGAGAATAATATAAACCCATTTGTCTCCATGGTGAGGACCAGACCAGATTTCAAAAGAGGCTGTAAGGCACCAGCTTCAGGAATGGACCATAAGTCCTAGACACTAAGTCATAAGACGCCAGCTCTAGGAACAGATCATAAAACTCCCTCCCAAAGAACAGCCGCAGAAATGGGGAAATAGTTTATCTCAAAGTGAGCCATCCGTGCTGGGCAGCCCTGTTTTATTACATGGTTGAACTCTCATGACAGAAATGCAGACTGCTGATCACCTGTGACTCCTTAGCACCCACCGATGAAATTTTACATAACCCAATCCTTCTAGAGAGTCCCCCACACCATTCCCTATAAGAAGGCCTACGTGCCTTTGTCTGGGGTTGCCATTCTAGAGAACGGTTGACCCCCCCTCATGCTAGATGTTTTCGAAAAATAAATGCTCTTTGTTTTTGCATACTGTCTGAGTTGGGGTCTTCCTTCATCAATTTTCAGATCCTTGCATGCTGACCACACAGCCAGTAGAGAACCAAATACCTACCTCGCTGTCAGGCCAAGCCTCCAAAAAAGGACCAACTGGTGATTGCTGGGGACTGGTTGTCTAATCCAAGGCTGCTTCTAGACAGTATGGGGCCTATGGATTATATTTCAGCAGGTAAATGCACTTGCTGCCTGTCTACGGATCTGAGTTCAATCCCCAGGACCCACACGGTAGGAGAGAACTGACTTCTGCAAGTCATCCTCTGACCCCACATGCAGGCATGTGTTGAGGTCAGGGCATCGCCATACAAACCATCAATTTCTGTTAAACAGGGCTGGTTTATTGACCACACATCCCAAGACCTAGACTTGGGAGCTAAAACCAGACCTCCCCCAGTGGTTCCCAGGGCCAGTTCATGAAGGCAAAACCCACAAGGAGCGCACACAAAGGTGCAGAAAGTGTGCAGGTGGTCAGCCCTGACTCAAGCTCTTTTGGAAGTTTAGATGTAACGGTTCAAGCTGACCTTTAATTTGATTGGTTCTAAATGAAGCTTATGATTGTGGAATTTCTTAAGATTAACAAATCTCAGACCATACAGATCATAATAAGGTGTGTGGTCACCACGACCCTGCTCTGAGTCAAGTTATCTTCCTGTGTCAGTAACAATATGAAGTGACTGTTTCATGGGACAAAATGGTACACACACACACACACACACACACACACACACACACCACACACACACACTCACACACGCATAACACACACGCATAACACACACACACACACACACACTTAATAATAAATATGTTTAAAAGTAAGCAGAAGGGCTTGACACAGGGAAGATGCTGAGTAAAACCCCAGAGTGAGCCCCAGACTATCTGTTCATTTTGTATCTTGCTCAGCATAAATGTGGGTGTGAATCAGTAGGACTCCCCATAGGCCTGGAACACACATGACAGCCACTTTCTGTTGGTGCCAACCACTGCCTAAAATAATTTTTTTTCTGACACATGATTTCTCTCTGTAGTCCTCACTGTCCTGGAACTCACTCTGTAGACCAGGCTGGCCTGTAACTCACAGAGATCTGCCTGCCTCTGCCTCCCAAGTGCTGGGACTAAAGGCATGTGCCACCACTTCCCGGCTTAAAATAATTGTTAATTGCCTTTATTTGTTTGGTGGAGAGTTGTTTCTCTCCACCCTGAGCCTGAGGAGTTGAACTCAGGTGGTCAGGCTTGCCAGCAAGCAGCCTTTCCCGCTAAGTGTGTTGGAGAGAACTGAGACTCAAACAAATGTTAACTCAAAAACGTAAAGGAAATCCTCTTCTCCTGGCTTCCTCAGGTGAAATCTCTTACAACCATGGTCCTGTGGCAGCAGGAAGCTGTTGTGTAAAATGGAGCCCTAGACCTTGCTCAGACTCTGAGTTAATGTGTATTCGTTTTTATTTTGTTTTTGTGTCTGGTGTCTTCTATAGCCTATAATCCTTTTGGGTTCTTAATGTACTTTTTTCTTATTTTATATTTATATTTACGTGTGTGTGTGTGTGTGTGTGTGTGTGTGTGGTGTGTGTGGTGTGAGTGTGTGGGTGTGTGGTGTGTTGTGTGTGTGGTATGTGTGTGTGTGTGTGCTGTGGTGTGTGTGTGTGTGTGTGTGTGTGTGTGTGTGTGTGTGGTGTGTGTGTGGTGTATGTGTGTGTGGTGTGTACTGTCCCATTTTATCACTCTCTGCTTTAGTCCCTTGAGAAAAGGCCCTCCCTGAATCTGGAACAAGGCCAGGAGTCCATGGGAGCCCTCTCGGATCTGCTTCCCTCAGTGCTGGGCTTACAGGGAGAGCATGGCCGTGCCAGCTTTCTGCATGGTGTGAGGGATTCGAACTCAGGTTCTCATTACCTGTGTGTCCTCTTCCCAGACTTTTTTTTTAAAGTCAGTGTTAGCTTGAGACTGGAGGGTTGGCTCAATGGCTAAGGGCATTGGCTGTTCTTCTAGAAGTCCTGGGTTCAATTCCCACCACTCATATGGCAGCTCACAACTATCTTGTCTGTAATTCCAGTTTCAGGCATCCGACACCCTCACGCAGACATTTATGCAGGTAAAACATCAATGCACAAAAAATAAAAATAATTAAAACAAACCCAACTGGTCAGCCTGACATCGTGGTGCAGCCTTCAAACACAGCACTCAGGAGACAGAGGCAGACCTGGAACTCAGAGATCTGCCTGCCTCTGCTTCCTCAGATCTGGAATAAAGGTATGCCATCAGTCCCAACTTGGCTTTGTTTTTGAGACAGACGGTCTCACTGTGTAGCTCAGGCTAGCCTCCTAGTCCTTCCTCTTGATTCTTCCTCTCTAGTGCTATGATTACAGGTGTGTGCCTCTTGTGATTTTTAATTACTTTATAGATCCCTGTAACCACCATTTTGATCAAGACAATTATTGTCCCAGAGAAACTTCCTTACATTGCCCTTGAGAGACACAAGAGCGTCTACTCCTGCCTCAAACCACTGATCTTCTCAGTCCTGTCAGTGAACCGTGGCAGTGCCTACAACCTGTGATCCGGCATTTGGGAGACTGAGGCAAGATGATTTTGATTTTATTTGATTTAGACATCGTCTAAGTAATAAAATAACTAGGACCAGCAAGGTGCTTAGCAGGTGAAGGCATTTGCCATCAAGCCTCAAGACTAGAGCTTGGTCTCTGGGCACCATAGTGGTGCGTTTAGTAAGCCTTTGTGTCTGGCTTTGAGTGAAAGGCTTCAGCAAAGCCTTTGCCATGTTGGGTCAGTTGGTTTTGAGACTGTTTGAACTTTAAAGAAATGTTGTCTGTTTAGAGAATCTGTACTCAGTGCTACATGAGAGCTTGCAGCTGCACCAGCCTTGGTCCTAAGACACTCCTGACAAACCTGGAGTTCTTACTTTTGATTATGGGTAGCCATGGTCAAAAGGAACTGAGATTTGTGTGGGTTGTCTGTTCTCTTGGGCAGCAAGGACAAGATAACTTTGGTAGCTGGAACCTTTTCCAGACCCAATTAAACTTGTATAATATTTGAATAATGTAACTGGAGTGAGTTAGCTGGGTGTCAGTCTTTCCTAAGAAAGCTAAACCCCTCTGCTCGGAAAATGAAGGCTTAGCATCTTGGCGAGTTTCTCTCTCTCTACTTCAGCACCTACAACTGACATCAGTCAGTAGACTCGCATGGTACAAGACTTTTTTCTATTGAGTAATGATGTTGGACATGTGTTTTCCTTGTGTTGTTTTGACTTATGTATTTATTTTTAGACAAGGGCTGTCCTGGAACTCAATGTGTAACTAAGGCTAACCCTCATATAAAAATAAATACATAAGTCAAAACAACAATCCACCTGTCCTGGCCTCCTAAATGCTGGGATTACAAGCATAATTCAGACCAACCACTTTGTAAGCATGTTTCTGTATGCTGTCCATTGTGGGCTAAATAGTATCCTCTGGAAGTCCTGTTTAGGTCTTTATCCTGATGACTGTGACCATGGTGTTATTAATTTGATGCCAATCAAAATTAATCATTCATTTTTTTCTTATTTTTGAGACAGGGTTTCATTATGTAACTTTGGCTGTCCTGGAACTCCATATGTAGATCTGGCTGACCTAAAACAAACCCACAGAGATCCTCCTGCCTCTGTCTCTGTCCTTCCTTGCCTGCCTCAGGCACCTTCTGACTGGTTAAAATTAAAAGCCTGTGGCCTATAGCAGAAGTCAGGATAGTAAGGTGGGACTTCCGGACAGAGAGGGGAACTCTGGGAAAGAGTGAGGCTTGGGAATATTCACCAGTGAGACCAGGAGGACATGTGAAAACAAGGAGAGGTAACCAGCCATGTGGCAGAATGTAAATCTGTAGGAACAAAATAGTTGACTTTCAGATTAGATGGGAACAAGCCTAGCTTAAAGCCTTTATTAATAAAAACAAGTCTCTGTGTCAGTATTTGGACCAAAGGCAGGCATAGAAAAGCCCAAACTGTTACACAAACCTGCTTGGCCAGCTAGCGTACCTGTCTGCTACACAGGGGGAAAATACATGTTTCCTGTCCCTGCTCTGCCATCCAAAGACACTCAGACCCAATGACCTCTAGCATAGGCAGCATGCTGCAGTGCCTGAGTGGCTGTTGCCTAGGTTTGCCCAGAAACTGCCAGGATAATTTGGCCCCAAGATACTACCATAAACCTGAGAAAAGTTTGCAGGAGGCCCTCACTGTGGTCCCGCAGCAGCAGAGAACTGGACATCATTTCAGCTCCACCACTCTCAAGCATGTGGCTACAAAGCTAAGTTTCTTAGTGTCTCTGCATATCTGTTTTCTCATTAATAAAATGACGGTCTGTCTTTGAATAGAGGAAATAGACCTTGCAAAGGGCAGAGGTAAGAGTGGGGCCATGTATGCTGTACTGGGGATTGAATCCAGATCCTGCTGTGTGCTAGGCAAATGCTTTCCCACTGAACTACATACAAACCAGCCTGCTTTAATTTTTTATTTTTTGGTAGGCTTCATATAGCCAAGGTTGGGTTCAAACTCACTACGTAGCTAAGCATGACCTAGAACTGACTCCTCACATCCATATCTTGAGTGTTCAGATTACAGGTGCATGATACCACACTGAGCTTATTATATGTTTATTTTCTTTGTTTCTATTATATTTTCATCTACGTGTGCGTGTGCGTGTGTGTGTGTGTGTGGTAGACCTGGGCTGTCCTAGCACACACGGACAGCAGAGGAGTGTCAGGAGCCAAATATGCTTTTTTTGTTATTATTAAACATATATAACAATCACTAGGTATTAGCTCACCACTTTTGAGCAGATCTCTGCAGATCTAGAAAGATACACTGTCTTGTAGTGATGTTATATAGACAAATAGATAATTTCTTAATTCTTAATGATAATCCTATAATAATTTCTAAAATTATATCAGTATTTATTAAGCTCTTTTATAGTGGAACTGCTATTAGGTAGATTCTTTTCTGATAGTCAGAACTGCAAAGAGAACTCTGCCAGTCTCCCAAGTGTCACCAGTTAGTTAATTACTCCTAGAAAGTAACCAGACTTTCTTCTACTCAGAGCACATTCCAAGAGGTATAAAACAATTAACCAAAGGTCATAAAAAGGGAACTAACAATTTATTATAGGTGCTAGGACAGAAGATAAAATATTGATGGAGTTTATCTATACAAAACTTCACTAATAACTTAGTTATGGTTTTTAATTTTCAGTGGAGCTGTGACAGGTGATGAATCTTTAGCTAGATAATTACTCCTTTTTTTTTAAAAAAAAAAAAACACCCAAATTCTTTTTTTTTGTTTGTTTGTTTTTAAGATTTATTTTTTTATTTTATGTGAGCACACTGTAGCTGTTTTCAGACACACCAGAAGAGGGCATCAGATCCCATTACAGATGGTTGTAAGCCACCATGTGGTTGCTGGGAGTTGAACTCAGGACCTTTGGGAGAGCAGTCGGTGCTCTTAACCACTAAGCCATCTCTCCAGCCCTAGATAATTACTCCTAATAAATATGCATGTAAACATTCTGTTGTAAATTTTTTATTTGATTTATGATATAGTTTTATATATAAACTTGTGATGAATTTTTTACCATGTGATCATGTGTTCTGAAAGGTGTATAAGTACAGAGAATAAAGAGATGAGAAAAAACTTTCCCTTGCCCCATTTAGGATCTTTCTGCTTTTCTCCCTTTTCTTGGATAGCCTTCATAGGAAACTTTTTACAACCTAGTAATAAACTTTATCACTTTAAAAGCTATAATCTCTTTTCAAATTGTACCTTTTTGTCCTGTGACTTTGGACTAGCAGGATGAAAGTTAGAGCCACACAATTTCTGTGGAGATAGAACAAAGACCACATTATTTAATCCCTGGCTGTTAGGCTACAGGTGTCAATCCCCCAAGCCAGGGGCTTTAAACCCTCAGAAAGAGCAACAAAGTTTTAAGGACCTTTTAAAAGTTATCATCAGCATTTCAGTATAGTTAGGGAGCTAGAAAGTCCTGAGACCCTCAGACCTTAAAAGCCACACCAGAGACTTACTGTGTGCCCCATCTCTACCCTCTCCAGGCAGGGAGGCCCCGACACAGGACAACTTGCAGGAGTTGGTTCTCTCCTTCCACCACGAGTCAGCCCTGGCAGCAAGCACCGAGCCTGCTGAGACATCTCACTGCTCCTACACTTTTCTTTGCTTTCTGGTTATTTTTGTTTTAAAACATCTATTACACTAATTTAATGTGTGTGTGTGTGTGTGTGTGTGTGCCTCATGTGGAGATCAGAGGGTAGCCATGTAGGTCCCAGAATGACAAGAGGTGTCAGCCTTGGTGGCACTGACCTTTCTTTCTTTCTTTCTTTCTTTTTTTTTTTTTTTTTTTTTTCTTATTTTTTGTTTGAGGCGGGGTCTCAGTACAGATTGGCATTGAACTTTATGTGCATCCGAGGATGACCTTGGACTTCTGATCCTCTTGACTGCACTTCTGAGCGCTGTGATTCCTGGCATCACAATGCACCTGGCTTATGCTACGCTGGGAACAGAACTCAGAGCTCTGTGAATGCTAGGCAAGCACTCCATCAACTCAGCTTCCTCCATAACCCTTATTTTTATATTTTACTTGGTGCTTTAAGAATTTTTTTAGAATTATCTCGTGTTTCAATGTCTTGCCTGTGTGTCTATTTGTACATTGTAGAGACGCTTGATAACTTTGGAGGCATTTGAGCTCCTGGAACTGGAGTTATGAATGGTTGTGAGCCATTCCATGTGTGCAGGAAGCCAAACCCCAGTCCTCTGGAAGAGTAGCCAACTGCCCTTAACCAAGGAGCTATCTCTCTAGTCCCCACTCCCAGCTTTACTGTCCTTATTCCCTTTGTGGTGCTGGAAACGGAAGCAGAGCCTTGCACCTGCTAGGCCAGTGCTGTGCCGTTGAGCCCCATCCCTTTCCCTACTAGCTGGGCAAACCTGGGCAAACTGCTTAATCCCTGTCCCTCAGTTTCCTCAACTATGTAACAGGGGGACTAATGGCACCTGGCTCATGAGATTGTCATGAGAATTAAAACTGGGCTTGGCACAGCCTGAGTACAACACACTGGTCTATGTGATCCTTCTGCTTATAGCAAATGGAAGGTATTCTTTATAGTTCTGAGCTCTGATCTTTGGCGGTCACAGATAGAAGTGATTAAAACATCTGGTCATGCAGGCTTGTGTTTACACTAGGTCAAATGCCAAGCACATGGACTCATTCAGTTGAGTTCAAGCCTGATGTTGGAAATTCCTGTGGCTGCACAGGAAAGGGTTCCCAGGCTAGAGGGAGCAGGAAGACAAGCTACTGTACTCTGGATTGAGAGGGGCCCAGGGAAGACAACAAGGGTCGAGGGGAAGTGGAATCTGGGGATGAGGACAAACTAGAGTTTGACCATAATACAAAGAGCATTATCAGAGATAAGGGAAACAAAGCAGGCCACACAGAACTGCATGTGGCCAGTCACAGAGACCTCGGTTAGAGCATCAGGGAAGTTGATTGCCTTCTGTGCATTCTGTCCCAGCCCCTCCTAGCTTCTGTCTTGGAAAGCTGGAGAGGTAAAAACTATATCTTCTATATCCAGAGTTTCAGTCAGGTGAGACTTACACTTTCAAACTGCTGTGGACACAGTTCAGTTGTAGCAGATCCAGTGTGGCCTTCTCTGAATATATACTGTGGAGGCTCCAGATTCTTGTATTTCAGGGGTATGTATGTCTGAATGTGTAGTTTTGTGGTTTATTTGAAACAGGTGCTTGCTATGTAGCCCAGGCTGGCCGAAGATCATTCTGTCTCAGCCTCAAGAATGTGGAGATTATCCCACACCTGGCTTAGTTCTTCTCTTCCCTTAAGGAACTGGGTATGTTCTCCCTGTGACATGCCACCCAAGTAGCTCTAGTAGATACAGCAGGAAGGTCCTCTACCCATGAAATTCTAGCAATCCTGGAAGACATTCTCCTTATCCTTCGGGAAGTTACCAACGTCTGGTTCCTGACTGCTCCAGACTCACCAGGACAGACCTGTCAGACTCTAAGCAATTAATTATATTAACCACTTTCTACCCATCTAACTACACACACACACACACACACACACACAAATGCTCTTGGCCCACAACAAATGTGTAAAAATGAGTGGGTAACTAGGATGTCAGTTCTCTTTAAGGCACAGTCTCTCTTTCAATTACTGCCATGCTAATTAAGTATTCTGGCTCACCATCTTTAAGATGACTTTCCTATCTCTGCCTCCCATCTCACTGTAGGTGTGCTGGGACTACAGGTGTGAGTTGCTGTATCATGTCTGCCCTTTGATATATCAAAACAGTGTTCTGGGGCTGGAGAGATGGCTCAGTGGTTAAGAGCACTGACTGTTCTTCCAGAGGTCCTGAGTTCAAATCCCAGCAACCACATAATGGCTCACAACCATATGTAATGAGATCTGATGTCCATATATATATATAATAATAAACAAAATTATTTTAAAAAAACAAAAACAGTGTTCTGTTCTCCCAGGACCTATGACTTCCCCCGCTACAGGTTTTTGGCCATGTTTACAATACTGGGCATGGATTGTTTCCTGTTGAGTGAGTTTCAAATCCAATCAGAGTGATTGGTTACCCTCATACCAGTAAGGCCACTAATGTACAATTGGGCACACACTGCCTGGCTGACTGGTCTTGGAATTCACAGGATTCAGAACCAGGTAAGACTGGATATGCCTTTTCTTCCTAGGCAATTCATGGAGCACACACATTCTAAGATATAAAAGTTAGCCAGTAGGAAGAAACTTCTAGGTCAGTTCTCGCTTGATTTGTCCATATTATGCAACCAAGATGCATGGTTTCTTCAGCAATTCAGTCTTATCTAGATCTGAAGGGCAGTTTTGCAGTGAGGTGGCTCATCAGGCAATGGAGCAAGCTGCCAAGTCTGAAGCCCTAAGCAAAATCCTGAGACCCAGGTGATAGGGGAGACAGATAGCTGCCAGCAGTTGTCTGCAGTTCTCTGTGGTACACACACACACACACACACACACACACACACAAACGCAGGGGGGGGAGGCAGGAAGACAGACAGACAGACAGACAGACAGAGAATTTGGGGGGAAAATGCCTCCATCAGTTGGCCCATGGAATTTTTTTTTTCTCTTTTGCTTTTTGTTTTGAGACAAGGTCTCACCACATACCTATAGCTGGCCTGGAACTCACTATGTAGATCAGACTGACCTCAAGTGCTGGATTTGAAGATGTGTTCCTAGTCAGGAGCATTTTCTTAAGTGATGTGAGAGAACACAGCCCATTGTGGACTGTGCCACCTTAGGGCATGTTGTTAGCAACCACAGCCTGCTCCCAAGACCCAGTGACAATGGGACACATCATTACTAGCTACCAAGATATAACACACTCCCACTGTCACCAAGCGTTGCACATCCTGCCCTGCAAATGCACTACATCCCCTTATAAAAGCCAGTCCATCCTCTCTGGGATCTTTTCCCTCCACCCTCACCAGAGCCTCAGTACAGCCTCTTCTCAGGCTTCCTCGACTCTCCTCACTCCAGACAGTGATAAGAACACACGCCTTTCCTCCCCAAGTCGCTTTTTGTTATGTTTTATTACAAAAGAAATGAAAGGGTAAGGTCTTTAATTTAGCTGAGCATGGCCCTGGAGGTCCAATTCTCCTGCCTCCACCACCCTAATAAGGGACTATTATTACACACCACACCTGGTTCATGCAGTGCTAGGAAATAACTCAGGGCAGCATGCATGCTTGGTAAGTGCTCTACTAAACCACAGTCGCTCCTAGCCTTTGTTTGGTTGAGTCGGGAGCTCAGGTAGCTCAGGATGGCCCAGAATGCTCACCTTCCTGTCTCTTCCTACACAGAGCTTTGGTTCCAGGTACACACAGCCTTTTATGTATGTGCTGGGGATCTTAGTTCATATCTGAACGTTTCTGTGAAAAGCACTTTTGTCACTGGGCCATCTCCCAAGCCCCCATAACCTTTTTTGAATGGCAAAATGGGTTTAATTCTTATTATTTGTCAATTTTTATGGCTTTTGTTGGGGCAGTTGAGACAGGGCTTCACACCATGTTTCAGGCTGGCTAGGAAGTCTATATATAGCCCCCACTAGACTTCTGCCTTAGCCTCCCTAGTGCAGGAATTACAGGCAGAGCTATGCTAATTTGATGCCATCCTGAGCTACATATTAAATTATCCTTGGCTATAAAGTAAGCACCTATTTCAAACAAAAACAAAACAACACAATAGTTCCCAAACATCTGTAGAATCTAGTGATACAACTTTTGATACTGGTAAGTTGTATTTTGTCTTTTTCTTGATCAATCCTGTATAGGGTTTGTTGGCCATACTGATATATTTTTTTTCCTTTTTCTTTCTTTTTTATTTCATGCAGATTTTTCAGTGTAGCTTCTAGGAAACTGGCAAGAATATTCGACATTGGGCTAGGACTAGGAAGTAAGCTCAAATACAGCCGAGGAATGTGTTCCTTGTATTTTAATCATCTTGATGAGTCCCTAGAAACAGTGACCTTAGGACTTTGTTTATGCCTTGCTTGTTCCTTGACTACTTTGTTTATGCCTCAGAAGTGGCCACATTCTTTGTGTGAACTTAGAATGATATAAAAGCAGACTGGAAGAAATTAAACCTGCTTCAGTTTCAGCATTTGCTGGGATCATACTATAATGTTGTCTAATTGTCTTTTTTTCTCTCTCTCTAATCCTTGCTCCCTCCCTCGAGACCAAGGATACTGTGGGAAAAGGAATCCCAAGCAAAGGAAAACATAGAAAATGTGGGCCAGTGGTGAGTAAACCCTGTAAAGATTGGACAGGGTAATGGTAGAATGCTTTTGTACATATACTTAGAGATATGCTAAAGTCTAGAGAAGCAAAGATAAGTCAAAAACAGTTTCTGATTTTTATACAAGAATTTGTCCCTGGTTCCCTGAGGAAGGTACAAACATGGGAGATGGTGGGAAAGAGGATTAAAAGGTACTTACTATCCAGCACATAGTCCTAAAAAATTTCCATACATGCTTTTAGCCTTTGGACTTTAGTTAGAGATACTTTAGGTCCTAGACATAAAAGTGTAAAATTAGGAAGGAAATTAGAAGACACAGAGAGTGAAAGCAAGGGGAAAGACAAAACTGTTTCATCTGCACCTCTTATTTATGAGGTTTTGGACAAGAGAGGAAAAAAAATGATGAGCTTCTTGATTCCAGAGACAAAACTGAATTGGAAGATGTCTTAGAGTTTCTATTCCTGCACAAACAAGAAGCAAGTTGGGGAGAAAAGGGTTTATTCAGCTTACACTGTCCACATTGCTGTTTATCACCAAAGGAAGTCAGGACTGGAACTCAAGCAGGTCAGGAAGCAGGAGCTGATGCAGAGGCCATGGAGGGATGCTACTTACTGGCTTGCTTCCCCGGCTTACTCAGCCTGCTTTCTTATAGAATCCACTACCAGCCCAGGGATGGCACCATCCACAACTGGCCTTCCCCACCCTTGAGTGCTAATTAAGAAAATGCCTACAGCTGGATCTCATGGAGGCATTTCCTCAAGGGAGTCTCCTTTCTCTGTGATAGCTCTAGCTCCGGTCAAGTTGACACAAACAAGCCAGTACAGAGGAAGAGGCTGCTAAGTATCAAAATGAGGATTGACCTCCTTTTCCTCTCTTAGGTTTTTTTTTTTTTTTTTTTTTTTTTTAACAAAGGAACTGGCAAGAATATCCAAGAGACAAAAGAAAATAGAAAATGAAACAAAAAGAATGAGCTGGGCTTGTTAAAAGATTTGAGGAAGTTCTCAGAGAACACATTTTACCTCTTCTGGTGACTTTAAAGATCAACAGATGAAAGGAAACCTCTTACTTTAAAACCTAGTGTTACTGTTACCACTTCTTCAAGCAGGACTAAAACAGGCTGTAGAACAAGGGGAAGATTACAAAGATATGTTTTTCATGTTTGAAGCACAGGATCAACAAGGGAACCCTGTGAGATACCACACTCCAATTCCCCTTAAACAGCTAAAGGAGTTAAAAAACCGCTTGTACTCAGTATGGACCTACTGCTCCATCCATTCACCATGGCTGTGGTAGACGGCCTGTCCGCTGAGCTCTTCTGCCTGCAGATTGGAAACAGCTCATTAGCGTTGTGGGGGAGGAGATTATTTGTTATGGGAAATGGAAGTTTTTGAAAGATGCCAGCGGACAGTGGAGTTTAATGTTGGAGCTGACAATCCTGTTCTGTATGAGATGTTAGCGGGAGAAGGTCAGTATCAGGATATATAGGATCAGTTACAATTTAATCCTGATACTTATGCTCAAGTTGGTGGTGCTGCTGCAGGGCCTGGAATGCCTTACCTGCTAAATGGGTTTGCCACAAGACAGTTCAAAAATGAGGCAGGGAGCTGATGAGCCTTTTCAGGAATTTGTTGGCAGGTTGATGAAAGTGGCAGGGGGAGTGTTTGGTGATGCTGATGCTTTTAGTAAAGCAATTGGTTTATGAGAATTCAAGCACAGCCTGTAAGGCCTTATACAAAGATGATTGTAAAAGGTTCGTATTTAGTGTGCCTGCTTGTAACTTTAAAGAACTCATGAAAGTTTATCATTAGAAAGCTTTACTTCAAGGATTGGCTAATAGCATGACATTATGTCAAAATTTTGTTACTGCTTCAATACAAGAAATTAGGACTTTGAATCTTTCCGTATATGTTATTCATCATATGGATGATAATTTATTAGCTGATCCCTCTGAAAGAGTTTTACTGCAAGCCTTTGCTCTTATACAAGCAGCTTTTAAATCTTGGGGATTAGTTGTGGATTCAGAAAAGATTCCAAGACAATATCCTTTTCAATATTTGGGACATCAGTTATAACCTAAACAAATTATGGCTCAGAAAATTCAAATAAGATAATTTACTTACTTTAAATGATTTTCAAAAGCTGTTAAGAGATGTCAATTGGCTAAGAACTCATCTTAAGCTTGCCTCTGTTTGATATTCTCAAGGGGAACACAAATCCTAATTCTCCTCAACAATTTACTGATAAGGGACAAATAGTTTTGCAGAAGGTAGAGGAAGCTATTAGCCAACAACAGATACATTATATAAACTATGATCAAATGTTAGCTGTTTGCATTCTTGCTACTTCTCATGCATCAACAGCAGTTCTTTGGCAGAAGAGACCATTAATATGGATTCATCTTCATCTCCAAGTTTTAACACCCTATTATGAAGCTGTTGTTAATACATAACTGTAAGATAGAATCATGAAAGTATTTTGGGGAAAAAAAGCCTGATGAAATATTTATTCCTTATTCCAAACAACAATTAAATTGGTTATTGCAGAATACTGATATTTGGCCTATTGCATGTGCATGTTTTCAGGCAAAATAAATAATCATTATCTAATAGACACATTGTTACAATTTTCCTCTAAACATGCTTTTGTATTTCCTGTAAATTTACACACACAGCCCATAGAGAATGCACTTACTGTATTTACAGACAGCTCATCTAATGGGAAGGCAGCATACATAATTGGGTCACATGTTTATTCTCTTGTGTTTCCCCTGCTTCAGCACAATAAGTGAATTATGTGCTATAGCCACTGTTTTTGAAATGCTGAAAAAACCCAGCTTTTAATTTGTATACTGATAGTCAATATGTAGCTCATGGTTTATAATTGCTTGAAACTGTTCCCTGTTTAGACACTGCAAATTCTCAAAATTTGCAATTATTTATGTAACTACAACTGGATTTAAGAGAATTTACATGTGACTACTGACTCCTTCTCAGGCTTTCTTGTTAAAACTGTTTTAACAGGAGAAGCAACAAAAAATGTAATTACTCATTGCCTAGGTTGCTTCTCTATGCTGGGTGTTCCAAATCAGATCAAAACAAGTAATGGAACTGGCGATTGTAGTCGTGCATTTGAGATGTTTTGTTGACAATTTAATATTACCCACATTATTGAGATTTCTTATAATCCTCATGGATAAGGTACTGTGAAATGGGCTCATAGAACTTTAAAACAATGTCTTCATAAAATAAAAAAGGGGAACTTATATCCCTATACAACACAAAACTATTTAAATCATGCTCTTTTCATTTAAATTTTTAAAAAATCGGATGTTCATGGATGTTCAACTGCTGAGCATTTTTGGCATCCTCTCCCTACCACTACGCATGCTTCGGTGGGAAGGAAGGATTCTGTGACAGGCAAATGACATGGACCTGGCCCTGTACTCATATGGGGACAAGGTCACATTTGTTTTTTTCACAGGAAGAAAATGGGGGGCAATGGATGGCAGAAAGGCTGGTGTGACAAATAGAACAATTCCATGTTCCTGTTCATTCCCTTACTGATGAGGATGATGATGGTGCCTATATGCAATGAACTCTACTGGGCACACGATCCTGACCCACCACTGATACACAGCAGTGTGGTTCAGCCTGGAGATTCTTTTGGCCAGTAATAATTCTCAACTTCTAGGATCTCCTTGGACAACGGAGTCAACTTACAATAAGACCATGACTTTCAATGCATTTGGTGATGGGATTCCTGTTTGCTTTGTAAAGAATAGTACAAATGGTAAGTGTATTTCTGTGTTCACTCATATTTTGAAGAAAATGTTTTACAAACTGTAACCCAGAGCATAGAGATGGACATGCCTAAACTTTATAAGAGATTCTCTCCTGGTCCTCATGAGATAGGACCTTGTAGATCTGGACCCACAGAGAACGTGGATCTGGCATTTAACAAACTATCAGAAGGAAAGGATGTTAAAACCAGCCCCCAACGTGGTTTAATGTTTCCATTAATAATCAAATTATTGATTGAGCAAGGAATCAGGCAAACATTGGACAAAAGAAGATGTCCATGTCTTTGGCTATCAGATTAAAGTCATTTTCAATGGCATATTTGGAAGTTAGCTGCAGCTCTCTATGAAGTTACATTAGAAATAGACAAAACTGGGGCATGATCTGGATTTCAAACAAGTGTTGTGCATGTGTTAAGGCTCCTATTCTTTTATTACTTGGTCAGGCTAAAATTATGGTATTTATTGTAAGTTGTGTTGATTGCACACTTTCTAATTGTGTTAGCGAATTGAAATCTGGTATGTTTGTTATGGTAATCTACCTATTAGCTTTTGTTTTATTGCCTGTGAGTATAACAGGACCTTAGCATTCTGAAAAAAGCTTACAAATATTGGAAGAAACAAGTCAGGCTTTACATAGAAGCAAGAGGGCTGTGGATCTGATTATTGCTTGTATAGCAGTTTTGATGCCACTGTTTCTGCATTTCCTTTGATGCAAGAAGTTAAAACAGCCACTTTTGTTAATTATTTGGCAAAAAATGTTACTAATGTTCTTAGTATTCATGAGGATTTGGGTAGGTGTTTGGAACAAGGAATTGATGCTCTTTATAATACTATTCAAATTATTGGAGAGGAGGTTCAGAGTTTAAGAGTAAGAAATGGGACTGAAGAGATGGCTCAGTGGTTAAAAGCACTGACTGTTCTTCCAGAGATCCTGAGTTCAATTCTCAGCAACCACATGGTGGCTCACAACCATCTGTAATGGGATCAGATACCTTCTTCTGGTGTGTCTGAAGAGAGTTATAGTGTACTCATAAAATAAATAAATAAAGCTTAAAAAAAAGAGTAAGAAGCCAGCTGGAGTATCACACTAAGTACCAGTGAACCTGTATCACTTCTAAAATTTACAATAACAGTCTCTATAATTTATTGAAAAATTCAAAGATACTTACAGGGTATTTGGCATAGTTCTAACACCTCTTCAGATGTTTTAACTTTGCATTCTGCGATTATGAACCTAAAGAATGCTGCTCCACTGAGTTTTGATGCTGCAGATATTGCTGATAAAATTATTCATGGCTTAAGGTCAGTATTTCCATCTTGGCTTATATAGCTTGATTATCTTGGCCCTTCTTGTCCTGGGAATACTTTTATATTCCTGCCCATTTTGATAAAACTTGCCTTTAAAAACATCAACATGTTAGCGGCCAAAATACATGGCTTGAAACTTAAAATGGATCCCCAGACACAGCCATTCACTGAAGAGGCTGGCAGTCAATGATGGGTAAGATTCTGCACAGAGCCTTACCAACCTAAGACAGAAGTGTATTGTCTTGGATAATACATTTTCAATGATATGTAAGGAAGAAATTATTGTCAGATAAGACAAGACACAGTCTTGTTTATGAAATAGAAGAGGGAGATATGGAGAGCTCTTGGTTCCAGTTCTAGGAAATTGGCAGAAATATTTGACATTGGGCTAGGACACAAGAGTAATACAGTCGAGGAATATATTCCTTTTATCTTCATCATGTTGTCACTAGAAACACTGACCTCGGGATCTTTGTTTGTACCTTGTTTGTTCCTTGACCACTTTGTTTATTTATGCCTTAGGACTGACCATATTCTTCTTCGCATACACCTATGATGATATAAAATCAGACTGGAAAGAAATTAAACCCACTTCAGCACTTGCTGGGGCCATAACTATAATGTTGCCTAATTGGGTTTTTTTCTTTAATCCTTCCTCCCTCCTATGAAACCTGGTTGACTGAGCTGGCTTGATAATTTTTTTAAAGATTTAATTATCTATTTATTAAAAGATATATTTAAAAATTTAAAGATTTCCATTTGAAATCTTTATTAAACTATTTTAAATAACTCTGAATTACTTATGTAAATAAAAATTTAAATGTATAAGCTTATTTAAAAGCAGATACATCTATAGAATTATTATGTATACAGTGTTCTGCCTGCATGCCAGAAAAAGGCACCAGATTTCATTACAGATGGTTGTGAGCCACTATGTGGATGCTGGGAATTGAACTCAGGACCTCTGGAAGAGCAGTCAGTGCTCTTAATCACTGAGCCATTTTTCCAGCCCTATTTCCTTTATTGTTTTTCTTTTTCTCTTCTCTTTTTCTTCTTCTTTTTCAACATGGTTTCACTGGCTATTCTGGATCTAAGTAGACCAAAGACCAGACTGGCCTTTAACTCACAGAGATCTGCCTGCCTTATAAGTGTAATGTATTAAGTCGTTTTCAGTACAGAATATGGTTTAGCTTGGCAAAAGTTCCACATGCACTTAAGCAAAAAAAGGGCCCTGGGAGGTGCACACCTGTATTCTGGCTTCCACGTAGCTGAACCACAAGATGGTTTCCAGGCCACACAGGGCCTGAAGTCAACAGGATTCTGCAAGCTCAAGGTCACACTGAACCACAGAATGGGTTCCAGGCTACACATGGCTTCCAAGTGAAACCTTGTTTTAAACCAACGACACAGTCACCTGTTGCAAGATATTTAATCACACTGTGAACCCGGCAATTGTGTTCACTGAAAGACTCTGTTTCTAGTTGTGGTGTGGCTCAGCCTTAGCTCACACCTGTAATCCCTCTGGTTGGAATACAAACAAGCTTTTAGCACACACTTAATCCCAAGCAAGAAGGTAAAGTTAGTTTGTAGAAGGAAGCACCTGAGCTTGAAAATGATTTCTAATTGAATGGCAAACAAAGTGACAAATCAGAGAAAGGTTTGACAGAATAGGGTATGGCCACCTCTCATGAAAAGAGAAAAAAGGGAAGCTACTTAAGAGCTGCAGGGTGAGTGGCAGTTTACCCAGACCAGCTGGACAGAGGCAGGCTGCAGAGGGAAAAGCAGTGACACTCAGGTGAAGACAGAGTGAGCCAAGAGAATGAGGAGGACCCAGATCAGAACAGATTGCCAGAGTTAGTTTGCCAAGCAGAATTATCAGTCCAAAGCTTAGAAAGAAGCCAGAGTGAATCAGTCAGCTTGAAGAGGAGAGTTTGGACCAGCACAGCTGAGTCAAATCAGGCAGGCAGAGTTCAGAAAGAACTACAAAACGGGTGAGCTTCTTCAGCAGTAAGTCACAGAAGCTGGAAACATTCTAGGCCTAGATTAGATTGTACAGAGCTGTAAGCTTCCAGGACTTCCAGAGATGACAATTACTTCAGGAGAATAAAGTTACTTTTATAACCAACCAACTAGAACAATGAAGACATTTAAAGAAATCATAGTGCTGGAGAGGTGGCTCAGTGGTTAATAATTTTATATATTCACATATATAAAATAAATAAGTAAATAAATATATAAAGACAAGGAATCATGAAGTCTGCCGTTGTCCTGTGGAGAGAGTATAATGTCAGCATATCAGGTTGATCATGTTTTCCTAACCGTTGGGAAAGAACTGTAGAAAGCTTTGACTATTGTAGACTGGCCTGTTTTCCCTTTCAGTTCAGTCACATTTAACTTTTTTATAGTTTGAAGATTGTTTTCAGCGAATAAATATTTAATATTGCTATATTTGTGTGATTACCATTTATAATAATAATTATAATAATAATAATTAGATAGGTTTCTAGAGATAGGGTTTCTCTGTGTAACCCCGGTTATCCTGGAACTTGCTCTTTAGACCAGGTTGGCCTTGAATGCACAGAGATCTGCCTGCCTCTGCATCCTGAGTGCTGGGATTAAAGGTGTGCGCCACCACTGCCTAACACATTTTACCTTTCAAAGAATATACTTATTTTTTTCTGGTATAGTGCCACATGCTTTTAATTCAAGCACTTGGGAGGCAGAAGCAGGCAGACCTGAGTTTGAGGCCAGCCTAGTCTACAGAGTGAGTTCAAGGACAGCCAAAACTATATCTAAGACCCTATCTTGAAAATATACATACACAGTTTACCTGTTTGTGTTTTGGCTCTGTGTGTGTGTGTGTGTGTGTGTGTGTGTGTGTGTGTGTGTACTATATACACACCTACTTCCTACTCTCCAGTAGACTTTCTTTCCTTTTTCTTCTTTTCTTTGGGGGTGGATAGGGGTGGGGCAGGGTTTCTCTGTGTAACCCTTTCTTTCCCAGAATCCATTCTATAGACTGCCAGGTTGGCCTTGAACTCGGAGATCTGCTTGCTTCTACCCCCAAATTTCTGGGATTAAAGGCATGTGCTGTACCTAACCGGTAGCATTACCTCCTAATTTTTAGGTAATTCACTAATATTAAGGTACCTAGGGAGGTCCTGGTTCATCGTTTATGGGGAGCTGGAATTACAGGCTGTACTGTCATGCCTGGCATTGTTTTTAAAATTACATTGAGGCTGAGTCAGCTCATATAAATGGGAAGAGCACCCTCTAGCTGTTGAACTTGAGTAGCAGATAGTTAAATAGGTTGTAGAGCTCAGAGAACTGGTCAAGAGTTGCCTGCTACCACCATATAGGTCCTGGTGATTAGACTCTTGTTAGACTAGGAGCAAATGCTTTAATCCTCAAGACATGGGGATGTCCCTGCCCCCACTTTTTTTTTTTTTTTTTTGGATAGGATCTTACTCTATAGCCCTAGAGTGGCCTCAGATTTATAGTAATCTTCCTGCCTTGGCCTCTCAATTTTCTGGGATAATAGGAGTGGGCCCCTGTGCTCTGCTCCTCAAAGGCTGAGCAGATCTGAGGAGGGAGCCTCACCTCAGGGGCCTGAGAAACTGAATCCATAGGAGCAGAGGAAATGTTGCAAGAAAAGAGGCCAACATGGACACAGAATTTAAATAAAACTACGAACATAGGAGGTGAGACCTGCGGGAGGGGGAGATTGCCACAAAATTTAGGAGGTTTTCAAGAATGGGGGAGACTGAGACTGTGGGATTAAATTAACCAGTAGAAGGTCATGTCTAGCCTTTTGGGGGAAGGAGTGGGGAGGAACCTGAACCATTAAAGTCAACAGGTGGTGGAGAAGATGGCAGAGACCAAGAGCACAAGGACTGAGGGGCAGATGGACATTAACGCCGGGACCCTTTAATACAGCTCCTCATGCTGTGGTTACCCCCATCCATAAGATTATTTCGTTGCTACTTCATAACTGTAATTTCTGTTACTGTTATGAATTGAATATAAATATCTGATATGCAGATATCTCATATGCGACCCCCTGTGAAAGGCTTTGATTCCCAAAGGCTTACGAGTCACAGGTTGAGAACCACTGCCTTAAAGACTCCTTAGGACCATTTTTCTTAGACTTCTGTATTCGCAGTGAGTCCGAGTTAACAATAGAAGGAGTACCCTCTAGCTGGTAAACTTGGGTGATGATGTGGACGCTTTAACTCTCCATTCTGTTTGCGACTACACTGATATTGCCTGAGTCCTAACAGACAAACTGAATAGAGGGTCTGGCTATCTCCCAGGGATAAACACACATGCTGACTTGAGCTTTTGGGGTGTTGAAAAGTCAACGTCTTCTCACAGAACTTTCCACGCAAACCTAGCAATAACTGGCGCTCTGCTTCGTGTCAGTCCAGACACACCCAAGCGCTGCTCCTTTTACGGGGCGCAGTAAGCGTTCCCTGGCGGGGACAGGGATCCCTGGCCTACCGACTGCGCTTTCTCTGCTGGCAGCCAGTTGCGGTAGGACCCAGACCAACGCAACTCTGCCTACTGACCCTAGCAACCACTCACCTGCTCTTCTTTCTCTATAGGCCAGAAAAATATTTTATTTCTTTTTTCATTGGTCCGCGTAACTTTATTGCAACCAATCAGCGGTAGCCACGGGAACAAACTCACTCCTACACAACCTGCGTTAGGGGGAGTTGACCTGAGAAGACGTATATCTGTTTTCTGCGTCTGTTTTTCGAGAAGCGCTTTACTTCTTACTGCGTCGTAGCTATCCCTGGAATGAGGCGCTTACACATTTTATTTCTTTCATGCCTGACCTAAAGTCTGGCCCTTGCTCGCTCCTGTCCCCCCTCCAAATGGCTCGGCCCGCGGAATGCCCCATCTTTCAGGCACTTTGAGAGCCGGAATCTTGGAGGAGTTTAGGGTGGTGATTCTACAACGGTGACTAGCAAGTGTGGGACTTAAGCCCTCTCCCACTGCTCTCTTTGTCGTGGCCACGCGTCACATCTCTCGCTCGTTCCGGCTGCCTGAGCGCGGGCCCCAGAAGCGCTGGCGAAATTGATGCGTGCAAAGCGTACTTGGTACGGTCCACTCCGCCGCGCCCCGCGCCGCCGGAAGTGAGGTGTCTTACCCCCGAAGTTCCGGTTCGCAGGGGGTGGGGAGTGTTGTTAACCGGAGCGGCTGCCGCAGTCGCGGTGATTGAGCGTGCTCGCGGCACTGGGCTCCTGGTGAGTGAACCGAAGTCTGGTCCAGATTGCGGTTGGGGATGGGAGGTCGGCGTCTAGGACCTTGCCCTTTGGGGTCACTGAGATCAGCCCGCCCCCCTGCGTTCCGCCGCCAGCTTTCGGCCTGTCAGATGGCTGGAGACCTCAGGCGGCGGCGCGGCCACCGTTCCAGAGGCCGGGCCCCGCCTGCGAGGTTGGCAACTCCTAGCGTTCACAGGTGCGCGAATGTGAGGCGACCTGAGTGGTTCTCAGTCCCGCCGCTGCACCCTGGCGGCCGGCCGTTTCTCCGGTTCTCGGAGTGGACCCTGCTAGGGGAGGGGGGCGCCAGGGTTCCAGACTGACGTACCCCGCTGGGCGCGCGTCTGCGCTGACCACCCTGGCACAGCTGTCACTGGTGGTGCGGCCTTCTCAAGCTGTGCCCTCTGCACCTTGCCTCCTCCACCCCTGGCGTGTCCAGGTTCCCGCCTCTAAAACCTATCATCCCAGTTCTTTGGAGTGTCAGCAGTAGCAGCCCCCCTCCTCCCAACATTGCTGCTTTTCCTCACTGACTCCCTAGAGGAGGCATCTTAGCAGGCAGAATGAAAAGAGCCCTAGATTTGAAACGAGACTGACCCAAGTTTCAGGCCTTGCATCACTGTGAGCTTCTAATCCCTTTGAGTCCCAGTTTCCCATTTGTGAAACAGGGAGTATATGCTGTTTTGAACCTAATGGCTGTCAAAGTGAAATGAGTGTATTCCCTTACTCTGCCAGGGAATGTGCAAGGTTTGCCCAGTATGGATATCACACATGTCATTTTCCTTGTGCAGGTCTCTGGGCCAGGGCAATGTTCCGCACCGCAGTGATGATGGCGGCCAGCCTGGCGCTGACCGGGGCAGTGGTGGCTCATGCCTACTACCTCAAACACCAGTTCTACCCCACTGTTGTGTATTTGACCAAGTCCAGTCCCAGCATGGCAGTGAGTTCAGGGCTCAGGGAAGGAAGAATGCCCAGGGAGGGAAGGAGGAGTCTACCTGGGGCAGAGGCGGGGCCACATGTCATAGAAGCAGGGGAGAAATAGCCTCTGGCTACCTAACTTGGAATAATGTGTGACAATCATGGGGACCTGTCAGAATGATGAGTCCCAGTCAGAGGAAAGCAGAAAATGACCTCAAACCATGACCTTTCCTCACCCCTAGGTCCTGTACATCCAGGCCTTTGTCCTTGTCTTCCTCTTGGGCAAGGTGATGGGCAAAGTGTTCTTTGGGCAGCTGAGGGCAGCAGAGATGGAGGTAATATGTTGGTGGCCCCAAAGGACAGGGTCCAGAGCCTGGCACACAATGACTGGGTTCCATATCATGCCCTGCTCTCCCCACAGCACCTTCTGGAACGGTCCTGGTACGCTGTCACTGAGACGTGTTTGGCCTTCACCGTTTTTCGGGATGACTTCAGCCCTCGATTTGTGGCACTCTTTACACTCCTTCTCTTCCTCAAATGTTTCCATTGGTTGGCTGAGGACCGTGTGGACTTTGTGAGTTGGGAGTGGCTGGTGAGAATTCCAGTGGATTGGGGTATGGGACAACCCCAACCATCTTGATGATGTTCCTCTCTGCTCTGCCTCAGATGGAACGCAGCCCCAACATCTCCTGGCTCTTCCATTGCCGAATCGTCTGTAAGTGAGACTCACGAAGAGGCGGGTGTTACTTGAGGGAAAGGGGACCACTGAGGAGTAGAATGTGAAAAGTCAAAACCTATGAGCCAGTACCCAGAGTCCTGGCTGCCCCTCAGTCCACAGCTGCACAGGAAAGATAATTTAAGAAGTTAATTTGCATAGTCTCTACTCTGTTCCACTCCAGGGCTTCTTAACTGCCTGGGCATTCAGCTCTCTGCCTTCTCCCCTGGGCCTGGGTTGCCCCAACACCCTGCCTGGGCAAAAGTAGTTCCCAGAGGGCTGATTCCTCTTGGGTGTACACATCTAAGCAGATGGCTAGGTCTATGGACATGAGGGTCAGACTGTCCTAGAGCGGGAAGTGATTGTCAGGCCTCCGCTCACCTTACTTTCCTCCCTTTGGGGGTCTCCACAGCTCTTATGTTCCTCCTGGGGATCCTGGACTTCCTCTTTGTCAGCCATGCTTATCACAGTATCCTGACCCGTGGGGCTTCTGTGCAACTGGTGTTTGGCTTTGAGGTAAAACTGGTTTGGGGGACAACGCTGAGATGGTACTGCATGTGCTGTGAGCAATCCTACAAGTGCTTTCTGAGGACCTGCTATGTCCACCCCCTAGCTGGCCACCATGCAGCCTCTGTCATTTGGTCCTGGCCACCCTCATACATTGCTAGGCTATTGCAGAAGGGCATGAAGAAAGGCTGGTATAATATAGAAGAGTTCTTGACCTGGGCATCTTAGTATGCCTTCCTAGAAGCTGATGCCACAGCTGGCTATGAATGGAAAAGAGAAAATTGCTGGGTAGATCACCCAGGAGACATGTCCCAGCTCACATTTGCAGAGTGCTTACCACGTGCCAGGCCTTGTGCTGTGTTCATGAGTTACAACCAACTATGTTGTTAGAGATGACAGTTAATGCTTTGGAGGTTGAGCCAGTTGTTCCCAGGCTGGGAGGACCCTACTTGTGTCTAAAGTCTGTGTTTGTATCATTGCACCCACTGTACTGAAGCTAGGGCGAGGGGAAGCTGGTGCTTACATCTGTCTCCCCTCCCTCTCTCCCTCCCTCCCTCCCTCCAGTATGCTATTCTGATGACCATGGTGCTTACCATCTTCATCAAGTATGTGCTGCACTCTGTGGACCTCCAGAGCGAGAACCCCTGGGACAACAAGGCCGTATACATGCTCTACACGGAGCTGTTTACAGGTAACAGGATCCTGGGCCTCTCCTGGTCCACTCCAGCATCCCACGCATGCAATGTCTGTCAGCCCTGTGGCCAACTGTGGTCTCCCTTTCCTCCTCAGGCTTTATCAAGGTCCTGCTGTACATGGCCTTCATGACCATCATGATCAAGGTGCACACATTTCCGCTCTTCGCCATTAGGCCCATGTACCTGGCCATGAGGTGAGTCCAGCCTTGTCCCTTTACTTTCTCAGACTGATCTCTCCTGTGTCTTCTCGCACTCACTGACTTGTCCCTTCAGGCAGTTCAAGAAAGCTGTGACAGACGCCATCATGTCTCGCAGAGCCATCCGCAACATGAACACACTGTAAGTGGGCTTACTCTGGCTGCTCTCCCAAACCCCTAGATCCTTTGCTCCTAGTTCTGGTCTTGACATGCATTCTGCCATTTTAACTAGGTACCCGGATGCCACCCCTGAGGAGCTCCAGGCAATGGATAATGTCTGTATCATCTGCAGAGAAGAAATGGTGACTGGTGCTAAGAGATTGCCATGCAACCACATCTTTCATACGAGGTGGGAGGAGTTCTGGGGGACCTGCAACTTGGGCACAGGCTCATGGGAACCTGCTGACCACCACCTGATCTTACTCCCAGCTGCCTGCGTTCCTGGTTCCAGAGACAGCAGACCTGCCCGACATGCCGTATGGATGTCCTGCGGGCATCGTTGCCAGCCCAGTCACCACCACCCCCTGAGCCTGCTGACCAAGGACCACCTCCAGCCCCTCATCCACCACCACTGCTGCCACAGCCCCCTAATTGTAAGTGGTCCTTCATTTGCCCACAGAGGACCTTCCTTGTCCTTGGGTACTTGCCCTGAGCTGGGTACCAACAATGCTGAGAAATCCTAAATGTCTGCCCTCCAGAAGCTCATTCTGGGCAGGAAGGGGTGAGAAGATGAGAACTAGACAATGATGAGTCGTAAGCAGGGCCTGCCAGAGTGGAGGACAGCTCTCAGTAGCCATGGGCTCTGCCTGGAGTGGGAACTGTCAGCCCATCCCTCTTCTCACTACTGTTTTTTTCTCTGCAGTTCCCCAGGGCCTCCTGCCTCCTTTCCCTCCAGGCATGTTTCCACTGTGGCCCCCAATGGGTCCCTTTCCACCTGTCCCACCTCCCCCAAGCTCAGGAGAGGCTGGGGCCCCTCCATCCACAAGTGCAGGTGAGCCTTTTGCATGCCAAGGCAACTGAGGGTGGCAAGTCAGATCTAGAGACCTGGAGACTGACTTCTATTCTGTATTTTGCCAGCTGTTTCTCGGCCCAGTGGAACAGCCACCACCACAGCTGCTGGCACTAGTACTTCTGCCCCACCATCTGGCTCTGTACCTGGCCCAGAGGCTGGTCCTGCCCCTGGCTTCCCATTCCCTCCTCCTTGGATGGGTATGCCTCTGCCTCCGCCTTTTGGTAAGTTGGTCACTCTATGGGATATTTGGGTTAAAGAGGTGACACCCAGGCAGCTCAGACTGACCTCTGTATCTCCTGTCAGCCTTCCCCCCAATGCCTGTGCCTCCTGCGGGCTTTGCTGGCCTAACCCCAGAGGAGCTGAGGGCGCTGGAGGGCCATGAGCGACAACACCTGGAGGCCCGGCTACAGAGTCTGCGCAACATACACACACTACTGGATGCTGCCATGCTGCAAATCAACCAGTACCTCACTGTGCTGGCCTCCCTGGGGTATGCATGCCAGATTCTCCTAGAGCTCAAAAAAGGTCCTTTGTATTTTTTTTTTTTTTTTTTAAGATTTATTTCTTTCAAGTATGTGAGTACACTGTCACTGTTTTCAGACACACCAGAAGAGGGCATCAGGTCCCATTCCACATGGTTGTGAGCCACCATGTGGTTGCTGGGAATTGAACTCAGGACCTCTTAATCATTGAGCCTTCTCTCCAGCCTGCCTTTGTAGTTTTTGACACTTGTCTATAGGCATGTACAAGAGCTCTTGGCCACGCCTACTGCTTTCATCCTTCATTCCAGGAAGTGCATCCATAGCTATGTAGGATCAATTTATTAGTAAGCTGATTGTGAAATTTGTTTTTTCTAAGCTCAAATTGTTGCTGGCATTCCCTGCTATAGCATCACCTCACATGTCTGCCAGTCCTGACACCGGCAGCTTCCAACACTGAGGGAGCAGATACCAGAAAGTCACCTGAAGCCAGCCCACCCATGTTCAGGTGCTAGTGTCATCGCTTGAAGACTTCCTGTACATTAGAATAAAAAGCAAACTCCCAGTCAGGTGACTCGTGCAGAGGGCTGGCCGGAAGCTAGAGTCCAAGGCTTGAGCATTCTGACCTACTCAGTGAAATAAACACCTTCTACATTATCCACCTCTTAAAGATGGAAGAATAACAGGAAATTGTCAGCTGTCTGCTGCAAGTGACTTAGAATCCACGGGGCTGAATCACTTGAACTTGACCCTTTGGTTGCCTCACCTGACAATCTAATCACCTATTCACTTATGCCTACTCCTCACCAGAGCTTACCCTGCAGGGCTCATGGTGGTGGGTGGTAGGAGAATGCCATGGTCAGGCCTCTTGTTCCTTCTCTTGCCAGGCCTCCCAGGCCAGCTACTTCAGTGAACCCTACTGAAGAGACTGCCTCTACAGTGGTATCTGCTGCCCCTTCTACTAGCGTCCCCAGCTCTGAGGCTCTTACCCCATCCCCTGGAGCTTCCCCACCAATTGTAGAAGCTGAAAAGCCTCCTGGTAAGTGAGTAACCTTTAGGGGTGGGATGAAGGGTACACTGGGCTTCACTTGTGACGTCTCTTCCTAGCTCCTGAGTCAGTGAGCGTTGCAGAGGAGCTCCCCGAGGATGGAGAGCCTGATGCTGCAGAACTCCGCCGGCGTCGCCTGCAAAAGCTGGAGTCTCCTGTTGCCCACTGACACTGCCCATATCTGGCCCTGCTCTCGAGTGGCCCTCACTGGAACATGTCCTGCCACCAAGTGCCAGCTCCCTCTCTGCTTGCACCAGGGAGTAATAACCCCAGTTGAGAAAGACGTGGCAGGATCTCTGAGGATCGAGAAGTGTCTGGGCTTCCAGTCGATCCATTCCCAGTGCCCCTGACAGCCATGGGGATGTTGTTCAGCTCTAACCTTCCTCCTCTACTTCTGCCATGTTCTACTGGGGCCTTGAAAGTAGAAGCTGAATCTCTGGTAAGCCTTCTCTCCCATGCTTTTTGGGAGAAGGTGAAGCCCCTCCAAGCCCTGCTTGTGAGTACGGGACCATGCTGCAGTGCCGAACAGTATTAACTTCTGTTCCTAAGTGTGGAAACCCAAAGGGGCTGAAGACAGACCAGGACCTTGGCCCCTCTCCTGCCAAGACTGAAACTAGTCTCTTTCCTCTACCCCAGTCTTCCCAGAACCCCCTTTGTGATGGTGGCTGTGCCCCCTAAGCCCTGTGGCATTTCCATGTCTTACTGGCAACCACACAACTCAGGGAAAGGAGTGCCTGGGGGTGGGGCACAGGCGGGCAGCACTGAGGGACCCTGCCCTGCCCCTCCCCAGCCTCTTTCCCCATCTCACCCAGCAGCCACTGCCTGGTGGGTCTGGCTAAGGGTGTGTGCTGCTCCTTAAACCACTGTTCCCCAGAACCCAAGGCAGGCCACCTCCAACCTGTGGGACTCGAGTTCAGGATGGGAACTATTTCTGCACCTAGAGGCTCTGGGCTTAAATTTTGTCTTTTGAATTTGAATGCTTGACCCCAGGAAGGAGCAGCAGGTGTGGGGCTAGGTACTTGGGACTTTCGGTGTAGAACAAGCTCTGGGCCAGGCAGGGACCATGGAGCCTAGGCCTAGTTGCTTCTTTCTTTTGGTTTTGTGTTACAGGAGTTTCTGGAGAGTTTCAGATGATTATTTAATTTGTAAATATTGTATAAATTTTAATAGCTTAAATTGTATATACAGCTAAATAAAAACTTGCATTAATGACTGGTGGAACTTGTCACCTAGGATCAGGGCTGGGTTCCTTTTGCTTGCTTAGTCTGTAGATTTAGGAATAGCCTGTGGTTTCTGGGGTTAGGATGCTGAGATCATTCAACAACTAGAGAGCATTGGGAGGTTGGCACCTCTCTACCTTAGGTCTGAGGTCAAACAAGGTAACCAGGTTCTGAACACTGTCTCACATTGTTTAGCCAGTTTAATGGTGGGTGGCTTGTGGGGTGGACACCAGAAATAAAATACACTTTGTCTTCAAACCCCTGTATAGTTGATTCCAGGTCACAGGGATTCTCCAACCCTATCTATTACAGCGCTCAGTTCCTAAGACTATTTTGTCTCATCCATTCCAGTCCATGTCACTGTCCTGTATTGTGTCATCTGTTTCCCATAGCTTCCACCGCGCACCATCAATATCAAAAGCTCCAAGCCAAGGAAGGATTCCCTGATGAGCCTACCCTGTGAAGCCCCCAAAACAGGGTTGGATGGTTGCTTCCAGAATGGCTGACAAAGCTAACATAAACAAATATACCACAGTTTATAAAGGGACAGCAGTTTGTAATCTCAGGCTTTTCCATTAGTGCCCCAGTTCCCAAATTGTTCCCATTAGTCCATAACTCATTTAACCCATTTAAAGTACATGGCTGGTTAGTTATCTCTCCTCAGTTTCATACATCCTGCCTTCCTCAGAGTCCAGGGCGAATCTTCCTGTCAGATTTCTCACATTCTAATCCTGCCTCAGCTCACTTGCCATTAGGTGATACTTCCACAGAATCCACAAGAGTATCTGTACAGCAGTTAATGTCTGCCTTTGTTAGCTTGATTGTTGCTCTGGCCTCCCATGTTGAACAGCTCTCAAGTGGATACTTGTACATGCAGGTCTACTTCCCCTTTATGAAAGCAAGGCCTTTCTCCAAGCCCTTTCATCCTAAGTTCTAAACTCTGTTCTTTGTATCCCATTCCAGAGACTCCAAATCCACTTCCTTTCTGGATGCCAGTCTGTGGCGAGCACTGCCACATGGGCTAACCATAAAGCCTCAGAAACCTTTCTCAAGGAGCCAGGCTTTAAGCTGCTCATCAAAGTAACCCTTGATTCGAAGAGTACCTGTCACCTCATTAACCTGGGTGACAGGTGTCTTTCCCAGCAGTGGGCTCAAGAATTCTTCCACATCCTTCTGTAGAGCCTGGGGAAAGAAAAACTCCAGTTACCCGTTTCTAATTACAGGACCCCACCCTTCATCCCTGGAAGAATCAGGTACACACCAGAGCCACTTACCCAGATGTCACCTTCCACCTTCCGAATCAAGGTCATCTGTCGGTTTCCATGTGTGATTTCCTTATAGACAGGGATGTTGTGCATCCGAGAGCGACGAACAAAGTAGGGCAAGTTGGGAAGGGGATCTATAAAGAGATACAGTATAAAAAGCCAGCTTAACATAGTCTCATCCACCTCAACCAAGGCCTTTCCCTTCACAAAATCTGCAAAGGGCTCTGTCAGCGCTTGTTGGTCTCAAACTTTATGTAGCTAAGACCTTGAACATGTAATCCTGTTTCTACCTCCCAAATTCTAGAATTATAGACCTGCTGCACCTGCTATTAAATCCTACTGGACAAAACTACCTCAGACTTCAGATCAGAGCATCTCCTGTTCTTCAGCTCGTAAAAGTCAAGGCTGATGTTCACCACACAGGCCTGTACCATCTGAGTGCTCATGAAGAAAAAAAACTAGGCACAAATATTCATGCCTAGAAGTCAGAAGCTGGGCATCTTGGTTTATACCATTAGTCCCAGCACTCTAGAGACAGAGGCAGGTGTATCTCTGTTTGAGCCCAGCCTGGTCTACAAAGTGAGTTCCAGGACAGCCAGAAACAGAAACCTTATCTACAAACAAGCCAAAAAAAAAAAAAAAAAGAAGCAGGCATGGTAGCACATTTCTTTAATCTCAGCAGAGACATTTCTGAGTTTGGAGTCAGTCTGATCTACAGATTAAGTCCAGGCTAGCCAGGTTACACAGATGCTTTAGTAACACAAGTGAAATAGTTTAGTAGAGTGTATATCTCTCTGCATCTTCGGGACCCCCACCCCCCAGGACTACACTCTCCTTTCCTATTGACCCAGGAAGGCTGAGAACTTCTGAACAAAAAAATGAAAGTTAAAGGGACTCTTTTCATTTTTTATGTGAGTTAGTGGTTTGTCTGCATACCCATGTCTGTGTGAGACTGTCAGATCACCTGGAATTGGAGTTACAGGGTTGTGAGCTGCCAGGAGGGCGGGGGCTGGGAGTTGAACCCAAGTTTGCTGGGAGAGGAGCTAGTGCTCTTAATCGATAAGCAATCTCTTTAGTCCCCCATTTGTGGGTTTCTTTGTTTGAGACAAAGTTTCTCTGTGGCTAGAACTGTCCTAAACCTTATAATGGCAATGAGACTTTACAAATACAACCACTTAAGGTTTTACATACCCATTTTGCGGAATTTGAGGTTAGGAGAAGCTAAATGACTAAAAAAAAGTCACACCAACAATGAAGGACAGAGCCAAATTCAAAACAGGTGCTCCAGAAACTTGCCAGTTTGCTAAGCTGCATACTCTGTTACACATGGTCAGGTGGACTAGAAGAGAATTCCCAACTTCTTTTTCACAAGGGAAGACAATAACATAGGGTGCTACTATATTGGTCCCTTCCCAGGGTTAAGACAACATTAACCCTCCTAACACCTCAGAACGTCTAAGCCCACTGGGAAGTCCAAAACCTCTATCATTCAACTCACCTCTGGGAGGCTGCCAACCACTAGGAGTGGGATAATTTTTATGTTTTGGTGGCTCTGGGATTTTGGTAGGTGGGAGCAGGCGCTCCACAAACTGGTACTCATCCACAGACTCCACAAAGCCGGGGTTATCAGGAGGCCCCTGGGTCTGGCTCTAAGACAAAACAAATAAACCATCTTTCCTTTAGTTAAAAAAAACAAAACCAGACAGAATAGAATAAGTAAAACTTGAACCTGGAAAAGCACAAGACTTCGACTTTCCAGTGTGCATGCTGGGGGTGGGGGGTGTTGGTGGTGATTGAAAAAACAACTTTCAGACAGAATCCCAAGACTTCACCAGGATTCAAATGGGCATATTCCTGAACAGCCGATTAATCATACAATTGACCAATACAGTATCCTTCAGCATTTTTTTCCTTAACATGGTGTTGAAACACTTAACTCCGAATGACATGCTTGATCGAGCGGGGACATACAGCTGCTCCCTGTCTTAACCAACTCGAGGGATGCGGCAGCCACATTCCAAAAACCCAGACTCTCTAAGTGCAGTCCAGTCTCTGCACCTGCTCTGTCCACCCTGCATCTACCTAGACAAGTATCACCTGGAGTATACAGGAAAACTAAAGCCTTGTGAGGGAATACAAAGTTCAGGGTGGTCATGAGTAACAGTGAGCTTCACAGCCTTTTGTTCTCCGGGTTCTCACCAGCTGCCGTCGCCCGTAGCTCCACCGGGCACAGGTCCTCCAGTCCTGCAGAGCGACTCGGAACACAGTCGCGGCCATCTTGGCTCCTCAACTGAGTGTCATCTGCGCACGCAGCTGAATTCGCCCCGCCTTCTCCTGCGCACGCAGCCCATAAGGCCCGAACGCCTGCGTAAAGCGTAAGAGGCGGGCTAGGACGACGGTGGGCGGTACAAACAACCAGCGAGCCGCGCGGTCGCGCTGCAGTGACGTAACACGCAGCAGGCGGTGAGAACGTGCGCGCCCCCGCTTCTTCCTCTTTCTTGACTCCATCTTCGCGGTAGCGGCATCGGCGTCCGCGGGTTAGGTAAAACGCGGGGGACGGCTGGGCCTGAAGTGTGCGGTAGCAAGCCATCCTGAAGTTCAAAGGGTGTGGGGAAGGCAAAGGACAAGGGCGATTCTGTGGCCTTTTCTCCGTCTCTATCCGGGACCCTGGCGAGCCAGGCCATCCGCGTGTGAGGCCGCGCAATCCAATGCCCCGACCTTTTTTCCTCCTGGGATGATCCCTATTTTCTCTCACAAGCCTTTTCTTCTTCAGCAGCCAACATGCAGCTCTTTGTCCGCGCCCAGAAACTACACACCCTCGAGGTGACCGGCCAGGAGACGGTCGCCCAGATCAAGGTAAGTATGTAATGATCCCTTTTTGCACCTAACTCTGTTCCTTTTTCCCCAGTCCCACGGGGAAACTTTGTCTACTTATAACATCGCCTTCTTTGCCTTTAGGCTCATGTGGCCTCACTGGAAGGCATTGCCCCCGAAGATCAAGTCGTGCTTCTGGCAGGCTCCCCGCTCGAGGATGAGGCCACCCTAGGCCAGTGTGGTGTAGAGGCCCTTACCACTCTGGAAGTAGCTGGCCGCATGCTGGGAGGTGAGTACTTTTTCACTGAGTTAATGGAATGTTTGTAGCTAAACCATATGACAGCTCATTTCTCTGATAGTACACTTGGGCATTCTAAGGACTTTCGAACTTATTGATACTTAAGTCTTTATCAGAATGTGGTCCTCAGTGTCCCCGTGAAAATTACAAAACCTGGTGGTAGCCTACCTTTAATCTTACTACTTGGGAGGCAGAAGAGAGGCGGGTGGATCACTGTGAGTTCTAGGCCAATCAGGGCTACACAGAGGAGTTCTGTCTAGAAAAAAAGCAAAAGTGATGTCTGGTTTATTAGGATCTCAGTATGTTCCTGTCTTTTCTGTATGTAGAATGTTAGCTGAGAGTGTGGATTGCTTTGCATATATCAACCCTCAGCACTGCATAAACTGGTTGTGTCTTGTGACCCTGTCTCTAAACTTTGTTTCATCCTTTGTTGGGCCCAACTTGCCATTGAAACGCCCAAGAGTTGAGGGAGGAAGAGTTGGTGCTTGGCATGACCTTGCTACTTATCTCCTACGTTTCTCTCACCCCCAACACAGGTAAAGTTCATGGTTCCCTGGCACGTGCTGGAAAAGTGAGAGGTCAGACTCCCAAGGTGAGTGACAAGATTGGTGTTTGGACTTTGTTTCTGTCTATCACAGCAAAGTGAAGACCTTTGGATTTCCTGTCTGTTCTCTTTTATGGAGAGGAGCTGGTGGGAAAGATGCCAGGCATGGGAGAGGTCAATTAGGGTCTGATCCTTCCTTCCTTCTAGGTGGCCAAACAGGAAAAGAAGAAGAAGAAGACAGGTCGGGCCAAGAGGCGAATGCAGTACAACCGACGTTTTGTCAATGTTGTACCCACTTTTGGCAAGAAGAAGGGCCCCAATGCTAATTCCTAAGTCTGTTGTGACCCTGCCACACTAATAAAGCCATTTTGCCCAGACTCATTGTGCTTTCTTCATTTTTGTAAGGCTGTGGCCAATTTGAGTCTAATGAAGTGCCCTGGTCATCAGGAAGGGTAAATCCGTAGTGAGCACAAAGGCTACCTACAGATTACACAGAACATCCCTTTTAGTCCCAGCACTTGGGAGGCTGAGACAAGTAGATCTGAATTTGAGGCCACCCTAATCTACATAGTGAGTTTAGTGACAAGGTTTTTGTGCTGTAGAGGCAGCAGTGGAAGAGGGAAGGGTTTTGGATAGAAGAGAATTTTCTGAATTTGGGACCAGTATAGTTTCAAAGGAACATGGGTATCCCCCAGCTTTAGAAACTGGTATTGCCTCACTACCTGGGCATCTAAGTCTTATCTGACCTAATTTAATCACCATTGACAGAACTGATTGATGGTTCCACTCCTGGGCCCAACTAGTAAAGCTAGGTTTGGACACTCAATTATTCCAACTTTGAGGTCAGTGTCTGGCCCACACTAGATGTGACCAATTGGTTTTGTTCTAATTCCTGTGTATGTCCCAAATTAATGTGCAGATGTTAAGAATTAGAGGCAAATATCTGACTAATCCGTTTTTTTGTTGTTTTGTTTTTCTTGGTTTTTTTTTTTCTTTTTGAGACTCGAGGTCTCAAACTTCAGGCCAGACTGATTTTGAACCTCCAAAGTACTGGTATTACTGGTATAAATAAAAACACCAGGCTTGGGTACTCAATGCTCAAATGAAGGAACATCTACCCAACCCAGACTGTAGAGAAAAGTATAAAACTAGAGATTGAACCAGGAATAGTGGCACATACACACCTTTAATCCTAGCACAGGTGAGGCAGATAGATCTGAGTTTGAGGACAGCCCGGTCTACAGAGTGAGTTCTAGGAGGGCAAAGGCTAGACAGAAACCCTAACTTAAAATAGTTAAGTGTAGTAGCCATAAAATTCCAAGTGCTGTACAGGAGTGGGGAATTGACATTTGTTTTCATAAGAATGTCCCTAGAAAAAGGTTAGTAGGTATGCCTGTAATCCCAATACTGGAGAGGTGGAGGCAGAAAGATGAATTCAAGATCATCTCTCCTGCTACATAGTTTGAGGTCTTAAGTTTGAGACCTTGTCTCAAAAAAAAACAAAGAAACTTAGAAGGTCACAGGGTGTAATTATTGAGGCTGGAAAGGAGAGCTAAGATGATAAGTGGTATTGGGAAGGTACAGATCTTACAGGCTTTACCAGATGGCTTTTGGGTTTGTGTTGGTCCATTTTCCATTATGACTTGACACTAACATAGTGTTTCTGTCCTAGGCATTCCCTACAAATATTCCATTAGTTTACTAGTGAATTTATTCCACTAAGGCAGAGCACTTGACCTATCTACCTCTCAATACGACTCATAATACTTAATACAAACTGAATTTCAACACAACTTGAGGAAGGTTGTTTTGCCGATTTGCTCATGTATCGTTTTGTTGTATTTTTGTTATGTTTGAGACAGGTCTCGTAGGCCCAGGCTGGCCTCAATCTGATATGTTTACCTGTTACGTATTTTGAGCTCCAGATCTGTTAAACATGCCTGGTTCCTATTTTTGCCAACTCAGTGCTACGCCCTGCTAAGACCTTGATCTTTTTTGTTTGCTGGTGGTTGGCTTTGTTATTTAAAGGGTGTGCAAACGTTTATTTTTGCACAATCTGGTACAACCACAAAAAACAAAATGGGATTAACAACACGGTTTTTCAAAATTCGGCGAGCCGACTTGTGGGAAGAGTTTGGACTTCTGCACTTATCCAAAGAGCTACTCAAGAGACGAAAATTACCGAGAAGACTCGGGAAAGTGCCGAAAGAAGGCTATGCACCCCCCCCCCCCCCCCCCCCGTACACAAAGGCGGAAATAACCAAAGAAGCGCCGGAAGTGGCGGAGCTGGTACCGGACAAGCGGCACCAGTTTCCATGGAGCCCGCAGGCCTCTGCGCCTTCTGCCCGGCCGGGGAAGCGCTATCGGCGCGCTACACCTGCCCGCGCTGCAACGCTCCCTACTGCTCGCTGCGCTGCTACCGGGCGCATGGCGCCTGCGCCGAAGACTTTTACCGCGACCAAGTGCTGCGAGAGCTCCGTGGCCGAAATGCTTCGCCCAGTCGTCTGGCGGGCGCATTACGACGGCTGCGTGAACAACGCGAGGCCGAGGATGAGCCCGAGGAAGCAGGCCTCGGGCCCGGCACGCGGCCCGGCGGCCTTTCTGGACTTTGGGAAGGTTTAGCGCCGGCTGAGAAGGCAGCGTTCGAGCGGCTTTTGAGCCGTGGCGAAGCCGGACGCCTTCTTCCTCCGTGGCGGCCCTGGTGGTGGGGCCGCGGTACCGGCCCACGTTTTCTGGAGGAGCTGGATCATGCCGCGAGCAGAGATCTTGCGGGGCCGGAGCTCGCCCCTACGAGGACGGCACTGGAATCCGTGGATGATGCCGCCGCTGCGGAGCCTCTTGCTGAAGACTGCAGTGCCGCCCGACCGCCCGCATTGCCTGCCCGCATCCCAGCACTGGCCAGTTTGAGCCGCAGCCCGGCCTCGCCACTGGTGCGTTTCCAGCTGCCCAATGTGCTGTTCGCCTACGCCCACACTCTGGCCCTGTACCATGGAGGAGATGACGACGCACTACTCTCTGACTTTTGTGCCACTCTGCTTGATGTTTCTGGGGCCCTCGGAGCCCAGCAAGTCTTTGACTCTACAGAGGAAGCCCTGCAGGCCGCAGCCCACGTTCTGGAAGCCGGCGAGCACCCACCTGGGCCCCTGGGTACACGGGGTGCTATGCAAGAAGTTGCCCGCATCCTGCTGGGTGAGGGTCCTGTCAGTCAGAAAGGCTACACGCTGACAGCACTGGGGCACCTGGCTCAGACCCTGGGACGAGCCCGGAAACAAGCTGTGGTTGGTGAAGAGCGAGATCGCCTTTACCGGGCTCGGAAGAAGTGCCAGTTCCTGCTGGCTTGGACCAATGAAAACGAAGCTGCCCTCACACCCCTGGCTCTAGACTGTGCCAGAGCCTACCGAGCCCATGCTGTGACAGCTGAGGAGATGGCAACCCTTACTGGGGAGCTAGAACGGCTTTGGGGAGGCCCAGTACCACCTGCTCCAAGGACTCTCATTGAAGAGCTCCCTGGCTGAGCTGGGTATCCATGTCATTAATAAAGATGTGTCTGGTCTGCTCAAATGTTGGCAGTGCCTTTCTTTACTTTAAAAATGTGCCCTTTCCTAGCTCCTTTTGAAGTCACTGTGTAGTTGAAGATGGTCTTGAATTTCTGATCTGCCTTCTGCCTTGACAGTGGGAGGTGACAGGTGTTAGCCTTCTTGCTAATACATGCAGGGCTGAATAGCACAGGCTTCCTTTGTGCTACACAAGCACTTTGAGCGACATCCCCAGGCCTGAAGTGCCCATTTCCGAGAGTAACCAGTTGTCTCACCCAGTCAGGCTTTTGGACCCACAAACCACTTTTTAAGCTTTCCTTAGTCATCTAGTCATACCCAAGCCTCAAGTCACTGACCAGGATAGAAAAACACCAGCAAAGGTTGAAAACATTTATTCAACAGGGAAAAATAATTTCCTTCTGGGAGCAGTGGCTCCCTCTTGCTTTAAACCTCTGAGGCTGAGCATCCCTGCTGAGTGGCGCTGGCTCGATGGATCTGCTTCAGTAGACGTACGGTATGATTCGGTACGGCACGCGCTTGCAGTATTCCTGCCAGGCACGGCCATATTTTCGCAGGCACTGCTGCTCATCTCTGGCCTCGCGGTGCACCAGCAATGCAGTGAAGTAGAGCAGGTAGAAGTAGGGCAGCAGATGGGATAGGCCTGTGGGGAAGGAGCCGCGTGGTCAGACTTAATGATGAGCACTCAGTTCATAAGGGCTTTCACAGCTGATGGCACACAGAGCTCATAGGCCCTGGGTCCACTCCAATCGCTGATCAGTCCTCACACCAGGCACACCCACATACTCCAGAACCCACTCACCACACGGCAACGACCAGGCCAGAGCCATGATGAGGTCTCCCAGGTAGTTGGGGTGTCGAACCATACCCCACCACCCAGACACCAGCAGCTGCCTTCCTGTGGCAGTAGGAATGGTTTCAAGACCTAGAGGAAGACAGCTAATGAAACGGAACCACAGAGCCTTGCTGTTTTATCTCATTCATAACCTCTAAGAGACCCAACTTACCAGACACACTGGGATCAGAAGGATTCTTTCTGAATGTATTTTTCTGGGAGTTGGCTCCTCGGAAGATGTAGTAACCGATAGCTGAGGGAAAGTATGAGCAGGAGGTGAGGCAGGAGTCCAAGCCTTTTGCCTAACCCTGACCAAAGCCTGTCCAGATCCTAGGTTGTGCTCTGATTACCTGGGACCTAGCTCCAATACTGAAGAAAGTATGAATGGAAGGGGAAATGAAGGGCTCTCCTACTGACCCTTAATGAGGCAGATGAGCAAGGCCATGGGCAATCCCAGAGACTGTGGATGGTACAACAGGAACTGGGCCTGCAGGCTGTAGGTGAAAGGTACCCAGGCTAGGTCTCCAAAGACCAGCATGAAGCCAAAACCATCATGTATTATGTCCATGGTGGTGAGGACAGACTCCTGCAGAAACATGACCCAGACACTGGCTTAATCCACATGACATCCTCAGGATCCCCTGCTTGCCTCCCACTGTCCAATCCAGCCTCACCTCATACCAGAGGGCATCACCCACATACAGCAACTGGAAGCCATTGACCAGCCACATAGCCAGTGAAGGACTCCCCTGAAGCTCCGCCTCCTGCATCAGCAGAGCCAGGTTAATAAAGACCTAAGGGAAGAGGGACAGGGTCATTGTCTGGATGGGTGCATCAGAGTAGAACAATGCCAACCTCTCCCGTCCATTCAGTTGTCCACTGACATGTACTTACAAGACACTAGATTGCAACTCTGCCTTAAAACTCCTACTTTTGAACCTGAGTTTGTCACTTGGGCATAATATGTATCTTTGCTAAAAGTCACCTTTCTACTGCCATGTGAAAAATAGGAATAATCAGGGCCTTGCCTTGAGTTCTTGTTTGAAAACTAATGTTTGCAGAGCTAAGGATTGGCTTGTTATGAACCTAAACTTTGCACCCTCTTTTTCTTCTTCTCCTCCCTTTCTTCATCGTCATCTTCATTATAAGACAGGGTTTCTTTGTGTATTCCTGGCTGTCCTGGAACTTCTTCAGTAGACCACTTTAGCCTTGAACTCACAGAAATCCACCTATCTCTGCCAAAGTGCTGAATTAAAGGTGTGCACCACCACTGCCTGGCTTTGCACCCTCATTTTCATAGCTCCAGTAGCCTGAATAGTGTAGCTTTAGTAATACTGATGTGGTATTTTCTTAAAAAAAAAAAAAAAAGTCTAAGTAGCCTTGGTTGACCTGGAACCACACAGACCAGGCTGGCCTTGAATTCACAAAGCTCTGCCTGCCATGGCCTCTGGAGTGCTGGGATTAAAGGTGCTCCCTACTATACCCAGCCCTTACAGGCAATCTTAGAAGAAAAATTCAAATTTTATGTGTGAGAAAATAACCACATAATCTGGTACATACGTGAGCAGGCCAGTCTCCAGATCATAGTGGGACTGGGTCTGGTGTGTTACAGTAACTGTGATCCTAGTTACTAGATTGGCTGAGAGAAGTGGAGAGGACTTTGAGACTAGTCTGGACTGTCCTAATGAGACCTGTTTCAAAACTAAACCAAACCCTAACTCAGATTCGGAGGACATGGCACTCCTGCCTCAGTAGAATCTCCTCTACAGTGATCCAGGACCTTCCCTGAGTCTGCCACCACCCATATATGTATGATCTTAAAACAAGAAGGAAGAGCTGGTGCGTTGTCAAGGCCACCAATGACCAACGTGTTAAATCCCAGACTCCCTGGGGGCTGCTGTCTTGTCCCCCAAATCTCTCCTTAGCTGCCTTTGAAGTCGGTTTTGTACTTGGCCACTGCATTCAAAGCTGCCTGTGCTGTCCCAGCTTCCTGCCTGCTTCCCCCACACAACCTGTCATCATTGCCATGCTTTATAGATTGTTTTGTGGAGCTAGGGTTGAAAACTAGGGCTTTATGTGTGCTAGACAAATGCTTCTTTCCCCTTTAAAGATTTGGTATTAAAACCCCTCTTTGTCTTAATATTAAAATAAAACCATGGGTTCATAGCACAGCGACATATTGACGAGTGAGTGACAATTACTGTCCACTCAGCAATGCTTGCCCTTCTCTGCTCTTCTCCTGGCCCAAGACCAGCAGAGTTAAGCCCAACATGCCCAGCATACCCAGCCGATGAGGCCAGGTCTCAGCTCACAGAAATATTTGAAGTCAAAGGAACCGAGTCGAGGGTTCAGCTCCCGTCCAAGAAAGAAGTCATACACAGAATTTCCTGAGGAGCAACAGAGAGTGAAGGCACAACAGGTGGACAGGCATCCCACCTACCTCATCCCTACCTCACTGGGACCCTTCTCACCTGAGTTTCCTCCAGGAGCCAGGGCCGAGGCAGGAGCTACCAACGCCTTCGCATAGAGAAGGAGGCTGAAGATGAAGCTGGTGAGAGTGGTCGCAAAGGCCAAGGGCAGGAGCATTCCAGGCAGTGCCCCCAGAGGCAGCCCAACTGACACTCCCAGCCCCACCAACAGAGCTGTTAGCACCAGAGCCTGGAAACCTGAACCACAGCACAGAGTGAGCCCTGGGGTGGCATACTTCCACAGACACACACACACACACACACAGACTAGTTCTGAGAGGACACTGGCCTGGAGCTGAGTAGCAAAGAGGTAAAAACACAGCGAGATTCCCATAGGGGAACATGTCGTCAGAGCTAATCCATAAACCTCCCACTACCTTTGGAACCCACCCCAACCCGTGTAACTCCAATTCATAAAGAAGGGAAAACCCCAGGCACCATTAATAGGGTAGCGCAGGCGACTCTTGTCCTTCAGTTCCAGCCCCTCAGCCACCTGCGGGTAAAGGGCAGGTTTTATAAGGGCTTGGGAGACCTTCTCCCTGCCAGCCCACCCTGTACCCTTCTCACTGGTGTGTTAAAACAGAGCGCACACCTTGCGTGCCGGCAGCAAATAGAGCGCCACCTGCAGGCCGAGCCAGATGAACAATAGCAGCAGAGCCCGTGGGCTCCACAGCTCCTCCAGCGCAGGCAGATAGGTGGGTAGTGCCAGGAGGCGCGCCGGGCCCGAGCGGGCCGCCAGAAGCAGGTGGAACATGGTGGCAGGCAGTAGGACCAGCATCGCTGTGACGCCTAGGAAGAGGGCCACTGTGTCGCGTGACTACTCCCCAAAGCTCTGTCAAGTCCACAGGCGCCTTGAGTCACCTGCCCGCTTAGCGGGCTCCCAGCGCCATACTCCTACCTTGATTTTCATCTTTTGTTTTCTGCCCTTCCCAAAGACCATCCTGTCCTGCCTGTCTTGTCATACAAACTCCGTGCTGCGCAGCTGTCAGCACAGGCCCCTCCTCTCCTGCAGACACACCTCCACCCGCGCAGCGCAACGCAGCATTCTGCTGGACTTCCCAAAAACCTTCTAGAGAGCTCTTATCCTACCCTGCTCCCGTTAAATAGCATCGGTTCAGCCTCCACCCCGAACTTTCCCATTTACCCAGCGGCCCCCCGAATTCCATTGGGGCCTTGGAGGCCTCACGAGAAGTCATGATCTCTGCTTTGCCAGGAAACAATGATTCACAAAAGTCGATCAAGGAAGAACAGCCCACCCCATCCCGATAGCCTGACTACGCCTCTGCATCAGTCTCGACACGGAGATGGGAAAGCTGCTGCTCTTGTTCAGTGATCAAATGAACGCGCCCTCTGCCCACCCTGGGCCCAGCACAGCAGCCAATCAGCACTGGGAGGCGGGCCCCGTGCTAGAGCCTCAGAAGCTTAGCATTGAAACCCAACCCCTGGCATGTTCCGCCCCTGCAGGCAAGAGGAAGGAGGACACATAAGTTTATTAGAATGGTCCATAAACCCGCCAGCGGGGAAGGGCCTCCAGGGTGAGAACAGGGCACGGGGAGGACAGGGCGATAGGGCTGCTCCGGGACTCGTCGACAGATTCTAGCCGCGCTCGCAGATGACCTCGACAACACTGGGTTCCATGGGCACTGGGTCAGGACAGCGCAGGGCTGCTGAGGCTACTACTTCGTCCAGCAGCAGGTGCACTAGCTCCTCATCAGCCACAAAGCGCCACAAGTAGAGCTGCAGGAAGTGGCAGTCCACCTGCACCTGCTGCAGCCCGAAGCGCCCAAAGGTGCGCAGGCGCACACACTCCAGTAGCGTCTTCAAGCTGATCTTAATGATGCCAGTCAGCACAGACACCTGCAGGGGAACACATATGGAAGCAGCTCAGTGACTGCAGGCTTTTAGGAAGGAGCATACATCCAAATTCTGAGCAAAGGCAAGGGAGAAAAATAAATTTCTAGGGCTCAGGTAAGGAGGGAACAATTCAATGTTGCCACCATGAAGGAAAGGAGCAGGTAAGCCCCAGTGGTCAGATCAGAGATGGGGGCAGCATGAATATGACCAGCAGAAGTCACCACTGACTACAGAGTAGAAATGGAGGAAAGAAATCCCTGAGCTTGGGCTGGAGTGGGGTAGAGATCAAGGTGTGACTTGGGGGGGGGGGGCGTTGGAGAGATGGCTCAGTGGTTAAGAGCACTGACTGCTCTTCCAGAGGTCCTGAGTTCAATTCCCAGAAACTACATGGTGGCTCACAACCATCTGTAATGGGATCTGATGCCCTCTTCTGGTGTGTCTGAAGACAGCTACAGTGTACTCATATAAATAAATAAATCTTTAAAAAAAAAAAAAAAGATATGACTGGGAACCCCTGAAGACTCAGGACCAATTTGGAGAATAGAATGAGAGCAAAGAAGCCTTGAAATCTGGCATCCAGATGGACAAGGTGGTTTTGCTCTGGTCCACCTAGAGAAAGAGACTAGATAGAGTGACCATTAGTTAAGCTCAGATGGGGGTCCTAGGGCTCCCTGGACTGACGTGGGAGCCAACCTTCCCCCTGGGATCTAGATGAGAAGGTACTTCAGACCTTATTGAATTCCACAGGGCTGAACACGTCGATTCGTTCAGAGAACAGCTTCTGAATATTGCTCAAGAGGTTTGTGTCCATTGGAGCACTGGAAGTGGGAAGAAAGGAGTCAGAGACCACTTTGCCCACCCTCTCTCTTTTGTGTATCTTAGAGAGGCTCCCTCCTAGCCCGACCTGGGTGTGTAGCTGGGTGCATAGCGGCCCTGTTGCCTGGAGCTGCTGTATACAGAGAAGGTCCTTTTGCTGGAGTCACTGCTCTGGGCCTTTCGGACACCCTCTTCATACAGGAGTCCCACCTGGCGGAGAAAGGAGGCACTGCAAGGCTAGAGCATGGGTTACTGACAGAAACTTCCCCATCTGCTAGTTGAAGCATCATAGGTATGGTCACCACTTACACTTAGGAGTAGAACAAAGGCAGGGCAAAAACTAGTCTGAAACCCAATTTTTCAGCTCATCCCTGCTTCAGCTTTTTGGGTGACTCTTGGCCTGCACACTCCCTTGAGTATGAAATGGGGGTTCTAGTGGCACCACACAGGCACAGTTCTCTTGGTCCTTGGAGAGCGGTCATCCAGGAACCTACATGCACTGGGGCCCCACCAGCCAGCCCGAGGCAGCACCTGTACATCAATAGCTGTAGTGTCCTCCACCACACGCTTCATGACAGCACGCACGTTCCGGGGCTCCAGAGTACTCAGCCAGTCCCGGGTCTCCACACTCTTGCGTAGCATCTGTGATATGACCAGGCCTTGCACCTTCACATAGTGAGTCAGCAGCCGCCGTGCTGTCTCTCTGGCCTCTGCACACAGTGTACTCACAGGTGTAACGGGAGACTGATCCTAAACCAGGAAAGCAGAGGACAAAGGCTGGAGGTACTAGAGACAGATTAGAAGCCACTGCCAATGAGAAGATGAGCAACTCTTAGGAAATGGAGGCGGAGAGGGGTGCAGACCCCCAGCCTGGTTCTGGCAACAGGAGAATATCAGCCTCTTGTGTTCCCAGCATTAGTGCCCTTTCCCTCCTGAGCCATTTCACCTGCACCAGAAACTGTTCATCAGTGAGTGTGAGGATGTAGGAGATGGTGGCTGTCTCATAATCCAGGCAGAGGCGAGAGAGCAGCAGGAGCAGGGCAGGTGGTGTGGCGCCTCCCTTTTCTCCGGGGCTGTCACAGAAGCTCTGGGCCGTCTGGCACATGGAACGGATAAAACCCACGATGAGGCCCTCACGGACTCCCTGGCTGCAGAATTCACCCTGTGAAGGGAAGCCCAGATTCATTACCAGTCCTTTCTCATAAGCTGAAGAGGTTCAACAAAGACAGAGCACAGGGCCGTTCCTTGCTCTCTGCCCTAACCCTAATCTAAAGGAGAGCCCCCCGCTTCCCAGCCTAGTAGGTGGTAAGGTTGGCAGCAGTGAGATCCCTGGTACCCTTCTATCTTTAGCCCAGATACATAGCATTTTCTTCTCCAGCTTGCCTTCTGAAAATGTAAATCCACATGCAGAGTACTTGGGACAGTACTCTATGGGGCTGGTGGCATGTCCCCAGTTCCCCAAACACTAGTAAAAGGGCGCTGGAGGGCCAGTCAACAGAACAAATGATCAAAGCCCAAGGACAGACATACCCTGAAGTAGGGCTTATTGGAGAAGGAGACCTCCTTGGCAGTGAAGAGATGCACAGAAGCCAGTGAGGCCTTGATGTGACTCAAGATGGAGCTAGCCACATTGGCCAGCAACTCAGCCAGGCTGGGGCCCTCCTTCCCAGCTAGGCGAGGTGCTGCCAGGGCCTGGCGAACATCTGTCAGGCAGCTCACGAAAGCAGCCTTCAGACCCTGCAGATGGTGGCTCAGGCGCTCCCGGGCCACTCGCTCCACAATCTCTGTTGCCGACTCTGAAAGCCCAGCGGCAGCCAACAGGGCCCCAGGTGCTCGCAGGCGCCTATGGAAGCGATCTAGTGCCCGCACCAGCAGTGAGTTGTCACTACCACCCTGCTCCTGTGCCAACCGCCGCTCAACCAGTGCAAAGTAGCGGCCACCCAACTCCTGCGCAAAGGCTGCCAGCTTCTCTGAACCAGCAGGGCCCTGAGCGGCAAACAGCTCCTGGTAGGCCGCTGCCACCTGGCAGAGGCCACCCACAAAACCACTGCCACCACGGTCAGTGAACTCTAACACATCAGGGGCGGGAGGGGAGGGCCCCAGCTCGGTCTCCAGGCTGCTCAGTTCTTCCTCCAGGCGTCCCCGAGCATGCGCCAGGAACTCCTCACACAGCTCCTCAGCCGGCTCGCCTAGAGCCAGCAGCAGCTCCACGCACTCAGCCTGTTCCGGGGCACCTGAGCAGCCTTCCCTGTGGTGACAGAGATGCAGTGAGGACAGTTTGTGGGCTGTAGGGGAGAAAATCTGAGGGGGCACTCGATGTGATTGGAAAGCAATGACCAGGCCGGAAACCACACCTGAAACGCTGACGCAGCTGCTGGGCCAAGCGGGCTGTGATGACCTGGCAGTCATCCTGGATGGCGCGGAAGGAGGGCAGGTGCTGGTACTGCTGCAGCACGGCCCTGGCACGACCCTGGTAGCGCACAGCCTGCCCGTAGGCACCCAGCTCCACACACTTGGTGAGGCGCGAAGGCAGCTCAAAAAGGAACTGCAGCTTCCGCAGTAGTGCATGGACCCCTAGGGGACAGGGAGGGCATGTGAGCTGCAGCGCTCAGAGTGGCCCACTTCAGGGCCTGGCCAGTACAGAGCCTACCTGCTAACTTGGTGATGCGCTCATGTCGGTCCTGTAGTGTGGCGCTGATACGTGCACTGAAGTTGGTGATCACTGCCATGTTGGTGGCCAGCCGGTCCATCTCGTCTTCCATCTTCCGGAAGTCATTCTTCATCTTTCGAATAGTGTCTAGAAGGGCAAGAGCCGAGAGAAGGAAACGGAAATGACTACGGCAGGGAGGTGCAGATCTCACTGATACTGAAGTGGACGACGGGGCCTTGGCATTGCTATCGGCACACATGGGCAAGAAGGTTATCATGTTGGTTCAACAAACCCACCCTGCTTACCCCTGTCCTTGGTGTGGAGGGAAGAGGATGAGACTACTTAAAATTGGAGGGAAAATCTTTTATTTTTTAAAAGCACCTACTCACTGCCCTGACTCCATTTTGTCCAAACATGCTCTCCATTTTTTCTTTTCAGTTCATTTTGTTTTGTAGGAAACTGCTCCCTGGCCCCATCAGCACCAGACCTGAACCTCTGTGTACAGAGTCAGAGCTCCAGGACCCTTAGCCCGACAGAGGTTGCTACATGTACATCTTAGCTCCCTGCTTTTGTCTTCTTGTTTATAATCCTGCAGTTACTGACTAGGACTCTTTTCTTTTTTTTCTTTTTTCTTGAACCTCACACAATCTGTGAGTTGTTTCTAGGGTGTTCAGAGCTTTCTAGGGTTAGTCAAAGTTTTCTTGGTGTATAGGGATTGAGCATAATGTTTTTTTCTTTTCTTTTTTTCGTGAACCTCACACAGTCTGTGAGTTGTTTCTGGGGCTGACTAGGACGCAAACATGGAAGACCAGCTCTCACCCCAGCACAGACAATTGGTGAGTAAACTCATTTCACCTTCCTCTCTGTCTTGATTCTCTCAGGATGATGAACACAGAGCTACTCTTTGAGAACCCTGAAAAGTGAACCCAGGAACAGGCTTCTGGTACCAATCTTTCCCATCAGACAGTATCCAGATCCCAACAACAACCAGACACTTTGTATTGGCCAGAACTTCTTTTGATTCATTAAAACATAAGCTTTACACAGGTGCGCATGAGTGCGCATACACACACACACACACACACACACACACACACCGTGCAACACAGCATTTTTTTAAAGAACAAAAACAAAACCTACAGACCTTGACTTTGATTTTTTTTTCCCACAAAGAAGTTGGTTACCAATAGTGAAGAGAACTCTTTGCATCAGCCACACAACACATGAAGCAAAAACATTCGCACTGTCTCCTTCACATACACACAGAGCCTGAACATGCTAGGTTAGTGCTCTACCACTGTGCCATGCGTTAACCCTCACCATTCTTATTGAGTTATGGTCTGAAAGCAAGGACGATTATTGTAAAATAAAAGCGCCAGATATGAGTTACATGAGCAGCAGAGCTGGGAAAAGGGTTGTCCTGAGACAGCCCAGCCCGAGGACCAGCCTGTCAAGTTCTTGTAAACATGGGTCCCATGTAAAGTCCCAGGCCAGTCAGGATTACACAGATGGCACTGTCTTAAAAAGCAACACACTAAGGTGTACAGTTGTGGTGGTGGCAGCAGAGGTGAACACCTTTAATCCCAGAGCACCAGGGAGGCAGAAGCAGGCAGATCTCTGAGTCTGAGGCCAGCCTGGTCTACAGAGTGAGTTCCAGAACAACCAGGGCCACATGGAGAAATCCTGTCTCAACACTGCCATAATGAGACGCATCTCTTTGTACATTAACTAAATACTTTTTAAAAAGGCAGACTTCAAGGTTGGAGAACTGGCTCCGTATGACTGTAACTCCAGGATCTGACACCCTCACACAGACACACACTTAGGCCAAACACAAACGTACACATACACAAAAAAGGGTCTGAGCAGTGGTAGACATGCCATTAATCTCAGCACTAAACAGGGAGAGGCAAAAGTATCTCCATGAGTTTGAGGGCCAGCCTGGTCTACAGAGTGAGTTCCAGGAAAAGAAAAGAAGAAAAATCAATACAACACATTCATTTTTCTCCTCTGACTTTTTTTCTTTTTGAAATAGCATCTCACTATGTAGCTCTGACTAGCTCAAAACTCCACCTGCCTCTGTTTCCTGAGTGCTAGGATTAAAGTTGTGCACCACCACACTCAGTCCTATCTGACATCTTTTGCATAACATCGCTCAGTCTGTCCTGCCTTTTAGGGTTGAGCAACACTGTTGTTGGGCCACATCACTTATTTATCCATGTACACAACTGACAGCTATTTGAATTGCTTCTACTTTTGGGCTACAAAAATTCTGTGTGAACACGTTTCAGTTTTTCTGGGTTTTTAAAAATTTGTTTGTGTACACATGTGAGCATATACAGAGGCACTCATAGTACATGGATCTATGCACATCAGTGTAGGATGTACTCACCACACATACACACATAGAGGTCAGAGGCTAATGCTAGGTGTTTTCCTCTTTTGCGTGTGTGTGTGTGTCTGTGTGCACATATGTGTGCAGGTGGCCACAGACGCCAGATGGAGAGACGGATCCCTGTAAGCCAGAGGTACAGGCATCTGTGAGCTGCCTAAGATCTGAAATGCAGTCTACTGATAGAGCAAACTACTGTGCCATCTCCCCAGTCTTCCCCCAGCCTTTTTACAGACAGGGTTTCTCAATGACCTGGACCCTGCCATTTCACCTCAGCTGGCTGGTCATCCAGGAAACTCAGAGACACACCTGTCCCACCTCACAGACTGAAGTTTCAGATGTGCACTGACACACTTTTCTGTTTAAGACAGGGTCTCACTATATATCCCTGGCTGGCTCAGAACTCATTATGTAGACCTTGCTGGCCTCAAAGTGAGAAAGACCTTCTGCCGCTGGGGTGCAATGGTTAAAGGTAAGCTTTTCTTTTTTACACAGGTGCCAAGGATTTGAACTCAGGTCCTCAAGCCTGCACAGCAAGCACTTGACCCACTGAGCCACTCCCAGTACCCTTACTTTTTTGTTTGTTTAGGATTTGATATGAATACTAGGCAAGTCTTGAAAATACAGCAATCCCCCTGCCTTTGTTTCCAAAATGCAGAGATTACAGGAGCTGCTTGTTTATATACATACATACATACATATATATATATATATATATCATATTATATAATTGTAATATATTACTGGGAGTGGAATTGCTGATCTTGGGATAATTCTGTTTAGCCTTTTGAAGGCTGGCGAAGCTTTTCTGCATGAGAGATACAGCTCTGTGTTCCCACTGCTACTTTATCAGGTTATGTATCCTCCACGCCCCAACCAACACACTATGTAGTATGGCCACACTACTAGGTGTACAGAAAAGTCATACTTCCTTAATCGATGAGGCAAAACATCTTTACATGCACTCATTTCTCCTTTGCATGATTACTTATGGGGGTTGCTATGTGCATGTGAGCAGCTATGCATGCCATATTATTCATTTGGAGGTCAGAGGGCAACCTAAGGGAGTTGGTTTTCTCACTCTACTACATGGGTCCCAAGGACTGCACTCACAGCAACACGCACATTTACCTGCTGAGCAATCACAGCTGAAAATCTGAAACAGCAAAAGCAGGGTCCAAACACAGAGCTTTCAGCATGTCGGATAAACATTTTGCTGTTGAAGTATACCCCCAGTGCATATTCTGGCACTTATCCACAGATTACCTATTAATTGAAAGTTCGGAGACACAGTCTCTTGAAGCCCAGACTGTCCTCAAGTGTCCTATCTCTACCCTTCCAGTGTAGCAATTATGTGTGTTACATTATGCCCACTTGGTTCAACTTTCCTTTTTAACTTTCTATCCTTAACACTGGATGATCTCAACTGACCTATCTTCAAGTTTGCTCATTCTGCTCTTTCTCTGCTCCCTCTTTTTCTTTCTTTCTTTCTTTTTTTTTTTTTTTGACTGTCCTAAATTGTTTATTGGATATGAATTTTACAAATACGTGTGTTAGCGGTAACGGTGGAGCTGGAGAGTGTCGCGCCTTCTCCAGGCTGCACGGCGAGATCCACCAATAGTGTGGTGGAACTTGTGACCCTTTCCAAGGCCACGGCTCTTGCGGCCAGCAGATGTCAGCCCACGCATCTCTCTGTGCTTGTGGACTGGTTTGGTGATCCACTAGGCGTCAGGATTTCTTCTGATAGCTTTATGGAATGGATCAATGAGGATGACCTCAAAAAATTTATATGTGGAATCTTCACCAACCCAGTAGGAATTCAGGACTCTCAAAGCCCCACAATGGTGCCCAGCTCTCTCCTCAGCAACAGACTGAAGGCTTCCGGCAAATTTCAGCTGGTTAACACCATGGTGGACAGGCTTGCCGTAAATTGCACCCTTAGGAACTGGGCGTTTGCGACCACGTCGGACACGAATCCTGTAGATAACACAACCTTGCTTAGCCTTGTACCCCAGCCTTCGAGCCGTATCAGGCCAGGTGGGGCGGGGAGCCCGGTGCAGCGTGGAGAGCTGGCGGTAGTGCCAGCAGCGGACCCTCAGAAGAAAGCGCATCACGTCGGACTGCTTCTTCCTCCATAGCTCCTGGATGTACTTGTATGCGCCCATCTTGGCTCACCTGATAGCTGCCGCCAGAGGAAAAAAAGCTCTTTCTTTCTTTATTCCTTTCTTTCTCTCTTTTAGGAAGAGAGTTGTTTGTTTGTGTTTTTGAGACAAAATTTCTCTGTGTAGTCCCAGCTGCCCTCCCTTTGTATACTGGGCAGTCTAGAACTCACTCTGAGTGCTGGGATTAAAAGCATGTGCAACCACACCCAGATCTTCTGCTATTTCAAGTTTACTGCTATGTAGCCCAGGCTAGCCTCAAGATCATGACAACCTTCCTTGCTCAGCCTCTGAAGTACTGGGATTATAGGTGGCTGTAGCCAGTGCCAGCATATTTCTTGAGTAATTGTAACACTTTGTGCTGTTTGAAGATTAACAATCTCAGCTCTCCTAACATTCACTTTATGATTTTCTCCTTCCTTAGAAAAAGTTCAAAAAAAAAAAAAAAAAAAATCCAAGCCATCTCTATTAAGTAACAAATAAACGTCCAACACTATATATATTCTAACAAATGAGAATGTTTAACACTGGGAAAATTCCCCTATCTCTTTTCCTCTTGAGGTTGGTAATAGACGAGCACTTACTCAATGAATCAGGTTCAAATGAGATAAAAGAACTACGAGGATGTGTTACCATAGCTACCACTGTGGTACTGGCAGAACTGTGTGCCCTGTGTGGATGCAACCACACAGATGTGCACATTCTCTATGGTCTGCCTCCTAGACACGTGGTTTGATGTCACTACACAACGTTAAGTGCATCTCCTGAAAGACAGACAGATGGTGGGGGGGGGGCGCTGAACTATCTTGTAGTAGGGCTGAAGACATGGCTCAACAGCTGAGAGTGCATACTGCTCTTTAGAAGACATGAGTTTAATACCTAGCATCGGTGCCAGTAGGCTCACAAGTGACTCTTAACTCCAGCTCCAGGGGATATGTGAACACCTGCCTTCACAGGTACATAGCCCCCCGCCCCCCACACACACATAATTAAACGCTGCTACTGCAGCCTGCTTCCCTGCCCTGATCCCTGGTATTACTATAGCCATTTTGCTTCCGGCCTGCCAGCCATGCCATACTGCCAACATAAAAAGCAGCAGACATAGCAGTAGTTTAGCTCAGACAGAGGTCAGGCTGACCATATAGCAAATTATGAGGCTTATTACTCTTCTTGGAAATTCCTCAGTCGTGGCCTTCAGGCAAAGCCAAGCTAGATAAGGGGTTAGTATGACCATTATGTCTAGACAATTCACAAATTTGGAAAAAGGATGATCACCCTGCAGCCCACCCTGTATCTGCTTATGAGCTCATTATGGTATTTTCCTTATATAAAGTGACCCTACACTGTACAGGTACAGAGCTTTCAGCTCCTGAATCTGTGAGCTATTGCCTTAATCAGTTCTGAGGTGTGCACTCAATGACCATCCCAATTAGACTGAGGGTGTTCACGTGGTTTTGGGGGCGACTCCTGGACCCTAACAACTGCTTTCACTAAATCTTAAGGAGTGAGGATTTAGTCACTAATAATTTTTTCTAAATGTTAACTGACTGTGAGATGGCTTAGCAGCAGGTAAATGTGTTTGTCCTCAAGCCTGATAGGCTGAGTTCAATCCCTGGGATCCTCATGGTGGAAGGAGAAAACAGACTCCAGAAAGTTACCCTCTGACCTCCACACAAATGTGGCCCACACACATGCACATACACAAAAGCTAAGGCTTACTGGAACGGAAAGTCTCGGTGCTTCCTCAGTGCTGCAGAGAAACTCATCCATTCTTTTTTCCCAGCTCTGGGCCTTAGGACCACCCTCCCATAGAAGTCATCACTTCAAAGTCAGTGGGTTATGGTTGGGGCCCAATTATACTCTGGGTCTCTTTCCTTTGATCCCTGTTTTTCTCAGCATGGGGTGTGGGGTGTGGGTGGGGTATAAGACTGTGATCAGTGTGTCCCAATGGGATCACCTGTAGCTGAGATGAACTTGTTGTAGTTCTCATAGACCAGGGTCTGCATGTCGCTGTCTAGAGCCCGGATCTGCCGCACCATGTCCGTCTCACTGTCCATCAGCTGGGCCAGAGGGCACTCTCTACGCAGCTGGAGAAGCAGGTAGTAACATTCAGTGTTAGTGCTCACTCATGGCCCCCTGCCTTGCTTTAGATTAGTTGGCTTTCCGAGTAAGACAACCCTGATTCCACCCTCACCAGGAATATGTGGAACCTTTAAGTGGCATACTTCACAGGTTACTACAATAGACCCAATTTCAAAGTCTTTAGGTTCAGTTTAAAATCGACCTAGGCTGAGTCTAGCGCCTGTCAGAGCATGGAAACGCCCACTACCCCAGACCTATCTAAACAGCATGAAGACCTCAGACCCAATATCACCGCAGGTCAGTCCTAACTGGCCCAGGCTTCCTTATCCTCCAGATCTGCCTCTTATGAACTCTTGCTCTGTCACCACATCAACAAAATCGGGGACATGATCTAGGGTCCAGTATATTTGGAGTCTGGACCCGCCCCACTTCGCACACACACCTTGTCCAGATAAACTTCCGGGTCGAAGTGCGCCCCATTGAGATCTGTTGGGTCTAGGGGGTCAGGCCCTGCGGAGTGGCCCGTCGCCTCCCCCTCCGAGAGGCCGTAGTAAAGCTTCAGCATGCCGTGAGCCTTCCGCCGACGCTCCGGAGCATCCGCCTCGGAACCTTCTGGGGAGTCCTCAGGCCCGGACCCTAGGCCAGGCCCCACAGCTGCCGCTGCCGCCATAGCTCAAGCCTCAACAGGAGGGGGTGAGGCAGAGGAGGGAAAGAAAAGCACTTCCGGGGACTTGTTAAAACCAGACGGTCCTTCAGGTGAAACGTTCCTCTGCAGCTATAGGGTGTGTGAGACTAAAGTTCCGTCTTGCGTTTCTCCTTCTGGAGTGCAGAGGTTTCGCTTAGCTTCCGGCTCCTTGAGCTTCTGTGATTTTGCTATGCTATGTGGGCGAATCGTGGCGCCTCCAATCCTGCTTCCACACAGGAAAGAGACTCCCGGAAAATCGAATATGCGTCACAGGGGTCTGCAAGGTTCAAGTGTCCATTCAGTAACCTGCAATATGGCTTTAACGCAGTGTTTCCCAAGGTCCTGTCTCCGAGGAATCATTCAATATAAGAAACTCTATTCTGCTTAGAGAACAGATCCTGTTAATCTTAAGTGTTTGGTGGAATGTAATACATGAACAGTTGGGATTGAGAATGATTTACAAGGTTTAAAGATGTAGGCATAGAGACGAAGCTCTTAAGAGAGGAGGGAATGAGGTCAGACTGGTACATGCTGAGTTAAATAGAAGAAAATGAAACTTTTACTAATGTACTATAAACGTTACCAAGGATAGGCTGATAGGGTGCTGCTGGGCTGCCAGGAGTTTCAGCAGACCAAACACTGACTACAATCTGTTTTTATCTGAAAACCAGGATTAAAAAAAAAACAAACCTAAATGACATAATTTTTTCAAGACAAGGTTTCTGTGCTTAGCACTGTCCTAGAGCTGGCCCTGTAGACCAGCTAGTGTGTACATCTGCCTGTCTCTGCCTCTCAAGTGTTGGGACTATAGGCCTATGACACCAGTCACCAGCTCCACTGCCCAGCAAAAAACAGTTCTGCATGGTACTAAAATTAACTTGCCATCTGTCCAGTCCCCAGTATTTATTGTTTTTAATTATATTTGTGTGCAGAGGTCAGAAAAGTGTTGGATACCTGAGCTGTAGTTAGTTGTGTGAGCTGCCCACCAGGATGTTGGGGAGTAAAGTGCCAGAGCACTACACAAACTGCATCATGAGCCATCTTTCCAAATCAAGCCCCTTTCTGTCTTTTTCTTTTTCTTTGAGACAGGGTCTCACTGTGTAACCTTGGATGACCTGAAACTTACTATAGTAAACCAGGCTGGCCTCAAACTCAGAGATTTGGCCGTCTCTGCCTCCTGAGTGCTGGGACTAAAGGTATGTGCCACCATGCCCAGAGCCTACTTCTTGACCTATCATTTATGGCTGTTTTTGTCACAGACTAAATGGCTCATAAAACCCAAAGCATTTACTCCCTTGGTCTTGGACTTTAAGTTTGACTTCTTTTTCAGTGGGCTGTTTAGAAACTGTACATGTGAGGATTTCAGCCCACGAAGCTTTAAGAAAGTGAATATGAGCTAGAGATGTTTTCACAGTTAAAAGTAACTGCTGCTCTTCCTGATGATCCAGGTTCAGTTCCCAATGTCTGTTACACTGTAACACCCTGGGGAAGCAGGAATGTAAGGAATGTACATGCAGGCAAAATACTCATACAGAAAAATAAAAAGACCAGGCACAATTATGTGCACCTGCCTAGAACATTGGGGGGAGAAGATCAGAAGGTCAAGGTCATCCTTCTAAGTTTGAAACAGCCTGGCTACATGAAAATTGTCCCAAAGGCTGAATAAACAAAAGGGCTGGAGAGATGACTCAGCAGTCAAGAGTGGATTCCTGAAAGTTGTCCTCTATTACATATGCATGTGGCAATTTGAACACTCTTACTTCACCCACACTAAAATAAACGAGGCTGGGCATGGTGGCACAATCCTTTGATCTAGGCAGTAAATCTCTGTGAGTTCGAGGCCATCCTGGTCTACAAAAATGAGTCCCAAGATAAACAGGGCTGCCTAGTGAGGCATTGTCTCAAAAACAAACAAACACAGGTATAAAAATACATGGGCCTTGGAAGATACGAAGGCCCCGGCACTGCACGCAGACAAGGGAGGGAAAGCACAGGATCCAGGTGACAAGAAGCACCTGGAACACGAAAGAACTTAGACAAGGCTGGCCAGAGGGAAGACTACATTTTGCTGTTTCTCATTTTCTGTGAAGTCTGGTGGCCAGAACTGAGTAGAGGAAGATAGATTTGCTGGGGTTGGGAGAATTAGTATGTAGTCATCCCAGAATACTCTCTAAAGAAAAGGACAATTTAGACTCATTTCCTGCTCTGCTCAATGAAGTTTGTGGTAACAAGCTGTGTTAACTCCGGTGTTTCAACTAGAGCCTAGGATGTGACCAAAGACTTCCTTTGCTTGGAAAAGCCTTCAGCTATTCATTTAGGCCCTAAACAACTGCTGGACTTTGTGGAGCTGGGACATGCCCCTCCACCTGAGCCTGACCTGTTCCCTGTACAGTGTCCTGTGGGAATACTGAGTTACCCACAAAGTGCAAAGGATGGAATTGTGTGGGCTGCTGTCCCCCTTTTTATATCATAGGCTCCTGCCACTCAGCACATTTTGCCCACCCCTCCACAATGGAACATCCTCAATACCCAGACACATTCTATTTGTTGGAATCAGGCTACATTCTAGAACCTTGCCCTCTCCAATGCCTTCCTCACTCTGGAATATACTGCTGTTTCTGACAGAACACCCTAGCATGGCAGGATTTTGCTGGCCCTGGACAGTGACCACTTGCTCCAGTTCCTGGGTCTGACTTGAACAGGTTTGACCAGGATGCGGTGGCGGGACCGTATCGCTGTGCTGTGCTTCCCTCCAGGCCTGATGCTCACTGTAGCCGCGCTCATCCTCTTCTTCATACACATGGGTGTCTTTGCTAGTGATGTTCACAACTTCTGTGTCATCCACCACTATGACCGCATGAGCTTCCGTTACACGGTTGTACTGATAGTAGGTCTGGAGTGGGGCTCAAGGGCTGGCTGGGAAAATCAAGGGACTGATGGGAGTGTTTGTTATGTCAGGGGGCCACCTTCCCATTAGATTGGTCTCCCAGTTCTCCCAGGTGATCAGCATCGGCTGGGCTGCCATGGGGTCACTCTACGCAGAGATGACCGGTGACAAGTTTCTTAGATGCTTTTCTTTGATCATCCTGAGTGAGTGGAGAGGTGTCCTACAAGGAGGGGGAGTTTTGAAACCCTGAGACATGGCAAGGAGGGCACAAAAATGTTGAGCTGATGGGCTCTTTCCTCTACCCAGTCCTCAATGGAGCCATGTTCTTCAACCGCCTGTCCCTGGAGTTTCTGGCCATCAATTACCGAGAGGAGAGACACTGAGGCCTGGGGACTGGGGGCAGAACTAAGAAGGGAGATGGAAAAAGCTGCTTCAGATGTTTTAATAAAGTCTGCTGTTTATTTGCACCTGTCTGCTCCTTTGAGGGCTGAAGTAGGAGGATGGAGACCCAGAGGCAAGCAGGTAAACACCAATTTGATCAAAAGGGCTTCAGACCTAGCCTTGCAGCTTCAGCCTCCAATTGACTTGGCCCAGGGGGTCTTAGTGTCTCAGGACTGAGGGAGAAGAGTAAAGCCCTCAAGACTTCCCACCTTTTCTCCCTAGGACTCAAGGTCCTAAGCTGGCTCAAACATAAGTAAGGGCTCAGGAAGGACCTACACGGATGTGAGGGTTCATAAGCGGGTCCAGATTAGGATCACTGTCTGCTGCAGCCCGGCCAAGTCGAGACATAAGGGCGAGGAGTGCCAGGAAGCCTAGCAGCCCCAACAGGAGCAGCAGCCCTGCCCGCTGGAGCAGAGTCAGTGGCCGCTTCCGGGACCCAGCCCGGCTCCTAAGAGGAATGAAAGAAAAGTCAAGTCAGGTCCTGGGTCCATGCCATGGCACAGAGAGAAAGAAGCCTTAGTCACTACCTTTGTGGACTAGGACTGATTACCCTGTGCTCCTGTATTCAGCATCACATAGGATTATTATGAAGCTTCAATTAGTGGAATACAAATCGTCCTGGAAGCCTGAATATGTTAAACATGAGGGACAGAAAAAAATCAGGTGGCAACCCAGCAAGAAGGGGCCTGGAAGCCTAAGTCCAAACCTCCTATAGGAGGAAAAGGCAGAGTCCCTGGGGAGAACACAACACACTAAAGCTGCCTGTCAAGCCAGGGCCTCACTGTGGCCCCAGTACCGAGTGTTGTTAGTCCCCAGAACAAGTTCCACTGTCATCAAATTTTCCATTGTGGGGTCTCTCCTTTCTGACACAGAAAAATGGGAACCCTTGTGTCTCTGTGTACCTGAGCAGTTGGGCCAGCCAGCCCAGAGCAGGCCGGCGGCGGTATTTGTCATCATCACAATCTCCATGAACACCTGCTGTCCGGTCATCATCCCGTGTGTCATACACTTTCCTTGGGGCTGTAGAGATGGAGACACCAGCATCAACAGGCTCAGACAAACTGACCCTGTGGCATGGGTGGAGGCAGTATGAAGGTTCTCCGGCCCTCTCCAATCTAACAGAGTACTTTAGGAACTGTGGGGAGGCAACATCTGAACATGGAGCTCACCCCACCCAAATCACCCACTGTCTTCTGTTCTGCCCGGCTCACCATGTGTCGGGGCCTCAGTGCTGCCCATGTGTATGACTGTGTGCTGCTCAGGATGGCTTGGGGAAGGAGGGCGGGCAACCTGGCTGTAGAAAGCAGGGGCAACAGCAGTGCTCTCTCTCTCCTCTTGCATAGGGGTTGTAGTGGCTGTGGAAAGAGAGGAACTCTCAGTTGAGCAGGGGGGCAAGGTTCAGACAGCAGATGGAGACCACCACTTACCATTAAAGCTGGACCAGTCAGAGAAGTCTGAAGAATTGAGGGGCTCGGGCTCTGGGCTGATCATCTCATCGATCTGCAGGAAGGAATCTAAGTCAGTAGCCTGTCTACTCCTGCTGCTAACCCATCCAGTCTGCCTCAGGAGAGGCCGGCACAAACAGATGGTCAGACAGACAGAGAGACTCTCACCAGAGGGAGGCCCAGTCCTGCCCGGGCCCAGTTGACTGTGGCTAGCTTTTCTCTCAGTGCTGAAGCCACTGGGCCAGCTAGGTTGGCTGGGGGGAAGATGGGGCCGTTACAGCTGGGGCACTGGTAGCCTGCAGGCGCTGTGTTTCGTGGAAGCTGGGCAGCTCGTTCATTGATACAGGCCCAGTGAAAGAGATCTTAGGACCCATGAAATAAGAAAGGACAGACATAAGAGAGGCAATTCTTTGAGCTCTTCTCCTTGGCTTAGCAATCCCATACCCCTGAGGCCCAGCTTACTGCAGGAATGAATTTTGGACATATGTGTGGATGCCCAGGACTGGTCCTTTTCTCCCCATTTCAGGTCCCTAAGGCTTCTTGCTAGCACCACTGAACCAAATCAAGGTAGAGTCTACCAATTTGGCCAGCCCATGAGAAGGTGTGACTGGGAAGAAAATGCCTTCTACCTTTTCAAGAGTCTTCTCTGGCCTAACATCATTATACTCCTTGGGCTAATGACTACACAACCATAGTTTCAGGCTGGGTGTGGTTGCAGTGCCTATAATCCTAGCACTTGGGAAGTGAAGACAGGAGTATTAAGATTTCAAGATCAGCCCCATGAAATCCCAATCTCAAAAAAAAAAAAAAAAAAAAAAAAAAAAAACTTTCAGAAAAACTTCCCAGAAACAGATATATGCAGGTATGTAGAGGCACAAATACACGTGTGCTTATAAATACACAAGCAAACTCAAGAGCCATCCCCTCATTGTACACTAGGAGTCATACATGGAAGATGTACACATCTGTACACTTATGTCCCGATACTCACCCCCTACCTTCATGTCATCATGCATTCCATGCAAAGCATGCTCACATACACTCATTACCCATCTACTCGCCCACAAGTACTAACCAAGGTAAACATTTGTATGAATGGACACATAATTTCCCATAGAGAAATACAGGTGAAGCTGTCCCCTTTGGGCCAGCCCCTTGAAAAACTTAAGCTGAGGCTTTTGTATTAGGCTGTGACTACTACTCCTAGCTAACTATAATGTGGGTAGCTTCCTCTCAGTCCAGTCTTAGAGTCAGGAACATCCTCTAAAATGGATGGATCTCGCCCACAGCCACAGCTCACAGTCATCTCTAGCTCCCCAAGCCTAGCAGAGCAGCAAGTCGGAGCTTTAACTTTTAGGGAAGATTCTATGCCTAGGAAGGGAAAAGGCTTGCCTGGGCTCATAAAACACAGCAGTACCTAAAAGAATCAGGATCTGAGGCTCTGCCCTCCAGGCTTGGGGGACTCATTGTCTTGCTGCTTGAAGGGTGCTATCAAACCAGACTCCAAGCTGGATCCTGGAGCTGCCCCGACCCTTTCCCAGGTCTCACCATAGCAGACAAGACGGGTGGTCTCCCGACTGGCCAGGGGTGTGTTGCACAGGCGACAATTGGGGTTGTAGTCACTATCTTGTAGCCACTGCAAGTAGGACTGCACGATGCACTGGAGTGGGAGAGAGGTGTCACAACTGGTGCCCCAGGTCCACGGTGAGCATACCACTCCAAGACCCAACTGCCTTGTTTCTCTCAACAGACTCATTTCATCTGTTCAGTCAATGCACACTTATTGAGTAGCTACTGAAGGCATAGCAGAGAACATCATACACCAAGTCCTTGCATTATGGAGCTTACAGTCTAGCATAGGGCCCCTCATGGACTTGGAAGTAGCCAAGCTTGTCTGTCCACCCACCCTGCTCAGACACTGATACTGGTCTAAACGCCCCACCTTGGCGTGATTGGCTACCAGGCAGTGCTCGCAGACATTAACTCGGTGTTCGAAGCAGAACAGGTTCGTCACCTTCCTCTTGGGGCACTTGCAAAGTCCCATGACCGATCCTAGGGAGAGGCAATCACTTAGCAGGAAGCCCAGGTTCTGGTGGCTGCCACTTTGTTCTCACCAACCCAGTTCGTTTCTTCCTCTAAGTCCCCCAGTCCTGTCCCACACAAAGTCCCAACACCAAATTCTAGCATACTGCCTCACCAAGGGTAAAGCCACGTCCCCTGTACACATCGTACCACAAACGACCGATCCCTCATCCCATCAAGACCCACGCCCTAGCCCAATCTTCCCCACAGCAACTCCAATAACACCAGCCCCGCCCCCAAGACCCCACCCCCCTCTTGACCCGCCCCCAGCCGTCAGACCACATTCTGGATGTCAGCGAACCTCTGCGATGCCGGTCGCGACGGGTGCGTACGGTAATGGAAAGCGCGGAAGGCCGGGAACTGCGCTCACCAACTCCAGTAGAGGCAGCTCCGCTCCGTTCGGATCCGGGCCTCTCTGATTATCCCTCCGCTGCCACGTCTCTTCCGGGTGCGGCGCACGTTGATGACACCACATCGCCGCTAGGCCACTCCTTTGCTTTACGATAGACGTAAAACCTGTGACGACAAAGGGATCGGCCTCTTGCTTTGTGTCACTTCCGCTTTCTCCCTGCCCAGGCGGGTAATTTGAACGTTTGAAGACACAAACTTCCCGTTTGGCGCGAGCTGGCGTCGGCGACCGCGGAGACGGGGCCCGACCACAAACATGTCGGAGCGGCGAACACGATCCGGAGGGGCCGCCCAGCGGTCTGGTGAGCGAAGGGGGCACGGGAGCAGTGGGGCCGGGTTGTTTGGAGAATAAAGCTTGGCTCCCGGTGGGAGACGCCCCAAAAGGGGTAGTTGGAAAACGACTTTTGCTTTTCTGAACTCGTCAAGCATCTTGTTTCGTTTGGTTGTCTTTTCTTCGAGCAAAGTTTTGCTCATCATTAAACATGTTTTTCTTTCCAGGGCCCAGGACTTTACTTACTAAATCTTCAAAGTCGTCCAAGCGGAAATCTGGCTCAGATATTCCGAACACGCTCCCTGAAATCTGGCCGAAGGTGAGTTCCTAGTTCCTCAGGTGTTGGGGTTTCTTGTGCACTGTGTATTCAGATGCTAATTTCTATGGTTTCTAGTCTGACTAGCAAGGTCAAGTATTTCCTGTCTCACTGTTTTCTATCTCTGATTGGTTGATAAAGAGCTCATCAGCCTATGGCTGTGCAAGGAAGGACAGAGGAGGCGGGGAGATCCGAACCCAGTGAGAAGTCCCAAAGAGACCACAGAGACAAGTAGGAGAGGGGGGTAGCATGGAGGGACCAGGTGGTTTCATCATGAAGTCAAAAGGAATGAGCAGTTATGAGGACACACTTGGACCAGAGTGAGTCAGGGCAAGGCTCAGATGCAGGTAAAGGACTGTATGGCTGGAAGATAGGCAGCCTTCGAGGGTTACAGTAGCTCAGAACCTGCACAGCATAGTGCCAGCAGCCATCTAATAATACCTCTGTCATTTATTCAGGAGATAGAAGGGGGGTGAGGAAGGAAGAAATGCCCTGCAGTTATTTGGGAGCAAAGTGGTAAAAGAACCCCAATGCTTCCATAGTTGGTGCCCAACATAGGGCAAGAACTTAAACAAAATAACAAACTTAGAACAATGCTGAAACTTCTTGGGTAGAAGGTGAAAAAAAACTTTTCTTAGCACCCCCTACCCCAAATTACTTTTCCACTGAACTAGAGAGTTTTGAACTAATGTAAAGCTCGTGGATAATTTTTTTTTCAGACAACTCCAGCTGCCCCAGTCAGAAAGGCCATCGTCTTGAAGAAGATTGTAGCTCATGCAGTAGAGGTGAGGGGCTGACAGAGGGATTTGGGAGTGAGATGTCAAAACTGGGCTTAGCTCTTGACGGATCCTTTGTTATCCCTACAGGTCCCAGATGTCCACACACCACTTCGAAGGAGTCCAAGGGTGAGTTTCAGTTCTATCTGTTTATTTGTGTAGGATTTAACTCATTCGCCTTAAAGGATAGGCATATTAAAAACTCACTTTTGCCCAGGCAACAACTTCATGGCTGGTTAGCTTAGGTCTGTCTCACTGTATAACACTGTTTCCTGAACTGGCAGTTAACATAGACCAGACTGGCTTCACATTCAGAGATCCAGCTGTATCAGTCTCTAAAGATAGATTCAAATATTAGAAATAGTTGCTGGGTGGTGGTACACACTTTTAATCCCAGCACTCAGGCAGAGGCAGGCAGACTGCTGACTTATTGGCTAGCCTGATCTACAGAGTGAGTTCCAGGGTTACATGTGGCCAAGCCTGGCCCTGAATTTATTTAGTACGTGCTTAAAGCTGGTTTTGAATTTTCTGATTCTCAAATCTCCTAAGTGCCAAAATTACAGGTGTGCACCCAGTGATGTTTTGTTCTTTGAACAAGGTTATGTTGCTCTGGCTAGCTTTGGCACTCTTTGGTTACCTTCCTTCCTTCCTTTCTTGGTCTCAGTGTGCTGGGGATTACAGACTTGAGGCAGAGTGCCAGGTTTGACTTGTTATTCTGATGTGTATGGTGCTGGAGATCAATCTCAGGACACAATCCCAGGTTCATACTAAGCAGGCGCCCTGCTGGTGAGATGGTCTCAACCATCTTTTTGTATGTGTGCGGCTGGGGTGGGGGGGAGTGTTCAAGACTGCTTTTCTATATAACAGCCCTGTCCTAGAACTTTGTAGATCGGGCAGGCCTCAAACTCCCTCTCAACCCCCACCACAATGCTAGGATTCAAGACATGTATTACCATGCCTGGCTTCCCAACTAGCTTTTAACCAAAGTACTGACAATAAAATTGAAGTATTATAGAAGGATTTTTCTGTGAATGATTTCACTGGAGTCCTAGGACCAAGGGGGTAGGGGGGACAGTAAAGATGGTGAGGGTCCAACTGAGATCATAGTAGGGGTGAGTGTCCTATCACATCATCTCCCAGAGGTCTTCTGATCTCTCCATTGCCATCATTGACATTTCTCTGGAGTGTTTGTCAACATCTAGTAAGGTACCTATTTACATGTTTGATGTCTTTTCCCTCTAACCATAACCTTCAGAGCAGGAACTTCTGCATTCAAGGCCAGCCTGCTCTACATAGAGAGACTGAGTCTCAAAAAAAAAAAAAAAAAAAAAAAATCTGACTGCAGATGATGAATAGTGGTCGGGGTCATTCCTCTTCTGATTAACATCCGTTTATTAAGGTTCTCCAGAGGTTATGGCCAGGAAATATATTGCTGACTTCCTTGTATTAGAGCACAAGTGTCCTTGAGTTTGTCCTTTTATTATTTTACTAGGTCTTGGCCTCCAGAAAACTAGGTGCCAGGTTTCGTGTCTATCAATTCAGGGAGCCTCCAGTGTGCAGGATTCTGCTATTCATGCTGCGCACCGGCAGAGTTAGCTAGACAGCTGGTGGCACCTGGTCCTCAAGGAGTTTCCCTGTCTGGATGGCATGACTGAATTAACCAGCCAACAGACCAGCCTCAGATAGCTGTGCCATGATAGCATAGTTGCAGATGGAAGGCTGGGCTGGACTGGACTGGGCTGAGTCTCCGGTATGAACAGCCTCCCTGAGGAGGAACTATCTGAACTGAGAGTGGAGGTATGAGTAACCAGTCCAGTAGCCTCAAGTACACGTCAGACTAAGGTTTTGCTGTTAACAGCTTTTGCCATGGCTCTACTAGCATTGGGCCAAAGCCCTGTGATGGCCACATACATAGAGGACTTCTGTTCTATTCTTCATCTTCAGGGTCTAGATCATTATTTCCCGACTGTCTTAGTCAGGGTTTCTATTCCTGCACAAACATGACCAAGAAGCAAGTTGGGGAGGAAGAGGTTTATTCAGCTTACACTTCCATATCACTGTTCATCACCAGAAGAAGTCAGGACTGGAATTCAAGCAGGTCAGGAAGGAGGAACTGATGCAGAGGCCATGGAGAGATGTCACTTACTGACTTGCTTCCCATGGCTTGGTCAGCCTTCTTTCTTATAGAACCCAGGTCTACCAGCCCAGGGATGGCACCAACCACAATTGGCTGGCCCTCCCCCCCTTGATCACTAGTTGAGAAAATGCCTTACAGCTGGATCTCATGGAGGCATTTCCTCAACTGAGGCTCCTTTCTCTGTGATAACTCCAGCTTGTGTCAAGTTGACACAAAACCAGCCAGTACACTGACCTAGTCACACAGGCTTTTTTCATTCATTGACTGAAAGACCTTGTCCTCGGGGCTTTTATATCTCCTCTTCCCACCCACTACCTAGAACACAGTTACTCCAGATGTCCACACAACTCTGCAGCACACCTTCAAACCATAGCTCGTGCCCTCTTCTTAGACTACAATCCCAGCCTGCCCCGGAGTTTTGTTCTGTATCTCTGGTTGGCCTGCAACTCAGATCTGCCTGCCTCTGCCTCCCAGTTGCTGGGCTAAAGGCATGTGCCTACTGCTACCGCCCAGCTTTCCTCATTGTGTTCTTATTGCTACAACAGAAGCACTGAAGTGCCAGTGGCTTCTTGTTTTCTTTGATGTATTCATAGTACCAAAAACAGTCCATGGTTACCAGTAGGTAATTGGCCAGAGGAACATTTTTGGGAAATCTTTAGCAGTTATGTAGCAGGTGAGCCTGGATGTAGGCAAAGTAAGTACTTAGGAGGCCACCAAGGCAGTTTAGCTATGCTGAGACTTTATGTCAGCTAACAAGTGGTGGTTATTTACAAGTGCAACTCCTCAGGAACAATATGATTCTCTCTTCCTAACAGTGGGCATGGAACCAGGGCTTGCACATTGTGGGCATGTGTTATCTATGGCTGTGTTTGTTGCTTAAAGTCTATCATGGAGTGGGGATAGAACTTCACAACACAGTATTTGCTGAACTTGGACAAGGTCCTGTGCACCATCCTTACGCCATGAAGTATAAAAAAAAGAAAAAAACAGCAGAAATCCGATGTGTCTTGCAGGCATAGGCAGTCTTTCTATCATGAATCCCCTAGCTGATAAGACTTTTCTCCTGTCCTGATACAGATCTCTTTTATCTTGGAAAAAGAAAACAACCCTCCGCTCAAGGAACCCACTAAAGAGGACCTCTTCAAGACTTGTAGTGTCCCTGGCACTCCCTCCAGCACCCCTGTGCTGTACACTCAGAAGGTTGAGTCTGGTTCTGGAGAAGAGGAGCTGGACACCAGAGATTTGGAAATGTCTCAGAAAGTCAGGCGGTCGTATAGTCGGCTACAGACCCTCGGTCATGCCTCAACCTCCACCCCTGGCCGCCGATCCTTTGGCTTTGAGGAACCTGAAGACTTGCCTGGAGTCTCACCTGTTGTGGGTTCAAAGTTAATTGAGACCCCAAAGGTTTCTTTGAAGCACTTGGTTCCAGATAGAACACTCCCTGGAATCTCTCCCCCAGTTGTGAAAGAGAAACGAAAGAAGAAGGTCCCTGAGATCCCGGTGAGTGAACAAGCAGGGGGTGTGCAGGGCCAGACAGCTCTGCCTCTGGAGGGAAGTCAGTGCCTAAAGGTATGGGTGACGTGCTCTGGCCAACATGGCTGCTCTTCCCACTCATGTGCCTTCATTTCTTTCCACCAGAAATCAGAGCTGGATAAGTGGGCTATGGCCATGAATGCTGAATTTGAAGCTGCTGAGCAGTTTGATCTTCTGATTGAATGAGATGAACTGGGATGCCAATCATTGAGTAGGGTGAACTGGCTGGCTCTTCATGTACATACTGTGCCCTTTGAGTAGAACAGAATATATGGAGTCCTCTTTGCTCGCCTTATTACCCAGAAAGGTGTTCCTGGCCTCTTACCATATTGTGTCTAGTTACCCTGGACTGCCGTGTTGGGGATGAGAAGCCGCTTTTGCTCTGAGGCCAGAACTATCAGAAACTGGTTTAGCCATGGGCTGTCTCTGCTGTTGCGTCGAGCCACCAGCCAGTAAAGAGGGTTTGTGTTCTGCTTTGTTTCTGTAGAGTTGAGAGGACTTAGAGGCCGGGGGACAGTTAAATGCTTGAGGGAGGGTCTGGACATTGAGTCTCTGGAGTCTGGGATATGAAAGGAGGGGGAACAGTGACTATTATGTAGCAACTGGTCTGTGTCTACTGTTGACATTGGTGAATGGGGTACTGCTGCTTTCAGCAAAATGGGTACACTTGATAGTGTGGGCCTCAGATGCACCAACATAAGGTTTATAGTCTCTGCTTTGAGCTCTTTCCTCACCCACATCTGCTTCTTTAAACATAGCTGCATGGTCTCAGCTCAGGACATCTTGTCACATCTCTCACATGCTAAACAGCTGGAGCCCTGATGGCAGCTTCTGCTGTGAGCTTAACTATTGTTCTCACCTGAGACCATTCCCAGGGGGTTGTTGGGAACAAAAGTGGATATATCATGGTTTCTGCGGTTCCTTCCTGCCTACCACCTCCTCTCAATTATGGTAAAAGTTATGGTTTAAAGGCCATTGGACTTCTGACATTTGCAAGTTGATGGGAATGAGAACCCACGGGAGAACCTGGTATACCAGGATGGTTTCAGTGGGACACTCCTGCAGGACCTGTCTTTACCTGTTCTGTGGACTTCGGCTGGATCATGCTGAATTGCTTGCTACCTTCACTACAGACCTTTGAGGAACGAATGTGCAGCCTAAGGGAAAGGTGGCTTGATTTCAAATAAACTTTAGAAGTCTGCCTGTCTGTAGACTGCTTTTTACCTGGTCCAAGACAGAGCCCATGCTGAAGCCCTACATGCCATGTGTTTGGGCTGTGTCACCTCTACCAGCCTGGCCTCCTTCCAGTGACTCTGTCTGGTCCCAGTTTCTTCCTCCAAGCTAGGGAGGGCTTCCTGGAATGGAGGGCTTCTCTCAGGACAGAGGAACTTGGATCTGAGCAAGGCTGCTAAGCACTCTTTCCCAGGGGAGGCACATGGAATCAACTACAGCTAGCCCTAGTCCCCTTCTCTTCAAGCTCCGTCCAGTGGAGGAGCCTGTGGCCCAGGTATAATCAGATGTTATTGAGTTCAGTTCCCAGCAACCACACGGTGGCACAACCATCTGTAATAGGATCTAATGCCCTCCTCTGGTGTGTCTGAGGACAGTGACAATACTCATATAACTAAAATAAATAAATCTTTAAAAAAAGAAAAAATAGCAAAACCAAAAACTCAACAACAAAAACCCACAAGGGCTTGGCAGGGAGAGAAGAGGAGGAGATAATATTTAAAGGAACCCTACTATTGTAGAAGCAAGGCAAAGACGGCACTTGAGCCCTTCCTTTGGCACAGTTCCTTTCGTATTTTGTTGTCTGTTTCTCCAGATAGGGTTTCGTGTAACCCAGGCTGGCCTTTACATTGTTATTTACCTGAAAGGTAGCCTTACATTTTTTTATTCCCCTGCTTCCACTTCTAAGTACTAAGACCACAGCTGTGCCTAAAATGTTCACTTTTGGGGTGTAATGGTTGTGGACTCTGGAGGTAACTCACGTGTAAACCTCAACCAAACAAGCCTAACTTCCCAAGTTTGTTCCTTGAAGTCAATAGTGGAAGAACGGACTCCTGAAAGTCGTCCTCTGATCTCCCCGAGTGGGCCATACACACACCTGCACTAACTCAGCGCTAATAAAGATTTTTTAAACACTGAGAACTGGGTGTATTGATCGATTCCTTTTTTTTTTTTCCTCTTATGACAAAATAGCTCAGTAAGAAAGGGTTTGTCTTGGCTCACAGTCTGCAGGGAACAATGGCAGCAGGCCTGCTCGCATAGCATTTGAGATGCAGGGAGAGATGAGTGCTGATGCTCAGTTCTCTTTCTGCTTTTCATTCCTTCTGGGACCCCAGCCCATAGAGCAGTGTGTCCTCCAAGAGAGGGGGTCTTCCTCAGTTAACCCACTCTAGGAACTTCTTCACAGGCATGCCAGGAAATTTGTCTCCTAGGTGACTAGATTGTCAAGGTGACAATATTAACCATCAACACTGGGCATCCCACATTGTATTTGCTGAGGCCTTTACCATCTGGGCTGGGCTTTGGTCTGGCAACACTAGCTAGCTCTGGAGGCTCTGGCTTGCTGAATAGTGCTGGTAATGGGCTCTAGACAATTACTACTGAGACCAATTACCATCCCAAGGAAACCAACCTTGTTAGAAAATAGAAAAGACAAGCAAATGGATGAGGGAAATGGGTAACCAATCAGGTCTGTGTCTCCCTTAGTCTTCCACAGGCAGGCAGAGTGCCAGCTCCAAGCAGGTCTTGAAAACAGCCATGCAGCCTGCTGAGCCACAGCTAGAAGAACCTAAGGACCCCGGGGCGCCCGATATTGAGGTGACAGCAAAGCCCTGGGGGCTTCCCCATCTACTGTTGACCCTAAGACAGAAGGCAAGAGAGATAGGCAGGCTGCAGAAATTTTTCCTTAGTCTGGGCCAAGACTTGTATTCCTGACCCTCAGACTCCTGGCTGTGGAGCATCTTGGGTCCTGCAGCAGCTGGAGGGCCTCCTCTGGGAAATAACTCATTCACTCTGTCCTTTCCACCGCTTCTTCCCCAGAAGCTGAGAGGTGCAGAGATCAAATCCCTGTAGAGAGGAGAGGTGGACAGAGCAAGAAGGGGAAGGAGGGTTGGGCTTTTGGGTTGGAAACTTTATGCCATTTCAGTCACCAAAGCACCTTCTCTACAAAGCCATCTTCAGAGCAAATGTTGGACACACAGCCGGAACCCACTGTCAAATTCCTGTTCACACTCCTGAACGCTCCTGAGCCCAAAGATGATGAGACGTAAGACTGCCTGAATGGTGTGTGTCTGAGTGGGTATTTCTTGAGAGACCTGGAAGGCAACTCCCACCAAAGACCACCCAAACCTGTGCTAAAATTAAGCTTTGGGCTCAACAGTCCACTCATGACTGATGGGGCTAGGTATCAGGCTGGGAACACAGCTGGCCTCTAGACCCTGAGGTCCAACTCTTACCTCCCCAGGGACAGAGAGATATTGGAGAGTCAGTTCGTGGGTCAGGATGACTGGGGCCCTAGGAGGACCTCAGAAGAACTACAGCTTTTGCAGAGGGACTGCAGCAGGTGAGTTTCAGGGACAGACTAGTGGGGCAAAGTATTCAGGACAGGTTAGTGAAGCCAGATCTAGTTCTTAGCTGAGGGCTTGGGCTGCTTCTGTGGCTTTGGGTCTCCACTTGCCCTGAATTCCTTGCCTGTCTTCTCTGATGTCTTTATTCTGTCAGGGCCCTCGACTCTCGAGCAGAAGTATCCTACAGGATCTGTCCTACCCATTAGTGACCATAGCCATGGCTGAGTGGCAGGAGTCTAATGTGTTAAGGATTCTTACATTGAACTGTCAAAGAACTAGATGGGTAGCTGGTCGTGGAGGGGTTCTGTTCTGTGATGTCAGCCAATGGGGCTGAGGTCTACTCAATTCCTCCTGGCAACAGAGGTCCAGGGACGGAAGTGATGTCTCTCCTTCAGGGCTCCATGTCTTTGACCCTGAATCTGAGCACTGGCACTGAGCTCTCGGGCAGGGCTGATTCATACTAGGAACCTTCAGAGTCCTGAACCAGACCTTACAGAGCTCAAAGAGAGATGGCCAGCTTTCTGCCCTGCTCCTTGGTGATAAGCAAGTCTGCTTAATAAAAGTTGTGTATGGGTGAGTGGCTGCAATCCCAGCATTTAGAGATGGAAGCAGGAAGATCAGGGATTCAACATCATCTGCTCTTTGAGAATTCTGAGCCAGCCTGGGTTACATGAAATCTTGTGAATAAATGAGTGTGGGTTGAGCATGTAGCTCCGTTGGTTGAACATTATGCCTTTCAGGAAACTATGGTTCAAATCACAGTACTGTATAAACCAGGTGTGACAGTGTGTGTGCCAAAGTCAGCAGTGGGAGGAGAAAATAGAAGAATCAAGAGTTCAGAGTCGGGGGCTGGAGAGATGGCTCAGGGGTTAAGAACACTGGCGCTCTTCCAAAGGTCCTGAGTTCAATTCCCAGCAACCACATGGTGGCTCACAACCATCTCTATCAACTAACTCTAATTTCAGGGAATCTGGACTCTGAGGGCACCAGGCACAGGAACAGATAATAATATAAGCAAAGTAAATCTTTTTTTGTTTGTTTGCTTTCCAAGACAAGGTCCTGTCCTAGAACTCACTGTGTAGGCTATCCTGGAATTTACAGATATTCACCTGCCTCTGTGTACCACCACTGCTCTACTGAGATAACTAAACATTAAAGAAAATGCTGGCCATGGTAGCCCACACTTTAAATCCCAGCACCAGGAGGCCGAGGCAGGCAGTTCTCTGTGTGTTTGAGGCCAGTCTTGTCTACATAGTGAGTTCCAGGCCAGCCAGGGCTACATGATAAGACATCGTCTCAGAAACAAAAAGAGAGAGAACAAGCAGGATTGGTTTTTCTGGGCTGTTAATGCAGGTTATAATGGGAGGATCAGTTTCCTCTGTGATGGTGATGGGGGGAGGGGTCCTACAGAGTCACCAACCACAGAGCTAATTCAGGAGGTGTGTGTACTGTAGGGGTGACTGGGAAAAGAGCCTGGGGCTCAGGGAGCTTCTCCTTTCCCCTAGGCTTCAGGAAGAGCTGTACTCTAACCAAAGGGACAACCAAGCCCTTGAAGAGAAGCTAGAAAACCTGGTGAGACCCTCAGCCCCAGAGCCATGCTATGCCTTGGCTCCTCCCTGCTCCCAGCCTTGCCCCTTTGCTCCAGAGGCTGAACTCAGTCCCGCTGGTATAGCCACCCAGGTCCTGTACCCTCTATTCTAGCCTACCTTTTTGTACGAGAACCTGGAGGACATTGTGGTCATTTCAGAAGAATCTAGGGTTTCCCCGGAGACAGATAAAGATTCCCAAGGCAAAGCAGAGGACATCCAGGAGGAAGCAGAGGACATTCAAGAGGAAGCAAGAATCACCCAGAAAGAAGCAGAAGACACCCAGGAGAAAGCAGAGGACACTCAGGAGGAAGCAGGGGATACCCAGGAGGAAGTCCAACCTCTTAAGCACCCGAGGAGGGTTTCTGGCCTGCGCTACTCCTTTGATGCTCCCATACCTTTGCCAGCAGGCACCTTATTCCCAGAAAATTCTCACAGGAATGCTCCACCAGTCAGCCCTTGTTTAAGCCCCAGCAATAAAGATCCCCACTGAGTTGTAGAACCAAGCATCCATGGGCCTTGGATGAGGTGGACATCCAGCCAATCCAAAGAGAGCTAGGTCTCTGGACTTTTTTTTTTTTTTTTTTTTTTTTAATAGTTTATTCATGGCATGGGGACGGGAGTTAAGAGGGTAGTATGGGAAAGGGAGGAGAAGGAGAGGGAGAGAGGGGAGGGGGGAAAAGGAGAAGAGGGGAGAGGAGAAAAAAGGAGTAGAGAAGAGGCCAGCCATGGAGAGAGAAGGGCGAAGGAAATGGGGAGAGGAGGGACAAAGGGGTAGGAGCAAGAGAGGCAAGAGGTCTCTAGACTTTCCTAACCTTATAGTGCTGCCTTCAGATTCACTCAAGGATCTATGATAAATAAGTTCCAGGGTGGGACAGGAAGGGATTGTACTCATATCCCTGAGGATGAAAGCTGTAATTTCAGAGCACAGACTAAGAAGGTTGGGAAGAACCTCTTTTGTAGGTTATGGGGTAGGGAGCAGGAAGAGAGTGAGAATTCCCAAGGCCTTAGAGATGCTTTTAGGTTTGGGCTGTGACTGCTTGAGTGCTTTTCCTTTCTGGTGTGCCCAGACTGGGAAGCCTCACTAGGCTTCCACATTCCTAAAGTGAGAGACATAAAATGTGTGTATGAAGGGAAGTCCTACTTTCTAAAGCCTGGGGAGGTGATTCAAGCAGTGAAGCTCCTGTCACACAAGCAGAAGTACCTGAGTTGGAATCTCCAAAATCCACAGAACAGTGGGAGGCATAACACAGTGGCCATCCCAGCACTCCCAAGGAGAGAGGGGAGGTGGAGACAGACGAATCCCAGAAGCTCTCAGGCCAGCTAACCTGCCTAACCTATGCAGTGGGAAAATGGCAAAGATACCTGTAGTGAGTTTTTGGATTTGGTTTCTTAAAAAAAAAAAAAAACAAAACAAATATAAGAATATGTTTTCATTTTAACCCAAGGTGTGGGGTGTGAGGCTGCTTCAGACTGTCCATAGCGGCTGTGATTTGTCTCGAGCTCTAACAGGAGCATGATTTTGTCAGCTGCAGATAGTTTCTGTGATTGTGTGATGGCATTTGGAATTCTGGGTACTTTTCTGAGGATATACAAATACTAGGTCCCTGAGAGGTAGTGTGGGTGGGTGGGAGGGTTGTTGGTTGGTTGGTTGGTTGGTGTTGGTTGCAATTTGTTAAGTAATCATGAACATAGAAAAAACAAGAAGAAATTAGATGGCCAGAAAGTGAATATCATACTTGCCCCAGGGAACTTGACTCCTCTATTCAGCAGGAAGTGGCCTAACCCCTGACTTTATTTAGGGATGTCTTTCTTCCTCTCTCTCCTCTCTAGTGTTAGGGGATTGAAAACCTATAAGAAAAGAGATGAAGATGGATGAAAGAAAGAAGAACCCACAGAGTAGCCAAGACAGCTACAGATACCTGTCTAAACTGACAACATGACCTCCATGTTTAAGAGAAAGCTTTTATTGTAGAGATGAGAGGGAACAGCCAGAGGGATTTGAAAGAGTCCAGAGAAGAGAGAGAAAGAAATAAACTGGACAGGGTTGTCTGGGAGAGAGGGGAACTAGCAGGGGACATAGAAGAGAGGAATCATAGTGAAAGAGGGTGGAGAGAGACAGAGGGAGAGATGGAGAGAGACAGAGAGACAGAGGGAGAACAAGCCTATCAAGAATAGCAGGGTTATAAAGAGAGTGAGAAGCTGAAGGAGTGAAGCCTGTGGTTAAAGTCAGTTGCATCCTAATCCATTTTAGGTAATAATTTCTTAATTTTATGGAGCCTGAGCTGGAATTCCTCTGCAATCCTCTAAGGAAACCCTAGAAAGAATGAGTCTGGGAGTCAGACCACCTTGGTGCTCGCTCTTGGACCTGCACACACCATCCAGAAGGAGCTCCCTGCTTGTGGTTCCTCCTCCAACCAGACTTGAGTCTCCAACCACCACAGTGTTGTGAATCAAACCCAAGGCCACCCTAGGCTAGGCACAGAAATACAACCCCAAACCCTCTTGCCTCTGTTTAACTTTGACGAACCCAGGGGACTGTTTGAAGCACAGTAGCTGGGGGAACACTTGAGAGGGCACATTTGACCCTGTTTCAGCTTAGACTAAGCAGAACTCACACCTTTAATTCAACAGTACCCTCTTCAGAGACCCCATCTTCATCTGATGGTTGGAGAGGGGGATCCCAGGCATCCCCTGTGACCTACTTCCTGCCAGCCCTTGACCAGTGGCCCAGCCATACAACAGTCTTATCATTTTCCCTTAGGGAATCATGCACTAACAAAGCTGACCAGGAATGTTTTGGCCAACAGTTAAATGATGAACCCACTTATCACTAAGGACATCCTTCTACATTTATTAGAGACTATCATTTATTGTATATAAACTATTTCCCTATATATACAAACCATCCCCAATTATGGTATTAAGCCTATTCCTACCTCCTTTGCATCTACATTATGTTCAATTTAGATTGGCTCAGTCTCGAAGTATAATCCAATAGGAATGGAGACTAAATACTTAGGGTTATGGGCAAATAATAAAGTAATGATAAGCCTTTTATATCCTTAGATTGGTTGATATTAATAAGGAAGAAAATTTTCAGAGGCCTGGGTTTAATTCCCAGCAACCACATGGTGACTCACAACCTTCTGTGATGGGATATGATGCCCTCTTCTGGTGTGTCTGAGGACAGCTACAGTGTTCTCAAATATATAAAATAAATAGATAATTCTTTTAAAAAATAAGGAAGGAAATTTTTTAAATGTAGAGGAGACATATGCCACAATGCTTGTGGAGGTCAGAGGACAGCCCTGTGGTGAATTCTCTCTGTTCACCTTTATGTGGGCTCCAGGAATCAAACTTAGGTCCCAAGGCTTGCAACAAGCTGAACTATCTCTCTGGCCTGCAACCAATTTTTTATGTAAAAGAAATATGTTGTCTCCAGTGATGATTTTAAGCTCTCTTGTAAGCTTAATCGGGGGAGTCCACAAAACACCCTCTTCTCAGGATTTTATGGTCAGCAACTAAAGATTGTTCCACCCCACTTTTCTGTAAGCAAACCTCTCTCTGACCAGGACATCTTTTCTATGCTGTTGTTATTTGATTATCTGTTTCACATTGGGTGGGAACCCAAACTCCAGAAACTCACCATCAAATGCCTTATATTGCAAGTAAGTTACTTTCCTTGCCTAGTAAGAGACAAGATGGAACTTAGGAACAGACTAAACTGAAATGGTCTGTATCCTGTTTTCTCTCTTTCAAAGCAGAGTGAATACAGACTAAGGAAAACTCTGGAAATGTGGAGGGATTCCAGGGGAAGAACACCTCACCTTAAGGACTTCCCTCCAGAGCAGACATCATTATAACCTGACTGCCTTGTTTCCTTTGAATGGCCTCTGGCCTAACCCAGTAATGTGGGCTCTTAGGTACTACCAAGACTGCTTGGCTGCTCAGTTACAAGTGAATTGGAGAGCCCCTACAGCCAGTCCTGTTGACACTGCCTGGCAGTACCAGCCTAAAAGTCTCATTCAAACCCAAGTTCCACGGGGAAGCTGTGATGGTTTTACAAAGCCTCTCAGTTCACACACAGCCGCCCCAGATTTGATAGTCAAAAGAAGGTTTTGCATGTGCTAACACACTATGTACTGTCCTCCAGATGCCTCTGTCCCCCAGACACTGGGCTGAGTGACAACCCTTCCTGCAGCTGGACATCTGCTGAGTGAGCATGGAGCTGCAGCCTCATCACCGCTGTTCTAACCACAGCTGAGGCTTCTGCAGCTATGGGACCGTGACTGGACAGTCTGTAGCACAGTTGGTGATAGTGCATACCTCAGAGGCTTCTGTTGGGTCAGAGGGTTCGCTGGGATGTATCCTAGTGAATTATGGTTATCTGCCCTCCACCTGGCTTGAAAGGCCCAGGAGAAACAAGTTTGGGTTTTTTTTTTTTGAGGGGGGGAGTTGTTGGTGGTGTTGGTGTTGGTTTTGTGTGTGTGTATGTGTGTGTGTGTGCAGGATGTGTATATGTGTTTGCATATCATGTGTCACACATATATGTGTGGGTGCCTGTGCACAGAAGTAGAAGGGAGTAGGACTTACTGAGTCACACCCTTGAGTTATTTAGATGGCTCCCAGGGTGGAGGCTGACCTCAGATGGGGTCATGGACTGCTTGCTCTGCAATACCGAAAGGGCAGGACAAGGGGATGGGCCATGGCTAGGAGACTGAGCATCAGAGCAGTGACCCGGGAAGCAGTGGTCAGCTGAGGGCTGGGCAGGGAGAAGGCTGTGGGCTTAAGAGAGGAGAGGGAGCTGGCAGCATAGCTTAGTGAGTGATGGAATGTTTGCCAGGCCTGGTGGCCTGGGATTGATTCTCAAAAGGAAGGAATAAACCGACCACCAAAGGTTGTCCCCTGACTCTGACTTCCATATGCTTGCTCTCATATGAACACATACATCTAAATAAGTAAATAAGTGGGGTTTTGGTGGGGGGAGGGGGAAGATTTGTTTTGATTTGGTTTTTGATTGGTTGGGTTTTTTTGTTGTTTTTTAAAGGTTTATTTATTTTATATATACATGAGTATGAATAAGCCAGTTCAGTCAGTCAACAGGTTTTCCGGGGCAGGAGCAATGATTAAAAAGAAAAAAGACAATTAGACAACACTGTAGAATGACCCCAGCTGGTTCTGAGGCGGAAGTGGGTTTATTTTTCCAGTCTACTTTTAAACCACTTTAAGCACATGCAAAAAGATCAGTTCTGGGTCAAGGAACAAGCAAGACAGTAAACAAAATTTCTGTAAACACCTTTCTAGGGGCTAGTCAGGATGACCAAGACAAAAGGACTGCCACACACACCTCACCTGAGCCAGCTCTGAGCTTTGCATTAATTCAAATATAAATGTTCTTAATCTGAGCCTATTTCCTGAGTCCTAGGCCAAAGTCAGATTCCCACCTCGAGCTTACTTCTGTCCCTGGAGGATGCCTGCCAAGTTTCTTCAGACACACCAGAAGAGGGCATTGGTTCCATTACAGATGGCTATGAGCCACCATGTGGATGCTGAGAATTGAACTCAGGACCTCTGGAAGAGCAGTCAGTGCTCTTAACACTGAGCCATCTCTCCAGCCCAGTTGGTCGGTTTTTGAGACAGGGTTTCTCCTGTGTAACTCTACCTGTCCTTGAACTGATTCTGTAGATTAGGCTGGCCTCCAACTCACACAGAGATTCACCTGCCTCTGCCTCCTGAGTGCTGAGATCAAGGATGTGCACCACCACTGCCTAACCCAAATGACTAGTATTTTAAAAGCAGAGAGAAGAGGGCCTAAGACTGTTATTTGTGGGCCCAGCTAGGGCAGTGTGGTGGAAGGGCTTGTTTTAGGACTTGATGAAGCGTAGGATGGTTTTCCGATTGTGCCTGAGGCCCCCAGGGTCATGTGATACCACTGCACAGACACAGTGTAACCAGCATGTGTTTTTCTCACTGTTGGTGCCAGAATCCAAGAGGTTGAAGGGTCACAGGCTGGGTCAGGAAGGAAGAGGAGCGCAGTGGCTCTCCTGCCACAGAGAGGGAGGGATGGAGGGAGCTCACATGCTCTAGCTCCCTGCACTGATTTCTACTAATGTTCACAGTCTAGAATGTTCAGTGCCTGTCCAGCTAGGGTAGCTCAGTGTCTACGCAAGTGTGGACACCAAGTGATTCCAACAGCTAGAGCTGATTTGCTTGTTTATAGAGTATTGTATATGCATCAGTGAGTGTTGGCATGTATGTGTACATGTGTGCATGTGTCTGTGTAGATCAGAGGTCAGTATCTTTCTTTATCCTTCACTTTTAAGATTTATTTCTGTGTATGTGTATTTTGTCTGCATGAGTGTCTGTGAGCTGTGGGCTGTGGGGTGTGTGCAGAAGTCAGAAGAGAGAATCAGATCCTCTGGAACCGAAGATAGGTGTAACTGGTTGAGAGCCACCATTTTGGTTCTGAACCTGGGTACAAACTGAGTCATCCCTTCAATCCCTCCATCTTAGTTTTTGAGATAGAGTCTTTCACTGAACCTGGAACTCCCTGATTTAGCGATACTGGCTGGCCAGCAAACCTTGACGATTCTCTCTCCACTTTCCCAACCCTGGTGTTGGGGTTGTGGACTGAAGCCACCGTACCCAGGCTTGTACAGAGGCAGGGGGATGGTCCTCATGCTTGCACAGAAGCGCTCTGCTAACTGAGCCTTCTTCCCCACACTTCTAGGTTTTGGCAGGGTCTCATGGGCCTGGCCTCAAACTCACTATTTCCTAGGCTGGTCCTGAACTTCCAATCCTCCTGCTTCCACATCTAGAGGGCTATGATTGTAGACACCACCATGCCTGGTGTGAGCTGATTTCTCCAATGTTGCACATACAGATGTGGTTCACCGTGCTCTGAGGCACAAGCCAGACTCAAGCAAAACTGCATACCCATTCTTGTCTATGTGGCTTCAAATATTCAGGGTATGGCTATGGCCTGGGTGTCATTGGGACCTTGGTTGCTCAGCTTATCAGCTAACCTTAGCAACTGTCCCCTAGTTCCTCTTTAAGGAAGTTTGTGCCAATCTTCTGATAAGACTCAAGGCCATCACCTGGTCACCTGGGCCCTGATAATCAGCCTGTGTATCTCTCCGGCTGGACTTTGCTTCCCCAGGGCCTGCCATGGAGTCAGCCCAGAGCTGAGTTAGTGGGGGTAAGAGCATAGGAGGGAGTGTATGAGTAAGTGGGGGTAAGAGCATAGGAGGGAGTGTAAGCGAGTGGGTGGGGGGTCGGTGGGATTATGTGGGTAAGTGGAAGAATGGGGGAGGTGACTGATGAGAGGACGGTGGCGGGGGAAGTGGAGGAGGATGGTGAGAGGGACAGATGAGATAAATAAGGGCAGAGTATAGTGGAACAGCCTCTAATCCCAACAGAGGGGAGAGCGTGGCAAATGTCTGTGAGTTTGTTACTAGCCTGATCTACAGAGTTGTAGGCCAGCCAGGAGTACAGACTGATATTTTATCCTTGAAAAAAAAAAAAAAGAAAGAAAGAAAGAAAAGAATGATGGGTAAATTCCACGTCTGGGGATGGTGAACCTTGCTTTACCTGGGTGATGAGGGTTTCCTGATTTAGTTTGTACAACAGGCCCCCCTTTAAGAGTCCCATCTCCTCCCACAAAGTGGAATGTCTGAGGGACAGAAACAGACAATCCTGCCGGGCTTTCCCTCTGTGCTGTGCTCTGACACTGAGCTAAACATCGCTACAAGGGCATCTTGCATCATGAAAACAACAACATGGCTTTGTAAAGAAGGTCTTTATCACCACTATTTTCTAGCAAAAAAAAAAAAAAAAAGGGCTCAGAGAAGCTAATGAACTGTCTAACATCACACAGCATGTTTAACAAAATGACATCATTTGAACTAAAAAAAAAAAAAAAAAAAAAAAATGGCTCAAGCTAGCAAGATACCAGAGTCAGGGACTGAGCAACCCCAGTGAGGACATAGTGGGTAACCATGCTCACAGTGGGGCAGGGCCCTGTATGCGCTCAGGATCCTGATTCCCAGGCCTGATATGGTATCAGTTTTACAGGGGTCCCAGAAAAAGGACCATTCCCTTTGCTGACAGTGTGTTTCTGCATTGTCCTGGTTCCTTCAGAGAAGGGCAAAATGTGGTCCAGGTGTCAACTCCCTGATGGTCCTGCAGGATGTCTCCTGGCTATTCACCTATAGGGGCAAAAGAACATCACCACCCATAAGTAATGGTTAACCAGCCAGACACCTCATAAATAAGGAAGCCCAGCCAGGACTGCAGGGCTATTAACCACAGGATGCACTGGGCAAAAATACTAGGAGTGGGCATCGGCGCTGCCGCCCTCTTGGGACTGGGGATCATCCTGGGGCATTTTGCTATCCCCAAAGCAACGGATCCTCTGGCCTCTAGTACTTCAGACTCCCAGGACCTGGACCTGGCCATCCTTGACTCCGTAATGGGACAGCTGGATGCCAGTAGGATCCGAGAGAACCTTCGGTGAGAAGAAGTAGGTCTGCTCAGAGAAACTCCGGTTAGCCAGAGGCTTCCCCTGATACCTCTCCCCTGCCCACCCTGCAGAGAACTCTCCAAGGAACCACATGTGGCCACCAGTCCCCGTGATGAGGCCCTGGTGCAGCTGCTGCTGGGGCGCTGGAAGGACACAGCGACTGGGCTGGACTCAGCCAAGACCTATGAGTATAAGGTCCTGCTCTCCTTCCCCAGCACAGAGCAGCCTAACAGTGTGAAAGTCGGTGAGGTCAAGTCCAGGAATGTCGGGGGTGGTGAGGGCTGCTGCTGGGCGCAGTGCTGACTCGGTCTTACTCTACTCAGTGGGCCCCAATGGAACGGTCTTCCACTCCTTCCAACCCTTCGAGAAGAATCTGACTGGGGAGCAGGCAGGAACCAATGTGTTGCAACCTTATGCTGCCTACGCTCCCCCTGGGACCCCAAAGGTGAGCTGGGAACCCCCATTATATTACAGCTCTCCTTGGTTCTAGTCCTCTTCACTTGGAAGCAGACACATCTGAGAAGTTCCTCAAGTAGAGCCTCAAACGCGCTCCACTGATCTTACCATGTTGTTATTCCTATCCTCCGTCAGTCATAGTCCCTGCCCAAAGCCTTGTGTAGGACACTAGACAGAGAAGAAGGTAACCATCTTTGAGGTCTCTACAGCTCTGGGTAAGGTGGGGAGACAGAACCAAATTCTTGTTGCTGCTACTCTACCTTTGTACCTGCCCTTTGGACAAACCTGGCTACAGATCTCTCCTTTCGGTATCAGGGTCTCCTTGTCTATGCCAACCGAGGCTCGGAAGAAGACTTCAAGGAGTTAGAGGCTCAGGGCATCAACCTGAAAGGCACCATCGCCCTGACTCGATACGGGGGCGTGGGACGTGGGGCCAAGGTGAGTAGCATTCATCATGCAGGGATCTGGGTGAGGGACCAGTAATGAACTGGAGGACAGGAGGAAGACAGAGAGGAAGCAGTTGGGATTGAAAGAGGCAGAGCATTAGTGTCACTAAACACCTGTGCTCATGGTGCCTGGTGCCACAAGGGCCAGCAGGAGAGGCAAGACTTGAAGCTCTTGAGTTCTGGGTTTTGTCCCCCCCCCCCTTTTTTTTTTCTTTCTTTCTTTTAAGACAAGGTGACTCTCTATAGCCCTTGCCGTCCTGGGACTCTGTAGACCAGACTCACAGAGATCTGCCTGCCTCTGTCTCTAGAGCACTGGGATTAAAGGCATGCACCACCATGATTGGAGTTTTTTAGATTTTTTTTTTTTTTTTTTTGGTTTTGGTATTTTGCTTTTGGGTTTTTGTTGTTGTTGTTTTCTTCAAGACAGGGTTTCTCTGTGTGTCCCTGGCTGTCCTGGGACTCTGTAGACCAGACTCAGAGAAGTCTGCCTGTCTCTGCCTCCTGAGTGCTGGGTACCTCCCCACCACTGGTGAAAATTTTAAAACATTTTAAAAGTTCTTCTTAAACCTTTTTAAAAAACACTTACTTATTCATTTTATTTTATTTATTTATTCATTTAATTAATTAGTTAATTTTTGAGGGGAAGAATGTTCCTTGTGTGTGGAAACAGGACAACTTTGAGCAGTCAGTTCTCTCCTTCCTCCATTTGTGATCTAGGGTCAGGTCGTCAGGCTTGGTGACAAGCACATTGTACCTGCTGTGCCACCTTACCAACCCAGGGAACAAATCTTTAAGTTGTGTTTTACTCAGACTTGGTGATCTGTGAAAGCAGCAGGCTGACAACCAGCTAAGACCTGGCATTTCTAACCTGGCAGTGGTGGCCTTTGATCCCAGCACTTGGAAGGCAGAGGCAGGTGGATCTCTGTGAGTTCTAGGACAACCAAGGCCACACAGAGAAAAACCAAATCAAGACAGACACTTGTATGCACATGCACAGAACACACACAAGAGAGAGAGATAGACAGAGTATCGTTAATTTAGGCTATCCTTGGTTAGCCCATAAACTAAGGTGATCCCCTGCCTCATCCTTCTGAGTGCTAGTATTACAGTTGTGAGCTTCTAGGCCTGGTTTTTTAAAGTCTATAATGCATTAAGAACATTGGCAATGTGCACCATCATGACTGCCCATGTTCAGTACCTTAGCATTGTTTAAAGCCAACATTCCTGGGGGCTGTAGAGATAACTCAGCTGTTAAAAGTACATTCTGCTCTTGCTGAGGGCCTGTGTTCTGCTCCAGATCCCACATCAGGGGGCTCGAAACCACCCAAAACTTTAGTGCCAAAAGTATCTGGCACCTCTGGCCTCCTCAGGCACTGATACATGTGCCAACATACAGACAGACACATAGACACAAACAAGTTAAAAAAAAATAAAATAGGGCTGGCATGTCTTTTTTTAGTTTTTCTTAAATTTTTTAAAAGATTTATTTATGAATATGAGCTATCTTCAGATGCACAAGAAGAGGGCATCAGATTCCATTACAGATGGTTGCTGGGAATTGAACTCAGGGCCTGTGGAAAAGCAGTCAGTGCTCTCAACCTCTGAGCCATCTCTCCAGTTCCCCTGGTGTGTCTTAAGACAGCTACAGTGTACTTAAATATAATAAATAAATAAATATTTAAAAAATAATAAAATAAATCTTGTAATGGAAATTCCCTTCCCCCCACTTCACCCCCACCTTGTATTTTGAGACAGGGCTTTCCTGTGTAATTGCCCTAGCTGTCCTAGAACTCTTATTTGTAGATCAGGCTGGCCTTGAATTTACAGAGATCTGAGTGCTGGGATTAACGGTGTGGGCTAACACACCTGTTTTTTTTTTTTTTTTTTCTTTTTTATAATTGAAACTGAAATTCCATTTTACAATTTCTCTTCAATTTGTACCACAGGCCTCTGATAACCTCAACTCTGATTTTTTTTTGTACTTTTAATTGAGGTGTATGAGCATGTAAATGTAGTGCCCACATAAACCTGAGAGGGCTGTTATCAGTTGTAGGTGTTAATGAGCTACTGTGTGGGTGCTAAAAACTGCACCCAGGACCTCTGCAAGAGCAACCAGTGCTCTTAGGCACAGAGCCATCTCTCCAGGCCCACCGATGAAAAAGGACTTCAGACATTTGTTTTTGTGTGCATGTCTGTCTATGTGTCTCTCTGTGCATGTTTATGTTGTGGGGATGCCTTTAGTGACCAGAATAGGGTGCCTGATGCCTTTGAGATGGAGTTACAAGTTACAACATTCATGTTTTTGATTGTTGGTGGGGTTTCTGTTGTTGTTTGTTTGTTAAGACAGAGTCTCTCTATACAGCACTGACTATACTGAAACTTTCTGTGTAGACCAGGCTCTCCCCTAATTCATAGAGATCTGTCTGCCTCTGCCCCCTGAGTACTGAGATACGAATTATGCAAACTGTACCAGCAATATGTATTTTTTTTTGTATTTAACTTACTTTTTCTAGCTTAACATTTTAAGGTTTCTTGAGGTTGTTTGAGGACCTTATTCCTTTTCAAGGAAAACTAGCATTCCATTGCTGGATTGGGGATGTGCTCAGTCGGTGGAGTGGTTTCTTGGCATATACAAGACCCTAAATTATTTAAAAAAAATATTTATGCATTTATTATAAGTACACTGTAGCTGTCTTCAGACACACCAGAAGAGGGCATCAGATCTCATTACAGATGGTTGTGAGCCACTATGTGGTTGCTGGGAATTGAACTCAGGACCTCTAGAAGAACAGTCAGTTCTCTTAACCATCGAGCCATCTCTCCAACCCAGGCGCTAAATTCTATTCCCAGCAGCCCATAAAACAGGATGTTGTAGTACATGCCTGTAATCTCAGCACTGGGGAGGTGGAGGCAGGAGGATCAGAAGTTCAGGATCAGAAGTTCAAGGTCATTTTTGGATACTTAGAGAGTTTATGGCCAGCTGGATTACATAAAGCCCGGTCTCCAAATACATAAACCACCTCTTATTTATTCATTTGTACACTGATGGATATTTTGGCTGTTTGACTTTTGAATGTAGAGACTAAAGCTGCTATGAAGGGTGTGTCTTTTTTCTGTTTGAGACTGAGTCTCCCTCTGTAATCCTGGCTAGCCTCAACTGCACAATCCTTTTGCTTCTGCTTCCTGAGTGTTGGGATTGCAGGTTTTAGCCACCACAAGTGACTTACATCTCACTCTTTTATATACCTGCATAGTATTCCACCACCAGACACCTACTTTTTTTTTTTTTTTTTTTTTTTTTTAATCCAGACCCCTAGTGGCCCATGTAGTTTTACCATAAATGTTTTGAGCCAACATGGGAAGACAGTGATTCTGATTTCCAGGTAGAAAAGAAGAGAGGAAGAGGAGGAGGCATAGGGCATGTCCCCATCTGGCACTTACATATAGCTTGTTCTGCCTTCTGCAGGCCATCAATGCTGCCAGACACGGCGTTGTGGGAGTGCTCGTGTACACGGACCCTGGTGATATCAATGACGGGAAGAGCTCACCTAACGAAACCTTCCCCAGCTCCTGGAGGCTGCCTCCTTCTGGTGTGGAGCGAGGCTCCTACTATGAGTATTTTGGGGACCCTTTGACTCCCTACCTTCCAGCCCACCCCACATCTTTCCGTCTGGATCTTCACAACATCTCGGGATTTCCCCCAATTCCCACCCAGCCTATCGGCTATGAGGATGCGAGAGACCTGCTCTGGTGAGCCTGGGCCCAGTCTGACCTGATCCTAGACACCTGCAGATGTCAAACTTATCCTCACAGACACTCTCTCCTCCCCAGTAACCTCAATGGACCCTCCGCCCCTGACACCTGGCAGGGAGCACTGGGTTGTGACTACAAGCTGGGACCAGGCTTCAAGCCGAATGGAAGCTTCCCAGAAGACAGGTGAGGCAGGGAGTCTCTCTTCCCTTCCTTTCCTCAGTTCCTTTCTTCCCTTTATACCCACTTGATACTTCCCTTAATACTCCAGGTGGTCTCCCACCTTTTCCAAAATGGCTTAGTCTTTGGGGGAAGCTCACTGAAAGGAAGTGACCTACCAGACCCCATGGGGTCTTCGTGTCCCCCACTCTGCCCCCCACTTATCAATTCAGTTAGTCCTTCCTTTGAACATGCTCCAGGACCTGGGCAGTGCACTCCTGGCCACTGTCAGCTTCCCCATCTGAGCATCCCTCTTCCCAAGCTAAGGAGGCTTCCAACCCAAAGAGAGCAGTTTTGCTTACTGCCTTTCTTGGTCCTATTGGGCAAGTGACTGGTGGTGTCACCTTTTTCTCTCTTGCCTCACTTCTGAATCTGATAGGACAGGAAAGGGCTTAAATTCTAATCATATCCTTCATCCCACCCCTAGTGAGGTGAAAGTGAGTGTCTACAACAGGCTAGAGCTGAGAAACTCCTCCAATGTCCTGGGCATCATCCAAGGGGCTGTGGAGCCTGGTGAGCCACTTTGTACCAATCCCGCCACTCCTCAAGTCCTCCTGGGTCCTGCCCTGCTTGCAGCCCACCTTGGCCTGCCCACCCTCTACTGTCCCTTCTCTGCCCCTGACTCTAGTTTTTCCTTCAGATCGATACGTGATCTACGGAAACCACCGGGACAGCTGGGTCCACGGGGCGGTGGACCCCAGCAGTGGCACTGCTGTCCTCTTGGAGATCTCTCGAGTCCTGGGGACCTTGCTAAAGAAGGGTGAGGGCATGCTCTCCTCTGGTCACTCCCCTAAAAGCCCCAGAGTCATTTCCTGTCCACTTCTTCTGCTTCCTTCATTTCCAGGGCTCACGAGCCAGGCATGAGCCCTAGAGGCATTAGTACCTGGGTGCCAGCCCCTGGCCTTGGGAGTCTCAGAGCACAATGACAGATTATTGATATATGCATTCATCTCCAGGAGCCTCCTATGTGTCCTGGGAGAGTCAGGCCCCACGAGCTGTGAACATGATCTGTCTAGGCTCTGCCCATAGGGTGTCTTGCTTTTTTAAGCCAAGCCTGAGACATTCCAGCACTGGAGGCCCTCAAGGGAAGAAGTGTTAGACCCTCAGAGCCAAAGGCTATAGCTAGGGAGGAAGCTGAGCTTCCAGGGACAGTCAAGGCAATGAGAGGAGAGTGCAGGAAGGAGGTTGGAAAAGACACTTGTGAGATGAACTGCAGGGCTGTTAGTAATGATGGAAGGTTAAACAGAGTTGGCTGAAACCAGCAGAGGAGGGCAGGTGGTCAGCTGGGAGCAGCAGCCAGATCCCTGGAGGACTGTGGCCAGCCAGTCTAGCCTACTTGGGTGAGTGTCAGGTCATAGAGCCCTCATCTCAAACAAACAAACAAACAAGGGGTTACTTGGACGTAGCCAATCTTTTTCTTATGCATTTATTATAATTTAATCTTTTACGTATAGGCAGAATCTAAATAATGGATTTTCCATGTAGATCGTCAGGAATTACTAATAAATAGTATTGAGTATGGGCCTCTAGAAATGAGAATGAAAACCAACAAAATCCCCTAACCTGTGGACTGTAGACACAATGCCCCAGCACACACACAGAACCGTGGCAGTCCAACCTAGGACGCCCGTGTCTTGCTGTGTCCCTTTGCTACTGCCCTGCATCTTCAAGATGCTGGCATTTGTTGCATTTGCCAGTCTGATGGCCTGACTGCCATCAGTTCATATACTGCTGGCAAGAAAAAGTGTGAGGACTTGTAGCTACAAACATGTAATCATGCTGTATCTAAAGTTTTATTTTCTTCAGCCACATGGTGAGTGTTAGGTGTGTTATTATGTCTTCAAGCTTGTTCCTCGTGAGGCTGTGGTGAGAGGAGTGAAAGCAGTTCAAGGCCAGCCAGGGCCACAGAGTGAGACCCTGTCCTAATGAGTGAATACATGAGTGAACAAACAGGGTCTGGGATTGTAGGTCAGTTGGTGAAGTTGTTAGGTCCAGCATATAGGAGGCCCTGGGTTTGGTCCCAGAACTTGGCAGAGGGAGCAAGAGAATCCAAGTTCATCCCCAGCTACACAGTGAATTTGAAGCTAGACTCCGACACAAAAGATCAGTTCCCGAACGGTAGTGCCTGTCTGTGATATCAATACTGGGGAGGCTGAGGCAGGAGAATGGTGAGTTCAAGACCATTCTGTGTTACATAGGTAGTTGTGGGCCAACCAGAACTATACAGCACAGCCCTGTTTTAGAAAGCAACAAAGTAAGAACCTAACAGTAATTATCAGATGATCTAGCTGCAGCCCGAAGTGCAACAAAACAGGGAGCACCGAGCTGATGAAGGGGCAAGCATCAGAGTCTCAGGGGTGCGGCTGGGGACTGTGGGCAGGTAGGCTGGAGATGGAAACCAGGCTGCAGAATGCTGTAGGAGGCAGGGTGGGGCCATAGGTAAATAAATCATATGCCTCTGGAACTTATATGTCTGGATTTGAACCTGGCTGTGCTGCCTAGTGGCTATAACCTTGGGCAAGGCATTTAACTTCTTGGTGCTTCCGTTTCTTCAACTGTGAAGTGGAAAGACACTTTCATTTTCCTTTATTTCTTTTTTATGTGTATGGGTGCTTTGCTTTTATGATTGTGCACCGTGTGCATGCAGTACTGTTGGAGGCCAAAAGACAGCATTGCATCCCCTGGAACTGGAGGTTGGAAGCCTCCATGTGGGTGTGTGGAATAGAACCTGGGTCCTCTGGAAGAGCAGCCAGTGCTCTTAACAACCTATACACACACTAGGATACTGTTGTAAGAGTTGATCTGGGATAAAACTATTCAGCAACTACTAATGTTTTATCAACAAATGTTTCCTGGGATGTTTAGAGACTGGGGGTAGAGGATCATATTTCTTTACAATAGGTCTACCATGGGCCAGAGAGGAGGTGGGGATTCAGGTCAAAAGAGACCTGCTGACCCAAGGATTCCCAGGATGCAGTGTATTGAAGGTGGGAGGCTAGAAAGAGGACTGTCTCCTGGAAGGGCTGGCAGAAGGGTGCCAGGTGATGTGGTCTGACGTCTTTTCTAGCTCCTCCCTTCCAAGTCCCCAGCCTACTCTCTAAGTCTCCCTGAGTCAGAAGACCCTGCCCTTCAACTCCTCATGGCTTCTTCTCTCCAGGCACCTGGCGACCCCGCAGATCCATCATATTTGCCAGCTGGGGAGCAGAGGAGTTCGGGCTTATCGGCTCTACAGAATTCACAGAAGTAAGTGAGCCTCAAAAAGGAGTGGGTAGTAGGAGTCCTTGGATGGTGCAGCAATTGACTAATGTTACTACCCTCCCTTGGTACAGGAGTTCCTCAGCAAGCTGCAGGAGCGCACAGTGGCCTACATCAATGTGGACATCTCTGTGTTCTGTATGGGAGGCTCAGCCAGCGGGGAGTGGGCTGGGAAAGGGAGGGACTAGGTCTGAACAGGCCTCCTTGCTTGCTTCCACAGCCAATGCTACCCTCCGGGCACAAGGGACACCCCCTGTACAAAGCGTGATCTTCTCTGCCACCAAAGAGGTACAAAGGAATATGGTGGGACTATGTAGTATAGGGTGGGCAGGACTGGAGCCCATGGATCATTGTTGATCTGGAGAGTGGGGTCTGCTGGAGACCTATCTGGTTGTTGAAGCTGGGTTTCCTGAGCCTTCAGAATTTCCTCTCTATACCAGATCAATGCACCAGGTTCCAGTGGCCTCAGTATCTATGACAACTGGATCCGATATACTAACCGCAGTAGTCCAGTATATGGACTGATTCCCAGGTGAGCCCAGAAGCCAGACAGGTAGGGGGCCCATAGGCCCAGCGTGTCCACCTGGCACCCTTCAGACCCTGTCTTCTTCCCCCGTCTAGCCTGGGCACACTGGGTGCAGGCAGCGACTATGCCTCATTCATTCATTTCCTGGGCATCACTTCCATGGACCTTGCTTACACCTATGACCGGGTGAGTAGTCTTCCATGCCACTCCCTTCCCAGCACCGCTGCATCAGATCTCAGGGAAGATCTAGTCCAGACCGGATCTGGTTCATTCACTAAGCACCTGTCAACTGTGTCTCAGTTTTGTTTCCTGTTGCTGTGAGAAAATACCCTGATAAAAGTAACTTTGAGGAGGAAGGGTTTATTTTAGCACAAGTCCTAGTCTATTAGAGCAGGGGCTCCAGAGAACTGAGTGCATTACACTCACAGTGAAGAGCAGAAAGTAATGAGTGGATGCTTGGTTACTAATGCTCAGTCTCCATCCCTGACCTAGGAATGGTGCTGCCCAGTGTGGTCCTTGAAAGAAGCATCAGCTCAGGACCCCCAGACCAAGTTTCCAGCAGAGATTTATTTATTTGTTCCAGAGGGACAGAGGGCAGGGAATAAGAGACAAAGACAGGAATTAGAAGAGGAGGGAGAAGGGGAAGGGGTATTTATTCTGGAGGACAAACAACTATCTCTGAATAGAGACAGCCATGGCCCATAGGCAAATGGTGGTTTATAAACATAAAAGGGGAAACCCCATGTTAGGATGAGGTGTTGAATTTTAATTGGGCATGTTAACTAGGTAGGTCAAAGGGGCGTTTTTAATTGCTGGATTTCAATGTTTTGATAGCTGGACAATCTCAGGAGGAGGGATGGACCAGATAAGGGGATAAACCTTGGTGGCTGGCTTTAGGAATGTAATCTCCGTTTTTAGGAAGGGAGGGAATGAGGAGAAAGGTAAGGCCTGCTCAAGCTGGCCAGAGTCCTTTCAGTCTCCTACCTCAATAAATGTAATCAAGATCGACTTCCACAGACATGCCCATAGGCCACCCAGATTAGACACTTCCTTATTGAGACTTGTCCCAGACGTTTCTAGATTGTATCAAGTTGACAATTAAAACTAGCTATTAGCAGGCTGGAGATATGGCTCAATGATTAAGAGCACTGACTGCTCTTCCAGAGGTCCTGAGTTCAAATCCCAGCAACCACATGGTGGCTCACAACCATCTGTAATGAGATCTGATGCCCTCTTCTGGTGTGTCTGAAGACAGCTACAATGTACTTATACATAATAAAAAAAATCTTTAAAAAAGCAAAACAGACAAACTAGCTATTAGCACTGGGCAATGCAGGCTGGCTTTTCTAGGCCTCTGAGCATGTTTCTGCAGTTGTAGGCTGACAGTGACTAAGCAGAATTGAGTGTGGAGATACTTGTGTGGGTGTCAGCACTAATCAAGAAATGTTACAGAAAGATTCATATGTTGTGAGGATTGCAGTGGGAGGTACAGTACATCCAGACTGTACTGAGTGGATGCTCTAAATCCTTTGCTCCCTGGCTGTGCTGTCCTTGGGTGTTAGAGCTGGGATTCCCATATCTGACTCCAAAGGCCCACACTCGTCCTCCTTTCTATTTGGGTGATACCAGGCAGGTTAGTCTCTGACCTTCAGTTCCACCTTCAGCTGGAGGTGGAAATTCTGAAGCCCGCACAGCTCACACTGCGGCCCACTGTGGGTACCCAGATTTCCCACCCCAAGCCTACCCCCCCCCTTCCTTATTCCTCTAGAGCAAGACTTCAGCCAGGATCTACCCAACCTACCACACAGCTTTTGACACATTTGATTATGTGGAGAAATTTCTGGACCCTGGTGAGGAAGGGGACAGGGGCATTCTGTGGCTGACAAAAGGATGAGCTGGAGATGCAGCCCTGGCCTTGCATTCCCTTCACAGGCTTCAGCAGCCACCAAGCTGTGGCCCGGACTGCTGGGAGTGTGCTTCTCAGGCTCAGTGACAGCCTCTTCCTGCCCCTCAATGTTAGTGACTACAGTGAGACATTACAGAGTTTCCTGCAGGCTGCTCAAGAGGGCCTTGGCACCCAGTTAGAGAATCATAACATCAGCCTGGGTATGCACACCCTGACATGGAGTCTTGGGGAGCCCTGTATTCCCAGGCAGGGCTAAGCCAGGTGTTCCCCAACTAGGGCCCTTGGTGACCGCAGTGAATAAGTTTACGACAGCAGCTGCAGCCTTGGGCCAGCACATCTTGACACTGCAGAAGAGCAGCCCTAAGTGAGTAGCAGCACTGGGCAGGTGTCTGGGCGGGGCACTTGGCAGGCACCAAGCTAGCAGCTGAAATGCTGGCTTGCAGAGTGACACACATGTCTCTAGTCCTCTGCAGGTACGGATCATCAATGACCAGCTAATGCTCTTGGAACGGGCATTCCTGAACCCAAGGGCTTTCCCAGAGAATCGATACTACAGGTGAGCCTATGCCAAAGCTCTGGGGAGGAGGGATGGAGCAATGATCTCCCACCCAAAGAGCTTCCCTGTGTCACTGCACAATCGCCTTCGCTGATGGCTGGGGAGTGAGACCCACCCAACAATGCTGTAAGCTCTTGCTTTCAGAGACTAGACAGGAGTTTTATGCTTGCTTATGGACAATGCTGAGTTCCAGGTAACCTCTCACTGACCTTCAGCTTGCCATTTCTCCTCAGCCACGTGCTCTGGGCACCCAACACAGGCTCTGCTGCCACATTCCCAGGCCTGGCCAATGCTTATGCTAGGGCCCAGGAAACCAACTCCGGATCTGAAGCTTGGGCTGAAGTACAGAGGCAGCTTAGCATTGTAGTAATGGCCCTGGAGGGTGCAGCAGCCACTCTGGAACCCGTGGCTAACCTCTGACCCTAGCCTGTCCCTTGGGCTTTTTCCTTTATCTTGTACCTCTCACACCTGTTTCTCTGGGGTATGTCCCAGTCTTTTCTGAGGCCAGGAGTAGGTACAATCAGGAAACACTCTCAAGCTTCTAAAGCAAGAGCTGGGGGTCCCTGCAGTGAAGATACCTGCTCATGGTAGTGGGTGAAACTTGGAGCCCAAGTAGTAGAGACTAGGCCCTTGTTGAACCTACTTTCCTCTTTACCTGCTCTATCTCACCTCTTAACCCTCAAATAAATGAAGTCTATAAGTTCCTGTCCTTGTTTGGAAATCATAATGAATTCCCTTTATTGTCTGGGAATCTGCAAAAGAACCCTAGGTGCTGGCTCGGATCCAGGCCTTGTGAGACACGAAAGCCTCTCAAGCTGGAGACCCAGGGCTGTGAATGTCCTTATCTTCCTCTGCCATGACCACCTCCTCCAGGGTGTGTCCCTGCAGCTTGTTTCCCACTAATATGTGGCAAGTACCAGGGGGTGCGAGTCCTTTCTCAGAGTACTGTCCCCTCAGGAATACAACTCTGTCTTTATCCAAGGTCAGTCCATGGCTCCGGCACAGGTCCTGTGCTTCCTGGAGTCCATCGAGGGCCAAAAGTTGTACTATGAAGTCCAGAGGCAAGGTCTGACCTTTGGGAGTGCTCAGGGCACGGGACAGGCGGGACAGGGCTTTTCGACGGGCATAGCCAATGTGTTCCTGCACTGCGCAGCTCTGTAGGTAGGGCAAGGTGCGAAGCAGGCGAAACAGTCGGGCATAGTTGTCTTCACGGAAGGCAGCATCAACAGCCAAGGCAGTCCGAAGGGGTGGGCAGGCACGCAGGGCGGCAGGCAGCTGTAGAACCTCCCGCAGGGCTTCCACAGAACCTATGACGGCAAGAAGCAGAAACAAGGACGCTTGATGCTTTCTGGATCAGGCATACCTCACATCCTACTCCTTTCAGCCCCATACTATGTATACCTCTAACCCCAGGCAAGTTCATTTCCATAGCTTTGGTTCTGCCTACCTGCCAACTCGTCATGTTCCTTCAGAGAGGTTAACCCACTTTCTTCCCTCCTCTTCCAAGAAAGATCCAGCCATCAGATCTTTTTCCAGTCTTTTTGAGGTGCCACAAGACCAGACTTCCTTCCATCTAAATCCTTACAAGGCAGGAGTGCACAGCTTTACATATATATAGTGACACAGGGCAAAATTACTTAAAGGCCTGCCTGAGGCTGCCTAGAGCACAAGTTATACTAGACCCACACTTAAGATTTCTGACTTAGGTTTCCACTGCTGTCCAGTAGCAAAAGGATTTTTGGGTGCTGGCTTCGATAAGCTACACTTCCCTCTATCTGTAAAGATCTTTTTTTTTTTTTTTTTTTTTTTTTTTTTTGAGGAAGACTCTGCCCTAGTTTCCTTTCCAGGAAATCTTGGCCACTAGAACCCTGGGTCACTTTTGTAAATTAGAGAATTTAAGAGTCAATGTATGCGTGTATGATCCAAGTATACTGTATCCACAAATAAAATCACCAAAGAATCTGCCTGCCTCTAAGGCCAAAGTGTTCCAATACGAGGCGCCTGTCACCACGCCCACTGTACTTTATTATAATTAAATAAACCACCTACAGAAGGGAACCTTTTAGCAACTCCTGTCAGATATATTTAAGGGCCAGCCCATGGAGTATTTCTTAAAAGTTTGGAAAGCGCCTTTTAGGTCAACTTTCCCGGTACTATCCTACCTCCTTCCACATCTACTATGCAGAAAACTGCCAAGTTGAAAATGACAAGCCTGAGGTCCAACGTCCGGACTCTTTTTTTCTTGAAAACTGACTTTTTCAAGGAGAAGCTATTGCTGAGGGATGGAAGTTATCATACTCCCAAGCTACAGTTCGCCGGTGCTGCTAGCTAGAATTGCTTCTCCCTGACGCCAAGCTCCTCAGGTCCCCGCACTCGGCTCTTTGGGGTCCGACTCACCCAAGTTGTAGAGCAGAAAGAGGCCCTGAAAGGCAGCCTGACGGGGGTGCGGGGCCTCGCCCCGCGCGTAGCAGCGCCGCAGCGAACCGAAGCTTTCCTGCACCTGAGTCTGAAGCAGCACAGGGTCCGCTGCTCCGCGCGTCTCTTGTGGCCTCACCCGCGCCACTACAGCCAGCAGCGTGGCCAGCGCAGGCTCAAGCACCGCCGCCGCTTCTGCGTCGCCTACGCCCTGCAGCGACAGATCCAGCCGCACTGCGCGCAGGCGGTCGGCCACGAAATTCGCCACCTCCGCGCACGACACGTCGGCGCGGTCGGCCACCTCACCAGCCAGGTAGCGCACGGTGGCCAAGAGCACTGGGGGCGGCCGCAGCAGGCTTGGCGCGGGCCGGGATTTGCCCGCTGCCGGCCGGCTGTACTCCTTCACTGTGCGCCTCGGGTCGGCCCGGGGAGCGTTCCCACCGCAGCCCGGCTCCACTTCCAGTCGGTGCAGGCGGCGCTCGCGCTCGCGTCGGGCGCGCTCGGCAGCGGGGCACATGTCTGGGCACAGGCCCCGGGGCAGTTTGCAGCCGGACATGGCAGGACTGCGGGTAGAGGACGCACATTCAGCATCGCTGGGCCAGCGGAAGCGTGGCACTGCATCCTGCCGTAGGCTCGAGGCACAGGTTTGGGTTCCAGTCTGACTGGCCCAGGCCCCTTCACCCGGTTTTCCTGACTTGCCACTCCCGCGGCCTTTAGAAACGCCTCCCATAATCCACTGCGCCTGGCTTCGGTTTTCCTCCCTTAAATCGTCCCATGATGCACCGGTTTGTAGTCCAGTAATGAGGTCACACCTCCCCAGGTCTGGGATTTGTTGGTTTAGCTTTTTGTTCCTAGGGCTCTCAAAGTAGGTAGTCCCTACTTTGCGTTATGTGTCTAACATTTCTTTAACACACTATTGCTGCGTGTCTGTCATTCTTCATTGTTTCCCTGGAGGTACTCTCTTTATGCGTTTTGTTTTAAGACAAGATCTCACTATGAAGCTCTGGATGGTCTGGAAGTCACTTTATAGACTAGGCTGACTTTGAACTCACCTAGAGAGATCCGCCTGTCTCTGCTTTTCAGAACCCGGATTAAAGGCGGTGGGGGAGGGGGGATACTCATAGGTATGATTTGTTAGACACAGCTTATTTATTGTTAGTACAATGTAAACTCAACCACAGATAATAACAAGCAAACAGACCTGGTTGTGTTCAGACACGTGTTTTATTCACATGTATTTAAATTTTATAAATTTTTCACTAGTCAAAGAATCCTTTTCCTTCCAACCATAAAAAAAGAAAGACCCTTGAGGGCTTTACAAAAAAAGGCAGTGGACCAGGTCTGGCTATAGACTCTGGCTCTAGATAGGGGAACCGACAGTCAGTGGCCCAGATGCCACTCACATAAAACAGACAGGCAGGACCAGAAGTTAAGTCTGATTCCAAGGAGGCAGACAGGTCAGAGACTTTGCTTTTCTCATACTCGGATTCAGTTAACACAGATATGGCCCCTAGCGTTACAAGAGCAGGAAACAAGGCCAGTCCCAAGGAGTGGAGGAGGCTGGCAGTGCTGGAGCTGAAATCCCAGGAAGGGTCCAACCCCTCAGGGCAAGTGTGCATGAAGGGTCTCTGCCCGCTTCAGGTACTCAGCTGCCTTCTTCTTCACACCTTCCCTGCGGGCGGGGGATGGGTCACCTGTAGAACGCAGATGGCCCAACTACACTCAGAACCCCTGGTCACAATGTGTCTTTTTCCCTTCCTGGGTCCTAGTGTCTTTGCCCCATTTTATGAGGCTACTAAAAATAATTAAGGGGCATTTCTGCCCAACATCTCCAGTTGACCTGTGAGAAACAGGCTCATGGTCCCTCTTTCTTTAGAATTTGTATGTGTGTGAATGAGCCTGTGAGGGTCAGTGGACAGCCTTAGGTGTAGGTCTTCCCCTTCACTGTGTCTGAGATGAGGTTCTCTGTAACCTATGCCAGGCTCAGCAACCAGAGTTTCTGGGGGTTCTCCTGTCCCTGCCTCCCATCTTGTCACTGGAACACTTGATTTCCTGAATCTGCTGTTGCACAACATTATGTGGGGGCTCTGGGCACTCCAGTTCAGTTCTTGATGCTTACACGCCGCGCCTTTACCGACTGGGCCTGCGCCACCTCCACCTCCCCTGGCTTTTGCTTTTCACTTTCCCTCCTCCTTCCTGTCCTACCCACCTGAGACGCCCTGAAGCAGGATGTGCACCCCTTCTTGGTAGCCTTGGAGAGCAGCAGCATATGCGCCAGCCTTTTCATTTCTCAGGGCTTGAGTGATGAGCTCTGTGGCCTGGCCGAGGTAAGCTGGGGCAGGCTCTCCATCTTCACCCTCTTCCCCGCCCTGTCCTCCTGGCTCCCAGGGTTCCTGGTCCAACCTTTTGGACTGCACCTCCATGGCTGCCAGCTCACTTGTGTGGGTAGGGCTGGGGCCTGCACTCTCTGTAATGAAACAGAGAAGTCAGAGCAGACTGGCACTCTCTTTCCCAGGGCCTGTTGCCCACTCCAGGTGTCGCCAGAACACCAAACCGTCCCAACTGGAAGGGAACAGAGGCTGGACAATCCCGAATTCACTTGAGTAGAAGGCAGCGGCTGGGAACTGTTTCCATGGCTTGGGCTCAGGTTTGTAAAGGCTTAGTTGATTAGAATTGTTGCATGTATGGGAACAGCCACGAGTGGGCCATGGCTGGAGGACAGGATTTGGGTTTGCTTAATCATCAATGGGTAGAATCGGGGATGGAAACAGGTTGTCAGGCTCACAGGGCAGAGCCATCTTGCTGGTCTCTGACCTCGAACTTCTAGTCTTCCTGCTTCTGCCTCTCAAGTGCTAGGACTCAGGGTGTGGGGCCACCAAGGCCAGCCGCAGCAGGTCCATGAATAGGACCCTATGGTGATGTGCTACCCAGAGTTTGCTCAGAGAGGAGGGCTCAGCTCCATCCTCCAGGGCACCTCACAGAGATCTCACGGCCGTGGAGTTTCTCCCTTTATACCCCTCACTTCCTCTACCCCATACCTGTTCCTTACCCTCTTTGGAGTAAGGGTCAAAAAGGGCAAGTTCAGCCTCAGAGAGGGGACCTGGAGCTGGGGAGCTGGAAGGTTCCTCTGTGCTGTCACAGCTGAAGAGAAGATCCAAGGCCTCCTGGGCAGGGCTGGATGGGAGGGGCTCCACTGGGGAGAGAGCAGAGGGACACTGATGCCTGCACTTATCATTTCTCAGCTTTCAAAACAATCTCCACTGATTAACTCTTGCAAGCAGCCATGGTATTGACAGGACCACTATTAGGTTGCCAGCCTCTATCTGATAGATGAACAAAGTGAAGCTCAGAAAAGGAAATGACCTGTTCAGGGTGTCCCCAGATCCGCCCACCCTGATGCTTTCCTCTCAGATTCCTGAGGCAAACTCACTCCTTCCCGGACCCTGATATACCTGGCACCTCCAACTCCTCCTGGCCCCTCCTTTCCGAAGGCAGTGGCTGGAGTAGTCGGGCCTCATCAGGAGGTGGCGTGGGGATGAGAGGGGGTGGCAGGGTTCGCAGGTCTCTGGACACTTCAGAAGGTCGTGTCACCTCACCGCCCTGCAGGAGACAGAGTCCAGCAGGAGAGGGGGATCAGGAATGTAGCTGGTAGGGAGGGAAACTGTCTAGGGGAGCTGTACTGGGGAGGGGGAGACAGACTTACCCGGAAAAAGTCCTTGAGTTGGGGGCTGTTGTTGAGTGCAGGGATGGGCACTGTGAAGCGCAGCAAGTCCTCCGCACCCTTGCGCCGTTCCTCAATCACAGAGGCTTCAAACCGACCTACAGACCCGGAGGCAGGAAAGCAGCAGTGTCATGGGGGGGGGGGGTTTGGGCCCACATTTCCTGGTTCTGCCTATAAGTACTGAAAAACTAACTTGGTTCTGTCACTCATGTCCTCCTTGACTCTCTCAACCTTGCCACCTTGGGGCCCTGCCAGTAACAGCCATCAACAGATATGGCCTCTGGACCTTGGGCCGGAGCCATGACAAAATAAGCGTCTTTTCTATAGTAACAAATGCATCCTTATTATTGCAAGAGAGAACAGACTAAGGCTCAGACAAAGGCCTTTCAACTTGATGAGCCTCATCTTGCTGGGACTGTTCATAGCCCAACACACAATAGGGGATAGGTGGCTTTGAGTCTCGGTTTCCCCGTATTTCCCACCCAGTTTTCCAAAGATGTCTGTTCAGGGTACAGGGTCACACCCCACAGCCCCCACCAGACCAGTTCCCCTTTGCCTAAATCTACCTGCACACCGGGGCAGAGGTTCAGAGTCAGTACTCACCAAACACCTGGGCACGAGGGAACGTTGGAAACTCCTCTAGGCGACGGAAGAGGTTGCGGTGAGTGTAGGCCAAGTCGCCATGGAGCTTACGGAAGTCACTGTATCGTTTCCAGACTACTACCTACGAGGCAGGCAAGAACTGACCTGGAGCAGCACGGATGGAACGTGGCCTTCCCGTGCTCAGAGTCATCCCAGAGTCTGAGAAGGACTGCACACACCCTCCCCAGCACAGGCCAGGGCAAAAGGCAGGTCCTTGAAGTTACCAGCTATTCCCTGACTGATGCTGAATATGTTTATGGGAACAGCCCCCTCTTTCCCAGGAGTCGTACCTCTTTGATATCCTCTGGGTCCTTCTTTGAGATGAACTGAGGAAGGAAAGGCAAGAGCCAGGTGAGACTAGAGCCTGACATGCAGTTCGAGGGGAAATCAGAAAGTTACTGCTTAACGGTTCCGGTAAATATTGCTGTACTCCACCCTTAGAAATCCTTCTCGGGACTGGCTCCCTCCACCTCAATCCCCACAGGCGGCACCCACTCAGCTCCACCTGGGCCTCCTACTATCACTCAGAAGGAACGCTGGAGTAAGTGGGTCCTGGATTTCAGGTTTTGAGCAAGTTTTCTTTTGGATTTCTCCACACAGGGTTTCATGTAGCCCAGGATGGCCTCAAACTGACTATGTAGCAGAGGATGGCCTGGTACTCCAAATCCTTCCACCTCTGCCTCCCAACTGCTAGGGCAACAGTATGCACAGCCAAACTATTTGTTTATTTTTGCTACAAAGGACTGTACTCAGGATTTCTTGAGGTTTGGCTAGCATTCTCCTGTTGAGCTACATCCTCGGCTCCCTGCACACCCGTATTTTAATCTGGTCAATGTGAAGATACTGAGTATCTGTCTAGATAGCCCTGCACACAACATTACTATGGTTATTAGTATTTTAAACCTTTTAATTTTTTTAATATGTGTAAATCTAGGAGTGCTGTCTGCATGTACACCTACATGCCAGTAGATGTTTTGTGTTTTGTGAGCTGAGCCATCTCTCCGGCCCGGCTCTCAACTTTTATCCCAATTCCTTCCTAGGGCCAAGTCCTGGTATTCAGAAAGCAAAAAACTACACTTCTCAAGAAGTGAGAGTCTAGGGGCTGGAGCGATGGCTCAGCAGTTAAGAGCACTGGCTGTTCTTCCAGAGACCAGAGTTCAATTCCCAGCACCCACAAAGTTGCTTACAGCTGTAACTATAGTTCAGAGGATCCAACAACCTCACACTGACATAAATGCAGGAAAAACACCAATGTACAAAAAAATTTTTAAATTGTTTTAAAAATTGAATCTGGGGGCTGGAGAGATGGCTCAGCAGTTAAGAGCCCTGACTGCTCTTCCAGAGGTCCTGAGTTCAATTTCCAGCAACCACATGGTGGCTTACAATCATCTGTAATGGGATCTGATGCTCTCTTCTGGTGTGTCTGAAGAGAGCTACAGTGTACTTATACATAATAAATAAATAAATCTTTTTAAAAAAATGAGAGTCTGTCCCAAGATTCAGTTCTTCCTTAAGAGAGGAGCTATGAGGTCTCATACCCAAGAAAACAGAAGCAGTCAGCACTGAGTTGGGCACTCTGGAAGAACAGAATTGGCTTGAGACAGAAGTAATACTTAGTTTCACTATTATGTTTATAGAAGGTTTACAGTAAGGTTGTGCCGTTTGGAATCATTAACAGTCTTCAAAACACCCTTTCTCTTTTTTCCCTCTAGATCTCAGCAAGTCAGATTTAAATCTAAGGATGGGGACTGGAAAGGTGGCTCAGTAGTTAAGAGCATGTCCCAATCTTCCAAAGACTACAGTTCAGTGCCCAGAACAGCACCCACATTGTATGGCCCACAACCTTTTGTAACTTCAGCTGTAGGGATCGGATCTGATGCTCCTTTCTCTGACCTCCACAGGCAAACAAGCACAGTTGTGATACACATTCACACAAACATATACATAAGTAAGAAATAAGGGGACTTGGGAGATGATTCAGCAGTTTAAAGTACTCGCTGCTGTAGCCAAGGACTTGGGTTTGCTTCTCAGCACTCAGGTGGCAGAGAAATAATTTCTAAGTCCAGTTCCAGGTGATCCAATACCTCTTCTGACCTTTGAGCTCACCAGGCTTGTATTTGGTGCATATACATAAATACAGGCAAAACATTCATACATATAAAATAAAAGTAAATAAATCTGGAGCTGGATTGATGGCTCAGAGGTTAAGAGCATCTGGAGAACAGAAGGTCTACTCCCAGCAACCAACAGGAAGGCAGGATGACCTATAATTCCAATCCATAGGGCTCTACCACCCTCTTCTGGCATCCTTGGGTATTGCATGGATAGTACACATACTCGGGCAGATTAAAAAACACCCACACGTTCTTTTCGGGGTTTTTTTGGTTTTTGTTTGTTTGTTTGTTTGTTTGTTTGTTTTGTTTTGGGTTTTGTTTTGTTTTCAACCAACTACGTTTTAAATTTTTAAGTAAATAAGCCAGGTGGGGGTGGCACACATCTTTAATACCTAGGGAGGCTGCACTGGGGAGGCGGAGGCAGATGGAGCTCTGTGAGTTACAGGACAACCAGGGCTACAACAGAAAAAACATGTCTCAAAAAAAGAAAGAAAAAATTTTAAGTAAATACATCTATAAAATAAAAGGACCATTTCGTAGGGTTTTGTGGTGTGTGTGTGTGTGTGTGTGTGCGTGTGAGAGAGAGAGAGAGAGAGAGAGAGAGAGAGAGAGAGAGAGAGAGATTGAGAGAGAAGCACTTCTAGTATGTGAAAGGCCCTGAGTTCAACCCTAGCACTAAAAAAAAAAAAAGCATGTGTAAGGCATGTGACTAGGTCTAAGAAGCTAACAGGAAGACATAAGGGTCATGAGTGTTTTTTCATCCTTTCTACCCTCAGGCCATCTTCCTAGAGACAATTATATTTTTTGGCATGGAAAAAAGCAAGCCATTGGGCATAAGCATGTTCTTGAAGTATCTAAGATTCTGACTTAGTTTGCTTTGGGAGCGACTTTTATGTGTTTGCTTCCTTTTAACAGCTAACAAGTTCACTAATCAAACAGCTGCCTAGTTGAAAAAAATTATAAGAAAATATATAGTCAATCTTTAGACAGCAACCCAATTTCTCCCTCTGTAGGCCTCCATAGTTACCGGCCCTTGGGTAAAATTCTAAAAGCATTCTTTTGTGTTGATATTTCTATGAGCTCATTTTAAGTTTTATTGTTACAAACATCAATTTCAGCTTATTGACTTCCTTATCTGTGAAGACCAATCTTTTTTAATTGTGTGGGTTTTTAAAACCACACAAATATCATATATACATGTATACATATATATATTAAATAAACATATAAAAATAAATTATATATGTACAATTTTTAAAAGAGCTTTTTATAGTCTGGCATGGTGGTGCACGCCTTTAATTCCAGCACTTGGGCGGCAGGTGCAGGCGGGTCTCCGGTGACTTCGGGACAGTCTAATTTACATAGTTCTCGACAGCCAGGGTTGTCTCAAAAAAAAAAAAAAAAAGGATAGAAAGAAAAGATAAATAAATAAAAAGGTTTAGGAGGGCTTTTACGTATCAAGCAGGGAAAATTACCAAAAGTTATTCTAAGCGATTAGAAAAGGGATATTTGGGTTAATCCGGAGTTCTCTTGCTTTGAGAAATTCCTAGACCACATCTAGACAACACCACCAACAGGATGGGGTGTACCTGGCCGGGCTCAGAGCAGTAGTCCCCAGACTTTAAAAATGACCCTTAGCCCCGCCCCAGGCGGTAAGGCGCCGTAAGTCTTCCGCCTCGGACTCCTCTTAAAGGGGAAATCCATTTGTGTAGGCCAAACCGCGCGACCTCCCTGAAGCTCTTTGCCTTTAAGGTACAGCACGGTCCCGAGCTGCTTAAAAGGGTAATGTTCCCTTCTGGGTCCCACCTCACCTGAGCGGTTACTTTGTACTCGGTGTAACCTTTGGGGTGGGTCCTAGGGTCCGAGACTGTGTAGTGTCGTAGGAAGTCATCCTTTGCCTGGCGAGACATGACAGCGGAGCTGGCCGCCTGCTTCTCCTACTGCACGTCGCCCCCGCTCCGCGTGTTCAGCCTGCTGCCACCGCCAGGATCCGGCCTTCGCCCTTCTTCAGCCCAGGGACCTAGTCGCAAGTGACACAGCCCTTCTTGGCTTGGGGGCGTGGCTAAGGGAGTGTCTGACAAGTTCTAGGTCATTGGTAAAGCGGAGTTCTAGGTAGAGACTAAGGATTGGTTGTTTAGAAGAGGATTTACCAGCTGGTATCCTGGCATGTGATTAAGCCCAGCTCACCCCAATGTATACCCTCCTTACAGACCTCGTAACTTCTCTTTTATTTCTCTTCTTTACATTCATCCAGTCTCTTATTTATGAATTATTTTGAGCTATGGTCTCTGCTGTGTTGACCAACTTCAGGGCTTAAAATATCCTCCTACCTAAGTCTCCTGAGTATCTGGAACTTAAGGTGATTGGCATTGGGCCTAACCCATGCAACTTTCATTGTGTTCAAAATGCAATTTTTATTGTGCCTGGCAGAGACGAGTGAAGGTCCCTGAATCCCTGTGCCAGGATAGCTGGGAACTGACATTTTCTGATGCTGAAAAAGCTGGCTAGTGACAGTTTCTGAAATCACACTCACAGCTATTTGAATTCCCCTTAACTTCTTCAGAGTTGAGGAGGTGGGACATTGAGATGATCTTATGTACCCCAGGTTGGCCTCAGACTCAATGTGGTTGAGGCTAGCCTTGAATTTCTGATGCTCCGTTTTCCACCTCCCAAATGCTGAGATCACAGGTAAACATCACATTTTTCTCCCATGACTGCATGCACCTAGTTCTTCATCTATGCAAAGGGGTACTTGTCACTGTATCTTCTGTAACAAATCAGATCGAGAGGCATGCTGGCAGAACACAGGTATGGTGAAAACCTAACACTAGGTCAAATTGCTGAGGAAGATGTATCAACAGTTAAACATAGATTCTAGCACAGTCTCCCACTACCAAAAATCCCATCTTCAAATAGGAAAGAGTGGATTAAAAAATAAAAATAAAAAACCTGAGGAGATGTTGGCTGTGGTGTTACTTCACGCTTTAGTCCCAGCAGGTGGATCTCTGTATTGAAGGGGAAAACACAAACAAACAAACAAACAAACAAACAAACCCCGAACCACTTGTTATGGTTTGTGTATGCTTGGCCGAGGGAGTGGCACTATTAGAAGGTGTGGCCCTGTTGGAGTGGGTGTGTCACTGTGGGTGTGGGCTTTGAGACCCTCATTCTAGCTGCCTGGAAGTCATTCTTCCACCAGCAGCCTTCAGATAAAGATGTAGAATTCTCAGCTCCTCCCGCACCATGCCTGCCTGGATGCTGCCATGTTCCAGCCTTGATGATACTGAACTGAACCTCTGAACCTATAAGACAGGTCCAACTAAATGCTGTCCTTGTAAGAGTTGTCATGGTGTCTCTTCACAGCAGTAAAACCCTAAGACATCATGTAACTGAAACTTCATACAGTTTTAGAGGTTTAGTCTATTATCACCATGGCAGACATACAACGGCAGGCACTGTGCTGGTAAATGAGAGTTCTACATCTGGACCCACAGGCAGCAAGGAGAGGGACACTGGGCCTGGCAGGAGCCTTTGAAACCTTAAAGCCCAACCCTAGAGACATACTTGCTCCAACAAGGCCACGCCTCCTATCCCTTTTTAAGTAATGGTACTCACTCCTGACTAAGCATTCAAATACAGGAGCCATTCTTATCCAAATCACCACAGTGCTATGGAATGAAGGTGAGGAAAGCCCAGGGACTTGGTTAAACACAAAGCTGAGGTCCCCTGTGAAGACCATCTCTGGTGCTCAGGATACCTAGGCGGTGCAGTGCCAGCACCGTTCCCCCCACCCCCAACACACACAGAGGCAAACACTCCAGTCTACCCACCTCAGGCTGACCTGTGGCTGGTGGTATCGGAATTTGGAGGGATTGGGGGTGTGAATGGTCCCTCTTGGCTTAGCAGTTGATTGGAGACAACTAACTGGTGTTAACAGAATAAGTTCCACTAAGCCACTCATCTTGGGAGCAGAAGGAATTGTCAAGGGGCCGGAGACAAGACCCAGTGGTTAAAGAGTGCTTGCTACTCCTCTAGAGGACAGAGTTCAGAATCCAGCCCCTATGTCTGGAAGCTCACACTGCCTGTAACCAAAACCCTCTTCTGGTCTCCACATCATACACATGCACACAAATAAAAATCTGAAAAGAAAATTGGAAAGAGGTAAGCTGTGGTAGCCTTTCATCTCAGCGCTTGTGAGGCAGAGGCAGGCTGATCTCTGCATTCAAGGAGGCCAGCCTGGTCTACACAGAGTTCCAGGCCAGCCAAGATTACCTCGTGAGGTGATGAAACCTTGTCTCAAAACAAACAAAAACCCTGAAATACCATAAATACATACACACACCACCAACAACAACAACAAAATGAAATGAGAGATGGCTCAGAAGGTGAAGGTTATTGTTATCAAGCCTCACAGCCCAAATTTGATCTCAAGAACTCAGGGCCCGATATCTTCCTGTTGTTTCTCTTAGATTTATTTTATTTATATGATCACACTGTAGCTGTCTTCAGACACACCAGAAGAGGGCATCCAATCCCATTACAGATGGTTGTGAGCCACCATGTGGTTGCTGGAATTGAACCCAGAACCTCTGGAAGAGCAGTCAGTGCTCTTAACCACTGAGCCATCTCTCCAGCCCCTTTCTCTCTCTCTTTTAATTCTTTTTATTGGTTTGGTGATGGAGGAGTCTAGTATGCCTAAGTTCCTGGAGTTGAGCCTAAGCACAATATTATTTGGATGCTAATAACACACACACACACTACCAGAAGCAATGGCACTGGGATGACTCCATTGTACCAGTGTCTGAATGCATAAGCGCCCATTGTTTCAAATCAATCATAGTTGACATTCAATGCTCATGATGTCCCGGACACCAGTTGATTCCTATCTGTAGCAGGGGCTGACATTATCTTTCCCAGACAGACAGAACCCAGATGAATCAGGCAGTTCTATCAGCATTAACAAGGGCGTAGCAGCACCACAGGTGTCTCTGGGGCCTGGGTTTTATTCATGGTGAGGTTAGAGCATGCAGACCTCAGGTAGCCAGTATGGCTCGTTGCCCTTACTTCCATCTTAAGCCTCTTCTGGGATTCTTGACAGGAACAAATGAAGTTTCCAGAGGTTGCTCTAAGGGCAGTGAGCATCATGCTAATCTAAAAGAAAACATCACTGATCCAAACAAGGCTGTTTGCTGGTTTCTGGTTGTCTTATGACCAATTCCTTCTTCATGCTCTGGCTGCCATCACTGAGTGACTTTCCCTGGACCCTGAGACAACAGTGTGTTCCTAGAGGCCTTTGATGCAATTTAATCAGCATAAAAAATGCTGTGCTTGGAGTGGTGGAGAGACTGAGACAGATCATGAGTTATAGGCCAACCTGCATTATACAGGGAGCTCCATTTAAAAAACAATTTTTTGGTGGGGACAATCGGGCAGAGGGGAAAGGGGTGTCTTGGGAGAGCTGAGCCTGGTGTCTTAGTTACTGTTTTACTGCTGTGAACAGACACCATGACCAAGACAACTCTTATAAGGACAACATTTAATTGGGTCTGGCTTACTGGTACAAGGTTCAGTCCAGAATTATCAATCAAGGCAGGAGCATGGCAGCATCCAGGCAGGCATGGTGCAGGAGGAGCTGAGAGTTCTACAACTAAAGGCTGCTAGGTTGAGGGTATTTAAGCCCATCCCCACAGTGACACACCTTCTCCAACAAGGCCACACCTCTTAATAGTGCCACCCCCTGGGCCAAGAATATACAAACTAACACACCTGGACAGGGAAGGACCTATAATCCTTCAGCACTTCCAGGGGATGGAACAGTCTAGAGGGTTATTTCTGTCCTGATGCTTGTGTTCCCTCCTTCCTGAGGACAGCCAGGCTTTGTTCAGGCCTCTGCTGCTATGGAGATGGCATGGGTGAGACTCAAGCCCAGTGTGTAGTGTGATAACACATTCCTTTGGGTAACTGTGTCCCAGGGCTAGGTGGCATCAGGGACTTGTGAAAGATTGGCAGGGCCCCCAGCCAACCCATTTCTGCCCTGGGCATTTCAGCTTCAAGCATGAGCAGTGACAGAGGATGGCAAGGTCTAGACTCACACAGGAAGAGCCAGGATGCAGGTCCCAGGTGGGCCATGCTTCCCTGTGGAAGGGATGCTCAAGTTTGGAACAAGGTAGGTCCACACTGGGCCCTGGAGACAGCCTGACTGGGAAGCTGGGGCCCTAGAATGGCCTGCTAGTTGTAGTCATCCTTGTCTGGCCTCCGCCCTCTGCACACCCTTCCCTCTCTCTTATCAGTCTGTCTGATCCAGCCTCCTACAGCTGTGCAGGTTGCCCACTGTGTGAGCTTTCCTGGTAAGCTAGGAACTGAATTTAAACTATTCATTAGTCCAGGCTGAAGCTGGGAGAAGCCATGGGGTTTTTGGTTTGTTTGTTCTTGTTTTTTTGTAATTCATACTGAAGAAGGCAGATGTTCCTCTAGGGTATTGGCAGCCCCTCAGAAACCTTTCTCTTCCTCCTTGACTCCCTCTTTTAATGTCCCCTCCTTGAGGAAGCCTGCCTCATTACTTGCAGATGGACCCACACCTCTGACGAGGGAGGATTAAACCAGTTAGTCTTCTGCTCTCGTCTGTCCCCTCTGGACTCAGCATTCCAGGTGAGCGCTAAAGTCAGTGACTCACAAATGGCTCAGCCAGGAACTGGGTGAGGAGTGCTTTATTCTCACTGCTGGACAGAGGCGAGACAACAGCCAGGGCCCTGGCAGCAGCAGGTAAGTACCTCCCAGCCCAGCCTTTCCTTTTGGCATGGCAGCTGCAGGCCACTTTGGGAGACAGGGTGACAGCCCTCACCCAGGGGGAGCAGCAATGGGCAGCAGTAGCAGCAGGTCATGGTGGGGTTGGGAGTGTTAGTCTGGCCAGCTGGTGCTCATCCCATCGGCTGGTGTCTGATGAGGACAGGGACCTGGACAGTGAGCTGGGGACACTGAAGAAGCTCAGTCGGCAGTAAAAACACGACTGGAAATGTCATCAAGGAGCCAGTCGATGCCAGGCAGCAGATCCTCCCCTGTGACGGCACTGCAGCCCTGGATGCGCCAGTGGTGGCTGCGGATGGAGTCCAGCTCCAGGGCCTGGGGACAGAAAGGACCAGGGAACCAGCTGGCCTCAGCTTGTCCTTTCCTAGTCACCCAGTGGGTGGCTCTGAAGCTACACACTGATGCCACTGTCAGTGACATAAAACCAGCTTGGGCTGCCGAGTGTGTGATAGGAGCCAGGCATTTTGCAGGGAACACAGGAATAATTTCATCTCTTGCTAAGGCATCCTGATCCAGAGATGGTGTGGTTCATTTTGCCAAGGAGGGAATCCCATTCAGAGACTCTACAACCTTCCAGACCATACAGCTGGTCACATCTACAATACAGTAGTACACTGGGGGAGGGGGGATAAAACCTGTCTTAAACAAACGTCAAGATTCTAAGCCTGCTAGAGTGACAGTTAAGATGTGCCATGGCTCTAAGGCTGGGTTAGCATGACACACAATCCTTGGCGGGGTAAAGAATGAAACCTGTGAACCCACACAGGGAACACAGGAAAACTCCCTGCATTCTGGCCATTGGAATCCTGTGAATGATCTAGTGACAGGTTGGCCTCCTCTCAGATTGTGGGGCACTCTATGTTATTAATCATCAAGCTTCAGTGCCCCGCCCAGGCCTTGCCACAAGGCAGGAGCTAATAATGTCTTTTAATACCAACTATGAGCCAGGCACGGAGGTGCATGCTTGAACTTCCAGGCAGGAGGACTGCTGTTCAGTTTGAGACCAGCCTGGGCTACACAGTGTATTCTAGGACAGCCTAGGCTATAGAAGCTGTCTCAAAAAATAAATTAAGCAATAAGACTGGACTTTGGGGGTAGCTCAGGTAGAAGTGCTTGCCTAGTATGCACAGCTATGGGAGCGATCACCAGCACTGCAGAAATGGACCTGGTGGTGCACACCTGTGAGCCCAAGAACTTGAGAGGTGGAGGCAGGAGGATGAGTAGTTCAAGGATTTTCCTCAGCTTCCTAGTAAGTCTAAAGCCTGCTAGGGCTGCTAAAACCCAGTTTCAAAAAACCAAAAAAAAAAAAAAAAAAAAAACAAAACCCCAGTAAAATTAGAAATAATAATGTAATAAAAACCCTTCAGCTTCACTCACTGGGCCTGCAGCAGGGCCTGACTCACCTCCTGAATAGCATTACAGGACAGTGCTCCAGGCAGGTCCTGCTTGTTGGCAAAGATGAGGAGGGTTGCTCCAGCCAGGCGCTGGGGAAAGAGAAGATGGGTTGGGGGTTGGGGGGGGCTTAACTTACAGCTTGATCCTTTCTACACAAGCCATGAGGTTAGTGGTAGGCACACGGGATCAGGAACAGAGCTCTGGGTCGTGGGGGAGGCCCACATGGGGTAGGCAGAGGACAGGGCTACAGATGCTAGCTACCGCACAGTGGGCACCTCTCTCTTCTAAGCCTCAGGAAGAGGTGTTGCCCACATGATCCCCAAGCCCTCTGTAGCTCTGGCCATGTGCAGAAAGCATAGGCTTGCTGGTGGCTGCCCTGGGATTCTGGGATATAACCAACTGCCCCGCCCTCCCAGCTCACAGAATCCTTAGGTTTTACTTCCGCAGACTGCCCTGGTGGTGTGTCTCTCTACTTATTCCCCTTGGTGTGCTTGTCTTTGGAACCTTGCCTTGTGCAAAGAGAAATCTACCTTCTGACCCTATCCCTGCTGGGCCTTGACTCAGCCTCTGACAACAGTGACTTCTCTAGACTTCTCTAGACTTTAGAAGGGGCTCAAGTCATATCAGTGGATTGTGTCTGTGTGAGCCTACAGTCCCATGCATCCCTGTAGTTCCCATACAGCCATTAGCAACTCCCTCTTACCCTCTCAAAAATGCCCTGGCCTTCAACTAACTGAAATGTGACAACATGATCCAAGTTCCGGGACAGACAGAGCACACTAAGGGAGAAATGACAGTGTCTAAACAAAACTAGCAGCTTAAGAAAGTGGTAATGTCTCAGCATGGCTTAGTGGTGCCCAACTGTAAACCTGGCACTCAGGAGCCAGCCTGGACTACATAAGGAAACTTGATCTCAAACACCTACCCCAACCCTGCTGCCAAACAAAGAAACAAATTCAAAACAAAAAAACAAAACAACAAACAAACCAAAAACCTGCCCAAACAAATGAGTAGCAAAGCCAATAATGAAGGAATGTGGTGGCATACACCTATAATGATATGTGGCACCCACATCAATTTGGGAAGTAGAAGCAGGTGGATCAGGAGTTCAAGGACAGTGCCAGCCAGTTAAGGCCAAATTGAGATACAGAGTAAAACTCTGTTGCCAACAAGTCTTTTGATCCAGACAACAACTGGCAAGATTAGCCTCATTATTCCTTTAGGAATATGTAAGTTAAGGCTTAGGGAGGTTATGTGTCTTCCTGAAGCAACACAAGGTTAGATTCCTGTGCAAGCGTCACTGCCTCCCTGAGCTTTGCTGGTGCCCTAGCCTTGAGGTAGCCCCATCAGCAATGGAAGAACTCAGGGAGGTGAATCAGTGAAAGCAGAAATATGCATCCAGGTCTCAGCCCAGGGCCCAGTGAGTGAATGAATGCCCTCCCTCCCCAAGTGTCCCAGTAAATCATGGCACTTGTGGCAGGTGTCTGGCCTGGCTGCAGGTGGAAGCCCAGGGCACACCTCCTCCACCAGTAGGCTCTGCAGCTCCCTCTGGCAGTCCTGCATGCGCTGGCGGTCAGCGCTGTCCACCACCCAGATGAGGCCATCTGTGCTCTCAAAGTAGTTCCTCCAGTAGGAGCGCAGAGACTTCTGGCCACCCACATCCCAGATGTTCAGCTTGAATCTGGGAAGGAAAGGGCAATGAAGGTCAGGTTGGTCCTGCCCGCCCAGCCTCCTCCCAGCCTTACAATGGCCCTCAGTGACCCTACTCACCCCCGGTGTTCCAGGGTCTTTATGTTGAAGCCCAGGGTTGGGGAGATGGTGTCCACATCTTCTCCATTAAACTTCTTGAGGATGGTTGTTTTGCCAGCATTGTCCAAGCCACTGGGGCATATAGGTTAAGGAGATGTCCCTGAGCTCTACTGGAGGACATGTCATCACACTACCTCCCTCCGAGGGACTAGTATTTTCCTACTGTATGTTGAAGCAAGTTGAGCACATGCCTGAACCATAATTGGCTTGAAATAAATGTGAAAGTATGAAAATAGAATTCTGTCATATCAGCCAACTCAAAGTAACTTCATTTACCCATCAAATATTGGGTGCCAGGCCCACTCAGCTGTTGGTGGACAAGGACATCATCCTTATGAAACCTAAACACTAGCAAAATGACTAAATAATGGGGCTCAGCAGTAAAGAGTGCTTGCTGCTTTTACAGAAGACCTGGGTTCAGTTCACAGCACCCACATGGTGCACAGACATACATACAGGCAAAGTTCTCACATGCATAAGTAAGTATTAAAAATAGTAAAGACTGGGGCTAGAGAGATGGCTCAGTGGTTAAGAGCACTGACTGCTCTTCCAGAGGTCCTGAGTTCAAATCCCAGCAACCACATGGTGGCTCACAACCATCTGTAATGGAATCTGATGCTCTCTTCTGGTGTGTCTGAAGACAGCTACAGTGTACTTATATATAATAAATAAATCTTTTAAAAAATCATTTAAAAAAAATAGTAAAGACTAAATAAAGCAGAAGAGAAAGTTGGGTACTTGAAACCAGTGAAGGCCATTCCTGGAGGAATGGCTTTCAGCTTAGGTACCAGATATGATTCTGTGGGGTCTTGGGGCCCAAAACAGGCTCAGTCTTTTGAAGGACCAAGGAAAGTGTAAATATCTAGAGGTGGCAACTACCTTCATGTGTTTCTGGAATGATCCGCAGCCTCTGTTGCAGAGAACAAACCAACAGCAGGTGAGAATGTGAGGCAGCCAAAGGCTGAGCTGAGCTGAGAAGGGACCTCTTCCTGCTCACAGGACTCTGGCCAGTGACTCCCACCTTTGAGAGGCATGATCCAGTACCTCTCACCTTTCCCAGCCCAACTCTCATCTTGGAAAGCCAGCTGATTACCCTGTTCTCCTGTCCAACACCATCCTCTCTTCCATGCTTCCTCCTCTGATTATCAAACTCCCACCTCACGTGCTGCAGACAGAACCCTGTTTCCACCCACTCCCCCATCATCTGCTGAGTCAGCCAGCTTCCTCTACAGTGCAGCCTAGCAACAGATGTTTACACTCAGCTGTACCAACCTCCATCTTTTTGCTTTTACTATTTTGTTTTTGCTGGAATTCCATGTAAAGCATGCTGGCCTCAAACCTGGGGAGGTTCTCTAGACTCTGCCTTCCGAGTGCCAGAATTACAGGCACCTAACACCATGTTAGACCTTTCCTGCATTTTGTTTGTTTTTTGAGACAAGGTCCATATAGCCTTGGCTAGCCTGGAACTTGCTCTGTAGACCAGGCTGTACTCAAGCCCATATACTCACCTGCCTCTGCCATCTGAATGCTGGGATTAGAGGTAAGTGTATGATACCATACATGTTTTTTTGCTTGTTTAAAATATTTTGAATTTTTGCCTACATGCCCACTGAATCAAGATGAGGACATCAGGATCCCAGGGCTGAAGTTCCACAAGGCTGTGAGGCACCAAGTGGGCCCTGGGCACTGAACCCCGGTTCTATGGCTCTTAACCACCATCTTTACTTGCTCTCATGCCTCCCAGAGCCTCATCTTGTCAGGTAGGCCTCAAAGACTTCCTCACTGCTCTCTACTGCCAGGTGGCCCATCTTCTGCTCCACCTTGACACTACCTTTCCTTGGTCCTCTCCCAGATCCCATCTCTGTACGCCTCATGTGACTTCACTCAGGTGTCATTTCCAGGCTGATGGCTGCTACCTATCTGCCCAAACAGTCAGGGATGGTGTCTTCCTAGGAACATGCAAGTGGCTCCTTATCCTTCTGATTACTCTGGCCAGAAACCAGTTCATGCTTGGCTTTATCTCCCTCATCTTGTTCTCCCACCCAGCACCACTGTCATAATACCCTCCTACTTCCACCCCAGTCTAAGCCACTAGTTTGTGCGCCTTTCATAGTACAGCTGCCTAAATGGTCCCAGTCCATGGGCTCGCCCTCTCTCCAGTCCTTTCTTCTCTACTTTTCTTGACTGTGCCTGTCTTATCCTCCCCCAAGGCCTTGGCACTTGCAGGTCCACTGCTTAAGTTTTCCCAGATATTCTACTTCCCTTAAGTCTTTGACCATTGCTCTCTACTGATACAGTTACTATCTTGCCATGGTCTCTGACCATTTGTGGACTATATTCTTCTCTGCCCACACTACACATTTTTTGCTTTATCACTTTTCTCTTCCCTTTCATCACAGGATATCTGACACGAAGGTTTTTTCGTTTCCCCGTTTTACCGCATTCCCTAACAAAGTAGGGAATCTAATGAGTAAGTGTCTTTCTCAGAATTGTCCAAAACACACGCGAGTGGTAAAGTTCTAAGTGCACATTAATTTTCCTTTTCTCTTCTGCCACTCTGTGGCCTGGCACAGTGCAAGACAGGTACCCTAAGTGACAGTTGGACCTGTGGCCAACGAGTCCACGCCTACCCGTAGAGGCCTGGGCGGGTCCTCAGGACCCTGAGATTCTGACTCTAAGGGATCCACCAAGGCCTACACCCGTGGATAAAGGGGAGGGGGTCTGCGCCGGGGAGGAGCAGGGCCCACGCTCGGGCCAGCGCGAGCGAGCGTGACGTCCGAGTCACCACCACTGCGTCGCGCCTCGCAGTAATACTGGAGTCCCCAGTCTAAGCCCGGTCTTGAGACCACCGGGCTGCCCTTTGGACGCCACCCCCCGTTCCAGAGAGTGGTACGGCCCGCCCCGACCCCGCGCCGAAGAGTGGTAGCGCCGCGTGCGTGACGCACCACCGGCAATGGGTACCCACGGCGGCCGCGCCCCCGCGCCCGGCTCCGCCCACCCGGCGGGTCCCGCTACCCTCGCGACCACTCTGACACTCGAAGGATACAGCATGAGCAGCCGCAGCTCTCGCTCTTTCTGCTTCATCTTCTTCAGAATCGTCAGAAGCCCCATGATCCCGTAGCCCCCTCCCGGCCGCCGTTTCTTCTAGTCCCGGGACCCCGCTCCCGCCTCCTATTGGCCAATCTGGTGTTTGGTTCCGCCTTCGTCGTCACGTGACCACAGGAGTGCAGGGCGTCGCCCCCTAGCGGCGCAGCGGTGAATTTGCGGCCTGCTGCGTTAACCCTTCTCGGGAAGGCTGAGGGTTGACAAGGGAGAAGTCCCTAAGCCTTCCTCCTTCAAGGTCCGGTACCAGAAGCTGACTTTCTGGAGCTGTATCTCGTTTGGGTAGGGAGTATACCCGCGAAGAGATTCTGAGCTAGGAGTCCAAACCTAGTTTCACAACGAGCTGATGAATCATCCGGAGACCGTAACATGGCTCGGACCCCGCCGCCCCCATCTTGTGACTTCCATTATCCACATTTGCGACAGTGACGACCGAGAACCCGATGATCCTGGTCCGGGACTCTGTCAGAAATGGCTCCGTGGGTTCAGTTGAGGGTGATGACTGCCCCTAGAGCCATTTCTAAATGTGCTGGTAGTATGGACTCCTTGGGTTGTTTATAGAGTTCTAAGCTCCCCGCAATGCGGGAATCAGCCCCGTACATTGATTGTCTAGGACCCTAGACAGTTGAGGAGCTCTATTCCAAATGTTAGGATAAAATTGGCAGGGCGTGGTAGTGCAGAGGTCAATCCCAGCACTAGGAAGGCAGAGACAGGAAGATCTCTGCATTCAAGGCCAGCCACAGCAGACAGTAAAGATACACTGTCTTTTTTTTTTTTAAGATTTATTTGTTTATTCCATGTGTGTAGGTACACTAGCTGTCTTCAGACACACCAGAAGAGGGCATCAGATCTCAGTACAAATGGTTGTGAGCCATACCATGTGGTTGCTGAGAATTGAACTCAGGACCTCTGGAAGACCAATCAGTGCTCTTAACCTCTGAGCCATCTCTCCAGCTCTCTCTTCAGGTTTTTTTAAGACAGGGTCAGGCTGGATCTGATGCCCTCTTCTGATGTGTCTGGGGACAGTTACAGTGTACTTATATATAATAAATAAATCTTAAAAAAAAAAAAAAAAAACCTGGAGCCCGACTGGTGCTTAGCCTCATGGCTGCTGGCACGTAGTAGGTGTATAATCAGAATATCTTCAATAAATTATTTTGACCAAGAGTTCTTTTTAAAGAAATATCTTACTTTGCTGGTCATGGTGGTACATACTTTTAATCCCAACACCTGGGAGGCAAAGGCAGGTGGATCTCTGAGTTTGAGGGCAGCCTGGTCTCTATAGATATTGAATTCCAGGACAGCAAGAGCTACACTTACTGAGACCCTGTCTCAAAACAATCATCATTATTGTTGGCATTAGGACAGCTCCTACCCACCCCCAGCGATGGTGCCACCCACAGATGACAGGAACCTGGCACATCCATTGCCATGGAAACAGCCAAAGCATTCCCAGATGTTGGTTCAAAAACCCACCTTCACCTGGGAGCAAGTGACATCACTACCCCTATAAAAGACTGAAACCCCTCCTCCTCTTCCTCTTTTTTTCTTCTGTTCTCTTGACCCTGGCTCATGCCCCTTCCCTGTTCTATTAAGCCTCTCCACGTGGAACTGTGTTGGTTTGGTGTGGTTTGTCCAGGCATGAGCCAAGAAATCTAATTAACAATTTTTATGGTGTGTAAATTGTGTGTGTGTGTGTGTGTGTGTGTGTGTGGCTGTACACACCACTGGAGGACAACTTTGTGCTGCCCATTCACACTTTTATGTGAACTCAGAGCATTAGACTTTCTCAGCAAGTGCTTTTTATCTGTGAGAATTCTCACTGGCCAAAGAGTTAGTTTCTCTTCTTAGTCCTCCCCTTCCATTATCTTTCTGAATTGTAACAAGGTCTCAGACAGCCAAGGCTGGCCTCAAATTCACTGTGTAGCTGAAGATTATTTGGAACTCTTCCTTCTCCTCCCACTTCCCAGGTGCTGGGATTATAGGCTGGTCTACCATGCTCAGTCCATTTTTAATGGTGTTTACTTTAAAAGAAAAAGAGATTTTTTAATGTACTGTTTCAGTTTTACTGAGAAGGCTAGGCTGATTCCGTGACAGGTTTCAAATTGGCAGTTTATGGAGACTAGGCCTAAATCTCTGTTTCTGTGAACTGGGCAATTCCAGGCAAGTTTAGGCCTCAGAAGCTGCCCTGAGGCAAGGACAATGGGTCTGCAGCAGTTTCCAGAACTTCCTCAACAACAGTTTCTAGACCTCCCCAGCAAGTTTCCAGCCCCCTCCACTCCCCAGTAATGGAATGTCCGTAGAGATGGACCCAACTTCTATGCAAATTAACATAGAAGTCACCTACCCCAGAATTCCCTAGTGTGCTTTAAATTGAGCCTGTGAGCTTACTTGATGATCTGTCTTGGTAATGGGAGGCCCCAGTGTGCTGGACTTCTGCAGAATAAAACACTCTTTGTGTTTACATACTGTTTGACTCCAGGTTATCATTCTTTGGCAAATCATTGACCCCTACATTATGTATAAAAATGCTTGACTTATGTGAGTGCTCAGTGCCCCTAAAGGCCAGAAGGTGGCATTGGAGCCCCTGGACCTGAAGTTATGGTAGTTATGATTGATCCCTTGTTGTGCAGGGATGTTAACTGATGCACCATCTCTCACCCCCCCCCCTTTGTTGTTGTTTTGTGAGATGGGGTCTCCTGCAGCCCAGGCTGGCCTTGAACTCCCTGATTCTCTTGCAAATCTGGGATTGCAATTGTGTATCACTACCAGTTAAGGCTTATAGGGTGCTGGGGATCCCACTCAGGGCTTCATGAATGCTAGGCAAGCACTCTAACCACTAAGCTACACTAGAGTAGACCTAGATTATCTTTTAAGGACTGAGAAGAGGTGTCTGGGAGCAGCTGGAGGGGTATTTGTAGGGTTTGGATAGGGATCCAATACAGTATGTGTACATGCATGAACATAATAATAATAACAACAATAACAATTATAACCACCATGGTTGAGGTCTAGCCCAGGCTGCCTTTCCATTTGTTTCATGGAAAGGAGAAAAGGGTATTCTTAGAACTCTTGGGAAACATCTTAGAGAACCAGGAAGAAGCTATGCAGAGCTGGGGTTCTATTTAATTGTGACCATATATGTACTGCTTAATGTATGTAAATGTGTATTTGTGTGTGTGTTCATATATTTGTGTGTGTGTGTGTTTCTCCACAAGAAAAATTGTAGTGAGATTTTTCATTTCTTTTTTTTTTATTTTTAAGATTTATTTTATTTATATGAGTACACTGTAGCTGTCTTCAGACACACCAGAAGAGGGCATCAGATTCCATTACAGATGGTTGTGAGCCACCATGTAGTTGCTGGGATTTGAACTCAGGACCTCTGCAAGAGCAGCCAGTGCTCCTAACTGCCAAGCCATCTCTCCAACCCACTTTTTGTTTCTTTAATTAAAAAAAAAAAAACACAGAAATATTGTGGGATACAGTTTCAATTTAATCCCAGGTGTGAGACGTGGTACTGCTTCACAGCAGCTGGCTATGGTTTGTCTCATGTTTTAGCAGGGTGTGGTTTCGCCAGCTGTAAATAGTTTCTAACAAGTGTGTGATGTTCGGAATTCTGGTTACTTTTCAGAGGGTATGTAACCTGCCTGAGTGTGGGTTGCTAGTCATGCAGGAAGAGACAACAACAACAAAGAAATTAGATATTGTGATGGCAAAGATCAAACTTGCCTCAAGGAACTTGATACTCCTAATTGGCAGGAAGTAATCTATATTGTTCCCTTCTTTCCTACCCCTGACTGTATTCAGGGATATTTTCCTCTTTCTTTCCCTCCTATCCCTTTTTATTTCCTACCTAGTGTTAGGGTATTGAAAGGGCAGAAAAAAGAAGGGTGAAAGAAAAAAGAATCCACAAGTAACCAAAGTTCACTACAAAATAATAATAAATAAAATGTCGATTTTTTTAAAAGTATCATCACTGCCCAGCTAAAATGTTGAAAATCTCATAGCCAAAAGTGGGATGTGGCAATGTATGTTTCCAATCCCAACACTCTGGAAGGGGATTCAGGATCAGGACTTCAGGCCCATCCTCAGCTACTTAGAGAGTGAAGAGCTACTGTCTTAGGGTTTCACTGCTATGAAGAGACACCATGACTAAGACAACTCTCATAAAGGGCACTGGCTTACAAGTATTGAGGTTTAGTCCATTATCATCATGACAGGAGGCATGGCACATCCACTCAGGCATGGAGGAGCCGAGAGTTTGACATCTTGTTCCAAAGGTGGCAAAGAGAAGACTGACTTCCAGGCAGCTAGGAAGAGGGTCTCAAAGCCCACCCTCACAGTGACACACTTCCTCCAATAAGGTCACACATTCTAATAGTGCAACTGCCTGGGCTAAGTGTATTCAAACCACCACAACTGCACCAGACTATTTGAGACTTAGTCTCGAAACACAAAACAAAACAATCTCACCAAATCTTCACAGTTGTAAGAGCTATCTTTGAAGAGAGGAGGACCCTTTAAGTGGACTGTGACCTACAGCTGAGTTCCTGAGGCTCTGTGCAGGGCTCAGTTGACCCAAGGAAGGAAACAACTTAGCTTGACTTTTGCTGGATCCCATGGCTGGTGCTTGCTAAGGCTAGAAGCTGGCTTGAACCAGGACTGTAGGACTAACAGGGAGACAGGTGAGACTCCTCCCCAAACTATAAATAAGTAAAGCAAGTGTCACCTTCCAGAGAGCCACTCCTCTTCCCTGTCACCTTTGAAGGCAGTAGTAAACAAAACCAACCTTTTATTCTGGAACAGAAATGAAAATGACTAGGACTCAGGGACCCTTGTTTAAATGAAAATTGCTAATCATTAAGCATTAGAAGTATATTAAAATATTTGCATTCATTTTTATACCTAAGCATTTAAATGTGACTTTAGATAAGTTTTCTTTAAATATATCTTTTATTATTTACTTATTATTTTATGCATGTGAGTACACTGCAGCTTTCCTCAGACATGCCAGAAGAGGGCATCAGATCCCATTACAGATGATTGTGAGCTGCCATGTGGTTGC